>NW_006204591.1:671679-696245 GCF_000334495.1 Tupaia belangeri chinensis
ACAATCGACTACGTAGGAGTCCAGCGACATAGCCATTATGCTAACTGCTGGTTCCCTCTGCGTCCACTTTTGCCAGTCCCTGCAGGTCGTTAAATACCTAGGTCCGCACTGGGTTAATTTGCTGGCTTGAAGTTTCCTCATTGCACAGGTACAATCAATTTAACTCCAAACTTTTGAAGGACAAGCTTGTGGTTGTGATTTTTTTAGGAAAGATCTAGTAGTCTGACTCAGATTAGGTAGAGTCAGAAAGCTTCCTTGTTATTTCTCTTCATGTGGTTCATGTGGAAGATCTGCACCTTTATCATTCTAGCTTTATGTGAGGTCTCAGTTCCATTTCCTCATCTTGCTTAGGCCCTGGTCATTAAAATCCACACTGCTTGGTTATCAAGATTGGCAAATGCCTACAGGGTAGCCATAAATTCAACTAACACCTGCTTTTCAGCTCATAAGAACTGGACTGTTTAGTTACCCTTCTTTTCTTATGAGCTCAACTATTAAAAATATGTTTATTATATTTTATCTAGCATTTCTAGGTACCTCGTTTCACTTATTTCTCCAGACAGAAGTTTTCCATTATTTTTTTCTAATGAAGAAACTAAGGCCCAGGAGAATTAATTAAAAAAATTTTTTTAAGACACAGCAAAGTAGAAACAAACTGAACCTTTGAACTTCTTGTTCGCTCTTTTTATCTATCACACAAAATAATAATGCCTCGACTTTTAGAGCCGGTATGTGTTGTGACACTGCTAATAACTCTTGGGGTATCTCTGAAATCAGAAGTGAATTTCTCCCAAATTGTGATAACTTGCTAAAATAAGATGAGATTAAATCATTGTCACAAGGTCATCCGATGTATTATAGCTGCGAGATAAGAAACCTGCACTTCTGGCTTTCAAGGCTTTGATGACAGGGTAGAAAATTTAGTGGAGACTGTCTTCAAGCACATTGTGGCTTCTGAGTCTGAATTCGAAGCCACTGGTCACACAGAGGAACTATCTAGAGTTATTAAATAGCCATTTCTTTAGGATGTTTATAGGCATAGTTTATCAATAGTTCAGGACTTCTTCATATGCAAAAGCCTCAAGGTACGTGTACTGGAAAAATAATTAAAAAGGTATATGCATTAGTTATTGAGCATCCTCAAAAATGTTAACTCTATTTGCATCTCGAGAATCTGAATAATGCTGTGTTGTATTACAATGAGCAAATTGTAGACTAGGGAAAGCAATTATGTTTTGCAGATTTTAATATAAATTTTCAAAGAGAAATTAGTCATTTCAATGTTCTTTCCTCAAAAGACCCAGTGTAAACAAACAAACCACCATAGACTTATATATGACTGACAGATACAGTGAAAAGAGATCTTCCCAAGTCTATGGAAATGCATATTATGAAAAATCTGTGCACGGATTTGAGAAGTTTTTGCACCAAAATAAACCTGTACATTAATTCTACTTTTCCACAAACTTTTTGAAATCCCTTATGTACATGGACACACATACAATAACCCAGAGTTATTCTACTGGCTGTGGTTTTGTTTCATTTTATTCCAAATTCCTAAATGTCCATGTAAAATGGAGATATCACAAGCCTTCACCTTACTTAGCCTTTTTTTTTTGTTCCAAATTAAGAAAACCAAAGTTGTGGATTTGAAACTTCCTGTAGAGGGCGCTATTGATATTGTTAACTATATTAACCTTTAAAAAAATTTTTTTTTTGTTAAGTTCATAAACTATAGTCTCTGCTTAGAAGTCATTAGGTTGATATCTGGAGTTGAACTTAAATCAAAACTCTAAGCAGACAAATCATTATGAAGCTGTTGAACACTTTGAAATCTGCGTCCCTGTGCTGACTTATTTAATTCTGAAGCCCTAGCGTCGTCACCCCTCCCCCTTGAATTATTTAATGAACAATTCCTCTTCTGGTCTGTATTAACAATGGTGCTTGGAACTCAGCATCGATAACACACTGTATGCCCTGTTGTGCTACATGTTGAATGATTTGTGTGTCTTTGAGAAAGTCCAGCTTCTCTTCTTAATCTGGTATCCTGGAGGCTCTGTAATTTACTCCCCCAGTTCCCTGACATAACATATTTCATGTCAAGTAAAAGGTTTTTTTTCTTTTTTTCTCCTAATAGAGATATTTTCAAACAAAGACAGAGGGCAAAGAGGCTCTTCTCAGGATATTAAATGAGAACATAACCATAGCTTATTTTTCTTTTGTATTATTATGAGGCAATTGATGATTGCCTGGGGCTTTACTGATGAATCAGACTTTTAATAAGTTTCAGGGACGAGAACAGTGCTCAGGAAGATAAGTTAATTAATTGCTCTGCTGTGTGAAAGTTCATGTAGATAGTGTTTTATTCTACCGTGCAGCCTGTTGGTAAAAAGGCATACAATTCTCCACCACAAAGCTTATCATAAAAACCTTCACAGAAAACATAATTTTGCTATTTTAAAAAAAGAAACTGTTAATATCACGATTAAACCAGACACAAAATATGTCATTGATTAGCCTCCCAAAGTGGCACTGAAAAGAAACCTTTCCTTTCGGAGGCACTGATGTCTTGCATCTGTTGCTTACAAAGCTCTTCTAGATCCTGACAGACCCCTCTCTCCTTACTTTTTTTTATCTTAGGGTTTCAACTTTGTATCACTTGATTGGTTTAAAACCAAAGTTCTCTATCCCACCTTGGTTGATATCAAACTGGAAGAACTCTTTCTGTGTGGCAGCATTTTAAGGAACTGCAGGAAAATGATGTTGAAAGTGTCACTTGGTAGTGCAGTGGAGTTTTCCTCCTGATGGCTACAATTTACATGCCAGGAGCCCTGTAAACCCTCTAGCATTTTCTTGATGCTAAGAAAGAAAAAAAAAAAATCAAACAGTTTCTTAGAGTCTGGAATGCTTTCTCTGGCAATTGACAACAGAGTTCAAGTCAAGTTTATGATTCAGACTCAAATTTAAACTTTCCTTATGCATTTTTAACTCTTTCAAAGATGGGTTAGATATAATATGAACTATATTCCTCCTGCTATATTTGTGTTATTGATTTTTAAAAAGTCTTTGATGATAACTTTGTTTTGCAGATTTTTTTTTTTTTGGAGAGGTTTTTTTCTTATTGGGTGCGTGTGCTCGCCAGAAAGACAGAGACAGAGAGATAGAAAGCAAGAAACCACCCCCCAGGGGGGATGACCACCCCACAATCCCTTCTCCTCCATTCTCCTCTTGGGATCTTGGACACGCACACACACGCGCCCAGCGTGAGTTCAAGCCACTGGGCCCGGGACTCGAGCCACAGTTGACTACATGGGAGTCCAACGACATAGCCATTACGCTAACTCCTGGTTCCAGTTTTGCAGATTTTTTAAGAGGCTTTTTTGCCTTAGGCACATGTGCTCATCAGAGAGAAACAGAGACAATGAGAAAGAAAGTGAAAAATCACCCTCCAGGGGGGATGGCCATGCCACAATCCCTTCTCATCCATTCTCCTTCCAGAATCTTGGGCATGAATGCATGTATTCCTGGTGTGATGTTCAAGTGACCAGATCTGAAACTCAAACCATGTCTGGTCATGTGAGAATCCAGCGACATAACCCCTATACCCTCTGCTGCCCCCTGTATTTTTTTAAAAATACAGAAAACAGTTCACTTGGAGTCTCATCACCTTAATGTGTTGCTGTTGGTTGTTTTTTCTTTTTCAGTTAAGAATTATTCACAGGGTAAAACAATTATATTTGTATCATCACTCAATTTTCTGTTCTATTTTAAATGTAGTATTATATCATAATTTTATCAAAAACAATTTTTCGTGTGTATTGGTATGGTTTTGAGCCTCTTATAGATTTTAGTAAGTGCACTTCACATATGTTTTTGGGAATAAGGCATTACTCTTGTTCGTGAGATGAGAATAAGCACGTGCCTCTCTTACAGAATGGTGTGTGGGTCACATATACTCATAGAAGTAGCCTAGCATGGTACCTGGCATATCAGCACTCAGCAGATGCTTTTCCTTTTTCTTCCTCTTCTCTTCCTGGCCATTTAACTGCATTTCATTTATAGCTACTATTAGGCAACTAAAAGGTTGACTTTTTGCTTCCCATACGACACGTGAGGAGCTTGGAAGATATCATTCCCATCCTTAAAATCGAAATTTAACAACTATCTAATGAATACCAGGTTGTTCAAAATAATAATTGCAGCAATGTGGTGAGTGATTATAGCTTTTGAATAAGTGAAGATTGTGGGGTTTGGGGAACAATTGGGATTTCTCTGTTGTAATTTACACGACCACTTGTATAGTGGTACCTTTGCAAGGTTGGCTTGGATTACTTATAAACATATATTGTAAGCTCTAAACCAGTAAAATAATTTCTTTAAAAGGTAAAATTGATATGTTCAGAAAAGAGAGAAAATAGAATCATATGTAATACCCTGTTAAAAGCAGACGAGCTAGAAAAAGAGTGGGAGACAAAAAAAAAAAAAAAGAAACAAAACAAAGTCAACAAATAGGTAACAGTTGAAAACAGGGTGAAAATAAATCCAACATTGGCTCATTGGAAAAGTCATCACATATTTTTCTGTGTTTTTCTATGCAAAAATGCGTCATGACTTTTCTGACAACCTAATACATCAGTAACCACTTTAAATACGAATGATCTAAGTATGTCAATTAAAAGAAATAAGAACTAACTGGATGTTGTCTACAAGAAAGACACTTTAAGTATAAAGAGGTATACAGATGAGAAGTAAGGGAATGGAGGGACAAGTAGATGACATGATGGTTATGTCGCTGGACTCCCATGTAGTGGGCCACAGTTCAAGTCCCAGATCTACTGGCTTAAAACTCTTGCCAGGCATGTGTGCATGCCCAAAATCCCAAGAGGAGACAGGAGGAGAAGGGATTGCAGCGTGGCCATCCCCCTTGGGAGTGATTTCATGCTTTCTCTCTCCCTGTCTCTCTCTCTCCCTAGCAAGCACATGTGCCCTATAGCAAAAATCTCTCTCTCTCTCTCTCTCTCAAAATAAAATAAAATAAAAAAGGTAAGAGAATGGAGAAAGATATACCATGCTAACACAAATCAAAAGAAAGCTGGAGTAGCTACATTAATTTAAAAAATTAGTTCTTAAGTCAAATAATGTAGTCCTATGGAGGGCCATATGTTCTTGAGAAGTCTTTGTTTCTCCTCACACAATTCATATTAAGAGAGGATTCCTCTATCTTCTTATATTTGGCATAAATATTGGTCACATTTGACAGCGTGGCCACGGTAACTCACTGATATGCTGTGGATGCTGAGTGTTCAGGTTGGATTTGGCCTCACCAAGGAGACAGGAATGTTGCTCAAAACTTGGCTATGAAAAGAACCCGTTTGAAATGTATCTTCTAATCCTTGCATTTAATTTATTTATTTTAGTAGGGGAAAGAAAAGAATTATACTTCTCTGTTCTACTTTACCACACCTGTTGGTTTTAGTCTTTGTTTGAACTGGAGTGAGTTCTATATATTTGGAAATGTTCATCCAAGTTATTTTCCTTTCTCCTTTTAAAGACTACAGTTGATATCTCTTCCCTGACATAGGAAAAGGACTTCAGTTATTTCTCTGTGGGAGCTTTAGGAGGAAGTTCACTATGTACTTGAGAATATTTTCCAAATTTTCCTTGGGAAAGGTTCTATCTTAGGGTCTTCATTTAAACATAAATCCTTTTACATAGTATCTGTTGATTTCATCATAATCTCAGTTTCCAGGATTCAACCACCTTGAGGTACTCACCCACTCTCAAGTGGAATGAGCCCACTCTGGTGCAGGATGTGTAGCCAGTTCCATTAGCGGTCAAGGGAAGTTTCTTCCCTCACTGGCTTTGCAATATGAACTTCCCTTTTCTACAGTTCTAATTCCCTTGACATGATTTAGAGAGGGTGTAGACGAACATTTGTTAGGAACAAAGTAAAGGAAGAAAGAGAGGCCCTGCTTTCTCACTGATCTTCCTGATGTTTCTGTTTTTAATTTTCCTGCATGCTACAGTCTTGGTGCATGTTAGAACAAGGTTGGTGCTAACCCAGATTCCCCACACTCCTTTCTTTTTCCACTGGTTTCATTGGGTAGCAAATATCTGACTTGCACTATCATCCACGTTGCAACAGGTTGGTTTACATTGTGTACTACACGCAGCAGGATATGCTCCCATCACAGAGAACATCCTAAACAGGCTTCCACTTTAGTACAGGCAGAAAACTCTTTACCTTAGTGGGGCCAAGAATCACAATCCAAAGGAGGTAGTCTATGAAATGGTCTACAAAGTAGGGCAAGAATTTATTTTTCCAATTTTTTTTTTTCCCTGTAGCAACTCTAGGCAAATTCCTCAGAAATCAGATTGGCAAGGGAAAAGAAGGGGTGGGCTGGAACCCTGGAATTTGGGCTTGCTGAATGCACGCCATTCCCTTGCCACATAGCACACATCAACGCCAACTGCAGAAATAAAGATCTAAGTTAGAAGTGCAATGCAGACACAAGGCAATCATCGGCTCAATTAAACTGGTTATTCCACAAATAACTTAGAAACGGCAGGATTGCCAAACACTCTCCAGCCCCTGAAACATTTGCAAATGAGCATGACGACTGAGAATTTTCTTTCTTTGTAGCCGTACACTGTCACATTTTAATGATGGATTATAGACATGGGCTTTTGGCAGCAGTCTGCAGCAAACATGATTCTACATTTATTCTCTTTTAATCAGAAGATTCAAAGGCTTATAGACATATGGCATTGTGCCGAGGAAGAGTTAGATAAGGCTCTAGAAAGAAGGATGTGGGATGGGAATATATGTATACTTTCCCTTCTTTTTGGATTTGAGGCAGATAAGCTCTTATTATTTTAAGATACATTATCTTCTGTTTCATTTTAAGTAATATTTTTGCACCTGTTGGGGATGTTTATAATAAAATATAAAACTAGCTGATATTGCATGTGAATCTTATTCTATAGTATATACTAATCTATATCAATGTCATTTCAAAGTTGCACGTTAAATATATTTTTCATAAACTAGTAACATAATCTCTTGATGTCATAAATATGAAAGAAATATGTTATTTATATAGTCATAATGTCAGGAAGATATTATTTAAGTACTTAATGGGATCAGAGGCTTAGCACACAGGAAATATACTTTTTTCTGTATGTTTCCTGTGTCTGTTTTATTTAGTTTAATCATTTTAATTGCAATTTCTTTTTATTTTTAAAACAGACCATAACTCTTGGCTGCTAACAATTCTTTTTCACTGTGGCAAGTTAAGAATACCCACTAACACTGTAAGAATGAAACCAAACCGTCTGTATTCTTTGTTCCTACCTTGGTTTATATCTCCCTCATTGGTCTCCCTTTCTCTTCTCCTCCCTATATTCTGCATTATTAAGCTTTTATTCATTTGGGTTTTCAGCATAAAAAGAGGGAAAAAATAAAACGTAGGTCTCTCTCTGTCTCTTTTTTAAAAACTTTGCCACAAGGCATGGGTGGTCCCAAGGGACAAAGAAAGAAAATGAAAAATCACCCCATGGGGAGATGGCCACATCACAATCCCTTCTCCTCCATTCTCCTCTCAGGCCTTTGAGAATGCATGTACAACACGCCTGGACTGTTTTTCAAGCTACTAGGTCCAGGACTCGAACCACATAGTCAGACATGGGGGATCCTGCTGCCTTAACCACCACACCACTTGGCTGTCCTGGGTCTGTTTTATTTTATTTTTATTTTTTTTTTTAGCGTAAATTACTTTGTAGTACATTTTAAATGTCATCATCAAGATATACAGATTTTTATTTTTAGTTTCTTTGTTCACGATAATACTTTGAATTGAAAGGTTTAATGATATGTAGAAACTGAGTTCTCAATAAGAACTTATCTTAAAACAGCAGTGTAATTAGTTTAATAAAATAAAATAAAAACACAGAGAAAAAAATGGAACATGTGAATGGGAGAAAAGTCCAAAGCTTTAGTTTAGGTCCCATATGGGTATGGGTGTGTGACATTCATCTGGGTAAACAGTGCCTAGTGGCCGGTTTACAGAGTGATATTTCTCCCACCATTCGCCCCTTGACAGTAGAAGCGAGTGATGGCAACTATATTCCAGAAGGAGCTATTTGGGAAAATAAAACTTGGGATAGGGTGGGACCTGCATTAAAAGATAAGCAGATGTGAGGATCCCATCTCTCTGATCCCCTTGGGTTGGAGCCCGTCTCTAGAGTATACAGCATCTCCCGTTCCTTCCAGATTGTGGAATAGTGAGGATTTGCTTCCAGGAGACCCACATAGGTCACAGCTGCCACGTGGTCAGTTTATTTAGACTAATGATCCGTTGGCATCTTTTAAGAGTCAGTTCTTGTGTGAGATATCAAACAGATTAAAGTCTGTCTTACAAGCTGAACTTAAATTGATAGCTTCTATGTAAAATGGTACAAATAGAAGACCATACCACAAATGCAAGAGATTTCTAACTACAAGATTCATAAAGTCATAAACCATCATAGCAACATTTGACCTTGATTATTATGAGTCACTGAAAGTCTGTCTTCCCTGACTTATTTATCCAGGACGGCCCTGTGAGGCCAGTATCATCACCACCTCCTCCATTCTGCAGAAGGAGGAAGAATTGAGAGAAATGTGTAACTTGTCGATTTTCACTGTGGCAAGTTAAGAATACCCACTAACACTGTAAGAATGAAACCAAACCGTCTGTATTCTTTGTTCCTACCTTGGTTTATATCTCCCTCATTGGTCTCCCTTTCTCTTCTCCTCCCTATATTCTGCATTATTAAGCTTTTATTCATTTGGGTTTTCAGCATAAAAAGAGGGAAAAAATAAAACGTAGGTCTCTCTCTGTCTCTTTTTTAAAAACTTTGCCACAAGGCATGGGTGGTCCCAAGGGACAAAGAAAGAAAATGAAAAATCACCCCATGGGGAGATGGCCACATCACAATCCCTTCTCCTCCATTCTCCTCTCAGGCCTTTGAGAATGCATGTACAACACGCCTGGACTGTTTTTCAAGCTACTAGGTCCAGGACTCGAACCACATAGTCAGACATGGGGGATCCTGCTGCCTTAACCACCACACCACTTGGCTGTCCTGGGTCTGTTTTATTTTATTTTTATTTTTTTTTTTAGCGTAAATTACTTTGTAGTACATTTTAAATGTCATCATCAAGATATACAGATTTTTATTTTTAGTTTCTTTGTTCACGATAATACTTTGAATTGAAAGGTTTAATGATATGTAGAAACTGAGTTCTCAATAAGAACTTATCTTAAAACAGCAGTGTAATTAGTTTAATAAAATAAAATAAAAACACAGAGAAAAAAATGGAACATGTGAATGGGAGAAAAGTCCAAAGCTTTAGTTTAGGTCCCATATGGGTATGGGTGTGTGACATTCATCTGGGTAAACAGTGCCTAGTGGCCGGTTTACAGAGTGATATTTCTCCCACCATTCGCCCCTTGACAGTAGAAGCGAGTGATGGCAACTATATTCCAGAAGGAGCTATTTGGGAAAATAAAACTTGGGATAGGGTGGGACCTGCATTAAAAGATAAGCAGATGTGAGGATCCCATCTCTCTGATCCCCTTGGGTTGGAGCCCGTCTCTAGAGTATACAGCATCTCCCGTTCCTTCCAGATTGTGGAATAGTGAGGATTTGCTTCCAGGAGACCCACATAGGTCACAGCTGCCACGTGGTCAGTTTATTTAGACTAATGATCCGTTGGCATCTTTTAAGAGTCAGTTCTTGTGTGAGATATCAAACAGATTAAAGTCTGTCTTACAAGCTGAACTTAAATTGATAGCTTCTATGTAAAATGGTACAAATAGAAGACCATACCACAAATGCAAGAGATTTCTAACTACAAGATTCATAAAGTCATAAACCATCATAGCAACATTTGACCTTGATTATTATGAGTCACTGAAAGTCTGTCTTCCCTGACTTATTTATCCAGGACGGCCCTGTGAGGCCAGTATCATCACCACCTCCTCCATTCTGCAGAAGGAGGAAGAATTGAGAGAAATGTGTAACTTGTCGATACAGTTAGTGAAAGGTGGAAGTAGAATTTTTTTAAAATTTTGTACCATTATGGTAAAATGCATACAACATAAACATTTACCATGTTTATCTTTTTTAAGTGTACAATTTGGTGACACCAAGAACACTCACAGTGATGTATAACTATCGCTACTGTCTATTTTCAGAAATAATCCATTATCCCAAACAGAAACTCCATATCCATTAAATATTAAATATTAAATATTAACTCCTCATTTCTCCCTCCCTTTGAACTCACAAAATCTGAGGTTAGAGCTAGAAGTTTAATCACCAGGCTCTACTCCCTCCAATGGAATTGCCATTTCCTCCATCATTGTCAATGAATTAAACCCAGGTTTGGAATTTCGTTTTGTTGTGTTTTGCAGCTATAGTGCTTTCTTTGTGTTAGGCCTTGTGAGTAGTGCCCTAGGTGATGAAGGAAAGGCAGACACAGAATACTTCTGAAATAAGGTTAGCCCCATGACCTATTGGCTAAGTGAGCTGGATCCCACATGGCCAACCACAGTTCATATCCTGACCCCAGGGGCTTGAAAAACACACCAGGTGCTTGTGTGTGTGCTCAAATTTTGACAGAAGAAGAAGTGGAAGAGAAAGTATTGTGGTGGGACCATGCCTCATTGAGGGTGTATTGTCCTGTTCTTTCCAGCAAGCATGCACACTCTGATATAATTTGAAAAAAGAATCCCTCTGGGAATGCAGGTAGCATGGTGGTTAAAGTGCTGGACACTCCTACATGGCTGACCACAGTTCCAGTCCCAGAGCTGGTGGCTTGTTTTCTCACTTTCCCCCTCTTTCCTGTGTGTCTCTCTCTGGTCAAACTTAAAAAAATAAATAAATAAATACATACAATTAAATAAAATAATTCTTAAAAAAAAAAAAAAAAGAATCCTTCCAGAATGATGGGATTCTTGGTGGGGAAGGGGAGAGTCTGGGCAAGTCAAGCTCTAACTTTGTTGACCTAACATCATTGAATTTGCCTGTGATAATTCTAACAACTAAACACAAAAGCCAAGATGTTGTGTTAGGTTTAAAAAATGAAACTTTTCTATTCCATACCAGTGGAATCATCATGGATTTCAAGTTTAAAAACCACTCAGCCTTATGTACTGCTCTTCTCATGGCTAATCAGGAGAACATACACTACTTTATGTTAAATGGTGCCTGGACTTGTCAGTGTCTTTTAAAGTTCTATTTTATGATTAAACATGGAAAGGTTTTTTCTCTTGAAATTAAAGTAAGATCATGTAACTATGCTATTTGGTAAGACTAAGTAATTCACCTTTTTTCTTCCCATCCATAGTTCTATTACATATACTTACCCATGTTATTATTTTGCAGTTGCTAAACTCACAGCATGGGATGAACCAAAGAGGTCACATAGGCTATGACAGAGATCTAAGGGTGGAGAAAGTCTTTCTAATCATGACCTTGTGTCTTGATGCCATAACAATAAGTTGACTATATAAGGCCAACTTGAGATGTGGTGGTTAGAGAGGATGGATCCCACAGAGCTGACCAAGAAGTTTGAATTCCAGAGCTGATAGCTTGAAAAACACACTGGGCATATGTGTGTGCAAGCCCAAAATCCTGAAAGAGGAAGAAAGGGAGGAGAAAGGATGATAGCGTGACTATTTCCCATGTGGGGGTGCTGTCTCAATTTCCTTTCTCTCTCTAGCAATGCATACTTCATCAGCAATTTTTTTTTGAGAGTTTTATACTATAGGGCGCCTGCTCTCACCAGAAAGAAAGAGAGACAGAAAGCGAGAAATCACTCCCCAGGGGGGATGGCCATGCTGCAATCCCTTCTCCTCCATTCTCCTCTCAGGATCTTGGGCAAGAATGCACACGTGCCTGGCATGAGTTTAAGCCACTGGGTCTGGGACTCGAACCATGGTTGATTACATGGGAGTCCAGCGACATAGCCATTATGCCAACTGCTGGTCCCAGCAAAATTTTTTTAAAGTTGACTATATTAAAATGTTAAAATCCTAGATGGCAAAAGATAACATAGGCAAAGTTAAAAGTCAAAAGAAAATTGGAAAAGATATACAAAATAAATGAGTAAGAATAAGATTTTATATCTTTAATATAGAAAGAGATCTTACAAAGTAAGTAAACAAAAAGGTAAGCATGTGAAGAGAAGTTATCCATGGATGATACACACTAAAAGATGTTCAACATAACCCGTAAGCAAAAAGTGCAAATTGAAATAAGAAGGATGATATTAACTTTTGCCTATTACTTTTGCAATGTATTGATTTAAGATTGTGGGGATGAGGGGCACTTTTGCTTACTGTGGGTTGGAAAGGCCATTGGTACTGTCATTCTGAAGGCTGTCAAGGACTGTATAACAAAATGTAAAATATGCATGACCTGTGACCCTAGCAATATCATTTCCATGAAAAGTAGTAACATATGTATGGACGTTACACAGTTGTCCATTGTCGTACTGATTATAATAGCAAAAAAAAATGGAAATGATATGAATATTCATTAGTAGTGAATTGGTTGAACCCAAACAATGGAATCTTACATAACCATGAGAAAAGATGATGTCATATTCTAGTATTCGTGTGGACAGATGTCCACAATAAATGATAAAGTGGAGAACACAGGCAGTTTGAAAACAGAATATGTAGTTTGATCACATTTATGCATTTTATGTGTGCAATATAATTTTTGGAAGAATATCCATCAAACTATTGATAATGATTATCAATAGATGGGATTATAGGGAAAAGTTAACTTTCTATTTTGTATACTTTTGTGTTAACTGAGGTTTTTATAAGCAAATTTTCTTTTTTTTTTTTTTTTTTTTAGCTATAAGGTGTGTTCACTTGCCAGAGAGAAACAGAGACAGAAAGAGAGAGGGAAAGTGAGAAATCACTTCCCCAGTGTGGATGGCCATATTCCTTCTCTTCTAGTCTCTTGTCAGGATTTTAGGCATGCATGCACATGTGTACTGTGTAATTTTCAAGCCACCACGTCTGGGACTTGAACTGCAGTTGGACATGTGGATGAAACATCTTAATATCCATGCCACCTGCTGGCCCGACAAGCATATCTTACTTTTATAATCTGAAGAAAAAAATGAAAATACTCCCATTAAAAAAAATAAAAGAGAGAGGCCAATGGTGGTGTAGTGGTTAAGGTGCTGGATTCCACAAGGCAAACAAAGATTAGAGTCCCAGAACTTACTGCTTGAAAAGTCATGCCGGGTGTTTATGTGTGCGTGTCCAAAATCCCAGGAGTAGAATGAAGGAGAAAGGATTGTCGTACGTCCATCTCCCCTGCGGAGATGATTTCTCACTTTCTCTCTTACTGTCTTTCTCTGCCTCTCTCCAGAGAGTGTACACTCCCTATGGCAAATAGATGATATAGATAGATAGATAGATAGATAGATAGATAGATAGATAGATAGATAGATAGATAGATAGATAGATAGATAGATAGATAGATAGATAGATAGATAGATAGATAGATAGATAGATAGATAGATAGATAGATAGATAGATAGATAGATAGATAGATAGATAGATAGATAGATAGATAGATAGATAGATAGATAGATAGATAGATAGATAGATAGATAGATAGATAGATAGATAGATAGATAGAGATAGATAGATAGATAGATAGATAGATAGAGATAGATAGATAGATAGATAGATAGATAGAGATAGATAGATAGATAGATAGATAGATAGAGATAGATAGATAGATAGATAGATAGATAGAGATAGATAGATAGATAGATAGATAGATAGAGATAGATAGATAGATAGATAGATAGATAGAGATAGATAGATAGATAGATAGATAGATAGAGATAGATAGATAGATAGATAGATAGATAGAGATAGATAGATAGATAGATAGATAGATAGAGATAGATAGATAGATAGATAGATAGATAGAGATAGATAGATAGATAGATAGATAGATAGATAGATAGATAGACAGAGATAGATGATAGCTAGATAGATGATAGCTAGATAGATGATAGATAGATAGATAGATAGATAGATAGATAGAGATGATAGCTAGATAGATGAGAGGTAGATAGATAGAGAGATAGATATAGAGAGATAGATATAGATAGATAGATAGATAGAGATATAGATAGGTAGATAGAGATAGATAGATGATAGATAGATAGATAGATAGATAGATAGATAATAGATAGATAGATAGATAGATAGATAGATAGATAGATAGATAGATAGAGATAGATAGAACCATAAAGGAACCTCTTTGGTTATGGAGAGGAAGTGTAAGTCCTTGCATTTCTCAAATCATAATTTAAAACTGTTTAAGTTATGTAGCATCTCCCAGATCTGGGGCCATAAAAGAAAAATGCATGAGTGACTGTTGTCATTAAATAAATAAATAGGGTCCTAGGGTTTCAGCTGTCTGATGATGACACTTACATGCTTTTGAGCTTGTCATCCTCTGGAAAATGTGGTCAGTGTTTGGAGCATCCCTCCAGGCTCCCTACCAGCAGCTGCTGTCTTCTCTGCCTCTGCTGATATGTCTTCTCAATGGGGCTAAGCACATCAGCTCACTCCCGGAGTAAGTGTTCAGGCCAGCGGCTGGATCTCTGGGTCAAGAACCCCCTCACACAGTCTGTGATGTGGCTGGGTCCCCTCTGAGGGCCAGGGTGTTTCCTCTGCAGAATCCTGTGTTTTAAACAGTCTACTGCTCCCCTCCATACGTGCATGAATTAGCCTAGAAAAGAATACAACTCCTAACAAAATGATCATGAGAGACACAGCATTTTCCACCATTGTGTGTGTATGTGTGGGTGAGTGGGTCTGCTCATCAGAATGAAACTATGCTATACAGGAGGGGGAAAGGAGAGATGGAGCATCTTGAAATTAAACAAAATCAACAACAACAAAAAACAAACAAAAAACCACAGCAGGGTGTGATGAACAGTGAAGATTCTGAACTTCCTTTAAAAGCCAGTTGCCTTACCTACTGGCTGTGTGACCTTGGTCAAATAACTCAGCCTCTCTGAGTTTTATTCTCCCATCAAGAAAACAGGAGTAATAACACTTTTTTACCCAGAGTTGTCAGAATTAAATGAGATAAAATATAAAATGGACTTGACCCAGAGGGGTTGCTCACAAATAAGAGCTTTTTTTTTTTTTCCCCTTTCCCTCCAACTTTGACATTGCATTAAACAGCCGCAGCAGCCCAGAAAATCGATGGCTTTGCTAAACAGCACAATGTCCCAGTGTACTGCTTATACCGCAGCCTCTGTAAGTGTCACGGAAGGGGACTGTGGTAAAAGCTATGGCAGAATATTTTCAAACCAAGGTCAGGGAGTAAAATGGAGGTGGGGAAGCTTCATCTTTCCTGACCCCCCAGTGGATCATATTTATGAGTCAAATAAGGTCCAGAGTAACTGTCCAGGTTACGGTATCATGTTAGACGAGGAGAAATCACTGCTCAATTAGGTTTAAAAGCTACTGAAATTCTCAAAATCATTTAAATAAGGTACTTATAATGCTTCCCAAGAGGTGAGAATAATTTCCCACATCAGCAATACACGAGGTGGTTAGCAATGATATAAAAAGAGATGGTTTAGGAAATACCAGTTCATGTGAGGTGACACTCGATATTAATTTATGTGCTATCAATAATGTTTTAGTCTAAATGAACCTTCCGTGTGTGTGTACATATATATATATATATATATAACACATCTCTAATTATTGTTAAACCGTTACTTTCCACTTACCATTGATCTTAAGGAAACGACTAGAACTTTTGGAGAGTGCTGACTTAGCACTATTATTCTGGGTCATTATTCAGACCAGATGTCAATCTCTTTCACTTAATCCAGAGAAGGAAGAAAAAAAAAAGATTGAGTGGTTTCCCTTTAATCAAGTCTCTCTTGCAAAGAAAAAAAAAGAAGAAAGGAACACATTATGATAAGTGTCACTTTTATGGGGATGTTAACACTCGAATACTCTCTGGGATAGGTGAAACTTCTGATTTTCAGCCAGGTTCAAGAGAAAAACATTAAATTTTATAAGGCGATGAATACAGTAATTCCCCATAGGAATAGGTCAAACTATCAGAAACTGATGACCTTTTAGATGAGGTCCTCCAAGCTTGAGCCAAGTGACCCGGCTGCCCTTTGCTAAACATTTCGGAATTGATATGCACTCCCACCTCCACTGAAAGAGCAGAGTATTTCTCAGTTATACCTGTTAGGATTTCAAAAAGTGATTCTAGCAACTTTTAATCATACAAGAGTTAATAATTATTAACCACTGGTGTGAAAATGCATTTGTATGTCAAGACTAGAAATTTCTACGGCTTCAGCCACATTAGCCCGTGTAAAATTGCTCTGTCACCCACAAACTCAGTGTGAATTTATTCATCTAAACGTATCATTTCCTTCAAATACTAGGTACTGTATACCAAGTCCCCTGACGTAAAGGCTAATTGGGTTGCTCCCTCAATTCCAATTCATAGAACTTACATCTTACATGTGAATTTCATGTAACTAACATGTACTGAGCACATTCTAAATGCCAGGCACAGGGCTAAACACTTAACATGAATCATTTTATTAAATTCTCCCCCAAACCTTATAAGGCATAATATCAATAGTACCTGATGCTTTTTTCAGTAATTACTGGCTTTAAACATTTGGTGCATATTAACTCACTGAATCCTTGCAATATCCTGTCAGGAGATGCTGGTAACATTTTATCAATGAAGAATCTGAAAGTCAAAGAGGTTAAAAAAACTGGCCAGCGTCGTCACACACCTACTAAGTGGCAAAACTGAGACTTTCACACCTCCTGCTCTGTTTCCTTTACTCTCAGCACGGAGCTCGTGGAACTGGAAGCACAATGGAAGATTAGTCATATATCTGTAGTCAGGGCTTGGTCTGCTACGTGGTTTTTTTCCCACTGCATGATATTCAGACCCAGCGCTAATGGAAAACTCAAGGCCCCCTGTTAAAAAGGCAGGGGGAAGGGCCAGCAGATGGTGTAATGGTTACATCGCTGGACTTCCACATAGTTGAGCACAGTTCAAGTCCCGGACCTGGTGGCTTGAAACTCATACCAGGTGCATGTGTGCGTGTGCTCAAAATCCCAAGAGGAGACTAGAGGAGAAGGGATTGTGGCATGGTCATCCTCCCTGGGGGTGATTTCTCGCTTTCTGTCTCTCTGTCTCTCTGTGTCTCTTCAGTGAGTGCATGTGCCTTATAGCAAACGATCTCTCTCTAAAAAAAGAAAAAGGCACAGGGTAAGTGCTGCTGAAAGCATTAAAAATACAGTTTTTCTTTCTTCTAGTAATTGATCTCTTGCCTTGTCATGGTTTTTATTTTTTCTTTTTTTCTGAGAGAGACAGACAGACAGAGACGGGCACTCCACCCAGGACCTTTATGCCCCATGCAGTCCCAGTCTCAGCCAGTTGGGATCACAGGCAGTCACCTGGTGTGCACCAGGAGACCTCAGGGCATGAACCTGAGACCTTCCTGTGGCTCCAACCTTACAGAGCATTGTGCTACCACTGTGCCAGCAGCTCACCCAACTCAATGTCTTTTTTTTTTTTGCTATTGCTGTTCTAAGTAACAAAAAGTCGAAATGTCAAAGTATTAGTATTAATTTTACTGTTCATCTTCACAGCACGCAAAGCCCTCTTTAGATGTAAATATAAGATCAGGTAACTTGTATGTGAAATCAGTCAAATCACACAATTTGCATTTCATAGCTTGTAAGTGCGTATATATTTGTTCTACCAGAACTGCACAAAGCAAACACAGATGGCTTTATTTCACTTCTTGATGTGTATGCGTTCTGCCAACTCTGTTTTCTGTTTGCTCATAGGTAAGGGAAAGAAAAAAGGAAAAGGAGCCATGGCCTGCCCTGTCTTTCTCTTTCTTCTGTGCCATCACCTACAGCGTATGTGATTCCTTAATACAGGGTCCCAACTTGAGTAAGATAGAGGGCTTGACTGCTTGTGTTCCTTAGAAATTGCCACTGCCTTTTTTCTACATCCCAAGAAAGTTCTGGTTTGAAAGGGAAGCATGGCTTCTCAGGGCTCTCCGAACTCCCCCACCTCCCACTCAATCATAGACGTAGTGAGTTTGTCTTGCACTTGCATCTTGGGTCCAACAGAATTGTGTGCCCATGAGGCACTGTGAGCGCTGTTTGGCAGTGGAATAGTAGACACACGTAGCGCGTGAATCTCTGTTTGTGCATGGGCTCTGTGTCCCACCAGCTTCGTTTACAAAGAGAAGTTCAAAGATAAAATTGTTAAGAATCTCAGGATGCCTACAGCAAATCCTTAAACCCAGCATGGAGCCTGTCTGAGCATGAGACCTGGTGCAACTCTGTTACTGGTGGCCATGAAGCCAGCTCTGTCTGGAGCAGTTCTTGGTTAACCAGGCACAGAGTGTGGGTGGAGGTTGGTGACCTTCTGCTCACTGCCTAGCTCTGATTTGTTCTCAGTTCTGGTTCTTGTGTCCTCAAACTGATTTGGACTCAGGAGGATCATAGCACAGGCTACCTTGAAGCTGACACTGGAATCAGCATCAGTGGTGTGATTCTTCTCGCCGCGCAGCCATGCCCCAGCTGTGCAATTCTGGGAGATCACCCTCGCCAAGGCTTGTTTTCCTCATTGTAAATGAGAATATTTCCAACTTCACAGGGCTGTTGTGAAGATTAACTGAGAAAACATACACAAAGCTCTTAGCCCAAGGCTTGGCACAGAGTAAATGCTTGGTAAACGGTAGCTAACTTGTCATGCTTGACTGTCTTCGAATGCATTTTGCAATTCCGTTTATTTGGATGTCTTTATTTCTTCAAATGAGATAATGAAGAAATGTGGTAAAGAGCCATTTTAGACGAACGGGGAACCTCCCAGTCAGGGTGTAGCTAGGGGTTCAGCCACAGAGTGCGCTGCAGCAGCATCCTTCCTCAGTTCACAAAAGCCTTAAGGATGGCATGGTGGTTAAGGTGTTGGACTCCCACATGGCTGACCACAGTTCGAGTCCAGGACCAGTGGCTTGAGAATCACATTGAACATGTGCATGTGTCTGCCCAGAACCCCAGGAAGAGAATAGAAGAGAATAGTGGAGAAGCCAACTACTTTGGAGGGTGATTTCTCACTTTCCCTCTCACCATCTCTCTGTCTCTGTCCAACAAGCACATATGCCCTATGGCAAAACCTAAAAAAGGAAAAGAAGAAAGAAAAAGAAAAAAACCTCAAATAAAAAACAAAATGGGAAGGGGGTCATTCTGAGTATGTGTGCAAACTGGATGAGGAGAAGAAGCCTTGTCTAGGGCTGTGTGTGTCTTTATGGAAGCTGAGGTGGCTTGGTCTTAAGCATCTGAGCCCAGCTCGTGTATTTTAGTTGTGGGCTGATGTGATTCCTGGGCCTTCACCCACCTGCTCGCCAGTCACTGCCCATCTATGCATTGGCTAGTCCGGAGTCTCTCAAAGTGGAGTTCCTAGACCACCTGCATCAGAATCACAAATGCAGAATCCTGGGCCCAAGGGCAAACTGTGAACTGAGGTCCCTAGGGAGGTCTGACCCGAGGAACTGCCTTTAACAAGTTCCACAGGTGCTAGCTGCTTCCAGCACTAGTTTGAAAACTTCTGTGGCCGCTGAGGGGCTGGGAAGGAGAGCTTTCTCATTTAATCCCCAACATCAGGCAGATCTGCTCACGTATGTAGAATGCCGGGAGAGACGACTGAATCCAAAGCGTGGGGCTAAAGAATTTCTTCCCATCTGAAGACCTTGGGAACAGTCCCATTCAGGCCCGATACTCAGTGGAGAAGCACTAACAAAGGCTGTACATTTGTTAAAATATTAAACAGGGGTTGGCAAATACCTACCGCTTTGACACCCCTCACTTCATCCTTCCTGCTAGTTCAGCTGCGCAGCTTTCTTCCTCCATTGCTTCATGATCCAGCAAATAAAGGGTTAACCCCTGATTCCCTAAAGGGGCGTCTCACCTGTTCTCATTGGCCAGTATGGGTGTCAGTTAGTCCCGCATAGATCCAACCTCCTCAGCCTCACCAGTGGTACCCAGAGAGAGAGAGAGCTTTTGTCCTGTCTGTGCCTCCACCCTGTGAGGAATAATGGGTGGTGAGGGTTCTGTGGGGTGAATGGGGAGGACCTTGACTCAGTGGTATCCCAGTCAGTTACCTCGACTCTGGTGTAAGGGTCCTTGTCTCCCCATATCCAGCAGGCCCTAGTGGGTGGAGACCTGGTGGGTAATAAGACATTCCTGGTGGTGGCACTGGGTCCCCAGAGGGCAAAGGCCCCATGCTATGACCACCACCACTGAAGTACCCTTAGAGATGCCCCTGCATGGCTGCTCTTGGGAATCTCAGCCTCCATGGAATTGTAGCTCTGAGAAATCCTATAAGAGTCCGGGTGAACGTGAGGCAGGTAGGCATGGGTGTCCACAACGTGAGGGCTCTGTGAGCACAGTCTCACAGATGACAGCTTTCTTGGCACTACTGATGTGTGTGCAGGACAGTGTGGAACTGGGAGAACGGCAGGTCCAACGTTTTTCTTTTCATTGACTTGGTTAAGTTTTGTAAAATCACCAAATGCTCACCTCTGAGAGCATTAGCCATAATACATTTTTTGTTTTAGAGAGGTTTTTGCTATAGGGAGCATGTGCTCACCAGAAAGACAGAGACAGAGAGATAGAAAGTGAGAAATCACCCCCCAGAGGGGATGGCCACGCCTCAATCCCTTCTCCTCCATTGTCCTCTTGAGATCTTGGGCACACACGCCCCGCCCGGCGTGAGTTTAAGCCACCGGGTCTGGGACTCAAACCGCAGTCTACTACATGGGAGTCTAGCAACATAGCCATTATGCTAACTGCTGGTCCCTGTAATACTTTCATTAATAGAAAAATGGTGAACACTGACATAGTACTTGCCGTGCCAAGCGCCATTCTTAACCCCAGTTATATAACTCTTAACTGGAGTTACTGTAATTAGCACCATCTCCTCATTGCATAGATGAGGAAACTGAGACCCAGAGCTTATTTAAAACTCGAAGGACCAACAGATGACATAATGGTTAAGTTCCTGGACTCCCACATAGTCAACTGCAGTTTGAGTCCCAGACCTGGTGGCCTAAAACTCATACTGGGTGCGTGTTTGTGTGTATCCAAAATCCAGAGAGGAGAATGGAGTATAAGGGATTGCACGATGTGGCCATCACCCTGGAAGGTGATTTCTCGCTTTCTGTCTTTCTGTCTCTCCAGTGAGTACATACACCCAATAGCAAAAATCTCTAAAAAAAAAAAAAAAAACACCAAAAAATTCAAGGAGCAGAACCAGAATTTGAACTCAGGCAGTCTGACACTAGAGTCCGTGCTCATAAAGCCTTTTGTCTTCAATTTACACTTAAAAAAAAAATGCATGCATGTGTGCATGTGTGTGACTTTTTTGGTTACAGAGATCTGTAACCAAATTTTCAATACAATGGCTAGAAAGATTTCAAATGAAATTCATTCAGTTCAGCAGAAGCTGAGCGAGGAGTCAACACCATGAACGACATTGCTGATGTGAGGTGAAATTCTCTACTTGTTGAGACTCCCAGTAACCTAATGATTATCGGGTTATTGGGGAAGTCACTGGAAAGTTCGCCACATGTCCTGTGTCAAATCCTGGCTCTGACAGGGAGTTATGTACCCAGTGGCAGCACGTCAAACAAAAGGTAAGCAGTAACTTCAAAATCAATAAATGATTTGGATAGTATTAGAAACTTATGGAGGGACCAGCGGTTAACGTAATGGCTATGTCGCTGGACTCCCACGTAGTCGACCACAGTTTGAGTTCCGGACCCGGTGGCTTAAGCTCACGTGTGCGTTCGTGCCCAAGATCCCTAGAGGAGAATGGAGGAGAAGGGATTGCGGTGTGACCATCCCCCCTGGGGGGTGATTTCTCGTTTTCTGTCTGTCTGTCTCTGTCTGTTTGGCGAGCGCACATGCCCTATAGCAAAAACCTCTCCAAAAAAACCAAAAAACAAAACAAAAAAAACTGATGGATGACTTGTGTTAAAACTCATATACATGTATGCTTGTGTTTAGAAAATACTGGAAATTAAATTAGTGTTTATTAACTGCTTACAGGTTTTTCAACGCTTAGTGATCACTCAGCTTGCTAATTCAAGTCTCTATTCTATGGGGGGACTTCAAAAATTCATGAAAACACGGAATTAAAGTACAAGTTTATTTGGGTACAAAAAAATGGAAATCCATGCATAGTTTTTTTTTATATATATATGTATATATATATATAATATACATGTTCCATGAACGTTCTGAAGTCCTCTGGCATTCCCTGATCTACAGCTGTGAGCTGGGAGAAAGATAAGCTCTCAGACTGAGCTCGGATATGGTGCACTAGATCCTTTCTTGGCCTTAAGTTTTCCCCTTGACTGACTCACCAACTTCTTTTTTTTTTTTTTGTAGAGAGAAGGAGGTAGATTCCTGCTTTAGATGGAAAAAGCTGTACTGGTAATCGAGTCGGAATGTGGGCAAGGAGGCTGCTTCCTGAGTAGGCTATGGCCACAGTCTACGGCAACTCAGGTAACTGAGCTGTCACATTTAAAGCTTTATGGGTTCAGACTCAGGTTGAGACTGGAACCCTTCTTTCGCAGTTCCTCCAGGGCTACATGTGGAAAAGAACAAGTTGAAAACTCAATGAAGAGTTTTCAATAAAGTTGTTAGGAACCAAGAAAACAGTCTCCATGGTTTCAAGAGACAGTAAAGGGAAGGGGGAAATTGAAACAATTAAAAACAGATAAGAAATAAGAAATACAAAGCTCTTCCATGTAGTATGTCAAAACCGGCTCAGATGGACCGAGTCAGGCAGAGCATTAAGATTAAGATGTCTAGCCAGTCCAGTCATGATCCTCTGGCAAACTGCACAGTCACTGTTCTGAAGCATTGGGACAAGAGGTACTATGTAAATGTCCAATGTTACATAAATGTCAGGAATGATCACTGTGTGCTAATGGGGGCTAAACTGTTCCTAAGCAAAGACCCAACTCCTAGCTGGTATGTTCTTAGCAGCCATAACCCACAAGAAGGGAATGGTCACTCCTGTAGAAGGGAACCCAGCTGGGTTTGGGGTTGCAAACAGCAATTGGGGTGGTCCTGGTGCCACCACTAATTATTCAGGTGATCTTAGGCCAGCCCCCTAACCTTCTAGACTCCGCCTTAGCTCATCTGTAAAATGGAAATAGTTATAACACCTGTCCTACTTCTCGTTTTTGTACTCAGCTTACAGGGAGAAAGGAGGGGTGTGTGTTTTCTAAAGTGTAGACTGGTGCAAGGGTCACTGTGGTCGGGGCTGGAATGTAGCTTATGTCTCCTTTTGCAACCCTACTCACAGGGAGAACTTCGGAAAGGGCATGAAGTCGGCATGGTGATGGGGAAGGTGACAGGGACAACGATAGGAACTGGCTGATGCTGCAGACGCCAAGCTCCTCTCGCGGACCGGGCTTCTAAGTTCTGGCCCTGGCTCTGCGGCTTCCCAGCCCGTGAGCTTGGGCCAGTTCCCAAGGAGGCTGTGGAAGTGATCGCCACGGGCCTTCCGGCTCTGACGCCCAGTCTCCATCAGGCGCGTCTCTTGGCTTTAGCGGTGATTCACCTTTCGCCTTCAGGAGCAGCTCTCCCTACAGCTTCTCAGACGCACGAAGCGAAGCGGGGTTCGGGGGTGGGGTGTGGTGGGGGCCTTGGAAAGGGTGAGGGCTGAGTATTCCATGTAAGTGTGCACAATGAGGAAGTTATTCCCCTGGAGGTGAGGTGGGAGGGATGTTGAGTGAATGCTCTGGGAAGCCAGGCTGTAGGGAACACGGTAATGAGGTCACGACTGTCGCAGGCAAAAAAGGAGAGGGACCTCTTCTGGCGAGGGCAGGGGGAAGCATCTACATTTCTTCTAGCAGAAAGTCTTTTCCCACATCCTTCAGCATCCGCCTCCCCAATTCTTCCTTACCCCTACCACAATTCCTACACCTTCCAAACCCCACTGGCCCCCTCCGCAGTAGAGCCCGTGTCGCGCCTCCTCCGTGGTCCTCTCTGAAACCATCAGGATTGTTTCCAAGCTGACTCATACCACTAATGTCAGGGACCGTGTCACACGGCGCTGGGCTCTGCAAGCTGTTGCTTGCGCGGTCGCCGCCGCCGCCACCGCTCCCTGGCGGGTGCAACAAGGTCCGCCAGAGAATCCCACGTGACGTCACCGGGGGGGTGATGTAATGCACTCTAAATAGAATGTATTGTAATCTTTGCTCAGTCCAACGTGGTCCCTTCACCCGGGCTCCGCTCTTGCCTTCTCCCCACTTGTTTGGTAAGTTCCTAAAAATACGGCTCGGCCACTTCTGGGGCTTTTGCATTTAGCCACTTTTGTTGCACTTGCCGCGGAAGCCATCTCGGGAGCGGACTTGTTTGCAGGGGATGGTTGTC
>NW_006204591.1:696312-696696 GCF_000334495.1 Tupaia belangeri chinensis
TTTTTTTTTGGAGGGTGATCTGTGTTTGTAAACATTTTGGCGGAGCAGAGGGAAGCCCGGTCCCAATTGCTGGTGGACTATGGAATTCTGCTGTGTCCTGAGGTCACCCCAGAGACCCCACGCCGTGTCCGTCCCGGAGCGCGTCTCGGTGGCCGCCGCGCCGTGCGACTGGAGGGATGCTAACGTGGAGCGAGCGCCGTGTCCGCCCCGGCGTGCGTGCGTGTGTGGGAGCGCGCGTGAGTTTCCCTGACATGGGGAACAGTTATGAATCGGGGGTGTGTGTTTGCCTCCAGAGACCTGGCAAGGTGCGGAACCCTCCAGAAGTGTGGCCAAGCGGCGGCGGCAGCGGTGGCAGCAGAGACGGCGAGCCAGGAACCTCCCCCT
>NW_006204591.1:696927-744251 GCF_000334495.1 Tupaia belangeri chinensis
CGCGCCGTGTATGAGAGCTGCAAGGTCCTCGGTTCGCGTTCGCTCCTCCAGCCGCCTCCTGCCTCCCTTTCTCACTGGCATCGTTACCTCTTCCCCGTCGCTGCCTCAAATGACAGCTCAGGCTCGAGCCGCGGCGGCGCCCAGGCAGTTCCCAGGACCCGGCGGAGCCTTCCTCTGCAGCAGATTCTCCACCAAAACGCTTAAACTTTTCACGAACTTCTTAGAGAGGGGCAAGACGCGAAGGAACCAAGGAGATGTCTTCTCCGGGCGATTGCATCCCGCTTCTTTGCCATAGATTTACTTCCAGGGGGTGTCTGGGGGGTGTCAGATCTTGCTCACCCTCTTCCAACTTTCCCTGAATCGATGCCGCCCCCACTTGATCCCTGTGGAAGCCAGGAACTGGAATGAGCCACTTGTGTATTTTGTTGTCAGAGAGTCTGCAGTGTGTTTGATTTTTATTTTTCCCTCTCTCTCTGACATGTGTCAAGGAATAAAGGCTGGATACAGGTCCATTACGTCATTCTGCAGGCCAGTAAGTGTGTGATTAACAGCTTCAGATGCTCAAGGGTTCAGGGGCTTAGAATGCTGACCAAGCAACTGTATTCCCCCCCCTCGCCCCCAACCCCCAACAAACTCCTGCAACCACTCTTCCCTGGGTATCTCCGAGCCCTCCTTCGCCACCTCCCTCTTATCACTCTAGCCCCGCCCCCGCCTTTTACAGCTTTCCCTGGGGCGAACACTGTCCCTGGAGTGTGGGTAAGAGCTTCTGGTGTCTGAGGGGACCACAGCACCTGATCAGCCCACAATCTGCCCTTTTCTATTATTTAAGAAAGGCATTGGCAAGCCTTCTTTTCCAGGGCGAAAATGCTCAGCCCTGATACAAAAGGCATCTCAGGAAATGTTTAGAAGCGTTGTGATAATACTGTGTCCCTGTGGTGACTCAGGAAAGCTACACACCCACCCACTGCAAAGTGCTTAACTTTACAGAGCGCCTGCCTAGAACCGTTTAGCGGAAGAGGGGAGACTGAGAGAGGCGAGGCCGAGAAAATGAAATTTAGCTGAAAGGATCAAGATGGAACGTTTCATTTCCAAAGTGAGGGAATGTGCGTTGTTGTACCCAAAGTGCCATGCAATAAACTGGTGTGTGCCTTACTTTTTAGCTCTTAATCTTAGGTTTCTTTTAAAAGAGGAAGTTAAATACATAAGTCATGGAATTGAGTCAGACTCTTGGTATCTGGCAGTTGAAATAAAACCCCCATGTATGACTTGTTCAAGGATAAAATAAAAAGAACTCTTTGGAAGGGGTGTGTGTGTGCTGCAGAAATCAAATAAAACCTTTACTAACAGAGTGTCGGGTAGAGGGAGCAGGGGACTTGGGAGCTCTCTGATTTAGAGTGGGTAAAAGCTAAATAAAAGAAAATGTATATTATGAGTACGTGGGAATTTCTTGAAGAGCACATGTTTTATTATAATCAGATCTACTTTCTTCAAAGTGAAAGCCATGCTGTCTTGTAGACGTTTGTGACACTCCTGTCTGGGCTCTAATTGGCATTGTTCCCCAAGCCCGTGGCAGTATTTATTATTTATTCCCATCTTGAGATGAAATAGTGTAACCCGCACACAATACATGCTCATCGAAAATGTTAAACTTTTTGTTTGCGATGCTTAGACCTAAAGGAGAACACGGCCTGGGTCATGGGCACTGGAGAGTGTGATTAATGATCAGTGATTTAGTGATCAGTGATTAGTGGTTTTATTCAAACTGTTACCTCTGACCAGAAGCACACATCAGAGGATTAACAGGCTCTTTAGATAAATGCTCATTAGTGGAAGGGGAAAAGCAAAGATAATAGGCATGCACCCAGGGACAACTTTCGAAGAAAATCATTCCCGTCTTCAGAATAATAAGCTCTATTAACAGAAAGCCCTTTTAATTTAAAACTTGCTTTTATCTTGTAAATCAAAGTTAGATGTAAAAGTTTGTGGTGCCATTATAACCTAAATTTTCCCATATCCACTAGATGTGGATTATCTCAGTAGCGATATTTTTTTTTATTTAAATAAACAATTGGACCTTTAGAGCCACTGAACCCTGACAAGTTCTTAACTCCCAGGGTTTGAAGGTGTCCCCCCTCTCGGGTGGAGACTGCAGCTTGCTAACTAGAGGGCGCACTGTTATTTAGTGTTCTGTGTGGTGTGGTGCAGGAGTGGAAATCGGGCATGTAGCTGCTTGCGAGGTGTTCTTCAACACTTCCAACAAAGTTGATTCTGTGTAGGGTTGGAGGCTAGACAGTTCTACAAGTTTTTAGTCACATTTTCCATGTCAGTTAAATCTAGGGAGTTCAAGGCTACTGGAAGAATTAGTCTCATTACTAAAAGAAACTTAGAGAACGAGGGAGCAAAGGAGGTATGAGAGGAGAGTCTAGGAGGTACCTCTGGGTTGCAGAAGTGATTGTAAAATACCAGACCTGTTCTTTTTACTAAGAGCTGTTTTCTTCTGGCCCAAAGTACCAAGGCAAATACTCAAAGCTTTATTTTCTTCCTATTCTTGCTGGTGGAAAAGAAGTTATTAGAAAGGAAAGAAGGAAAAAAAAAAAAAACTTGAATCCGTGACTGCAGGAAGCAACACGTTGCTGATTTTATTCTACAGATAATGGTAAGATGATGTTTATGACGCTTACTAAGCAGAGACAGAGCTTGGCACTTAGTTAAATGGGACCAACCTTGTATTTTCGTAGATAGAAAGCATAAATGGAAGGACTATTTTACACAGAATTTTAACGTTGCTTTTGCCAGTTTCCTGGGACTTGTAGCATTTTGTGTGGAAGACTTTCTGTGTGTGTGTGTGATAATTATTACCAGAGTTCAATATGTTCATGAGAACAGCAGTGGGGAAGCTATGAAACTTGTTAAGCAATGTGTCAGGTAAGAATTTGCTTTTTCACAAGCTTTCATGAATCACTTCAATAAGTACTGTATTTAAGTTGTACTAAGAAAGGAGTTCTTTTAAACTTCCAAATTGAAAACAAAACAAAAATGATTCTCCACATCTAAACATAGGTGTGTATTCCCTTGGAGAAGGACGCTATTGATTGAATATCGGCCATTTAGTTTTAAAACTTAAAACTAAAACAACAGGAAAACTCATGTATGTCTTCCCATACGTTCTCTCATTTTTGGTTGCTTGTAGCATTTCGTATAGATCTGTTCTTTTCAAATCCTTACTGATTCATACTGACTTTTATTTTTCAACTTGACTCAGAGTACGTATGTTTGGGAGGATGATGAGAACTCTATGCCAACTACTTTTTAATGTACATTTCCGATACTCATAAATTGCCTGCCAACTAGAAGTCAGTTGTGACCTTATATAGTTTATATCCGAACAGATAATTTAGTAGAACATTCCCATGAAAAAGTGAACACCATGCCTTTATTTTTGTTATCTCTGTGATGTTGGGGTTTATTTGAACAGGATATTAAACGAATGGTGGTTTGTCACAGAGCTCCTGCAGAGCTTTTCAAGGATAGTAAACGGAAGTGGGTTTTTTTTTTTTTTTTTTCAATTTTTTGTCCATTTCCAACCACTCCACCATGGTTTGTCACAGAGCTCCTGCAGAGCTTTTCAAGGATAGTAAACGGAAGTGGGTTTTTTTTTTTTTTTTTTGCAATTATTTGTCAATTTCCAACACCTGCACATTCAAAACCAATCAATCATGGAGTGTTCATGGCTATTTGTACTGATGTCAAGTCCCTAATCTCCTGATTTCTTACTATAGTTTATAGCAATGATGCATCACCATCTTATAGTATTTCCTTAGCTCTGGAGTTTGCTTCTTAAGCTGGAAATTACCGGGCCTTCAGAAAAGTCGTGACATGTTTTTTTTCTGTGCAAAACTGCATCATGACTTTTCCAACAACCCAATATATTGTGGCGATATGATGTTCACTGGATCCCTGAAATGTGAACTTAGTATTTGGGGTTGGTTTTCTTCTGTTTGTGCCCTAAAGATTAAAATTGAGATATGGGTGGACTTAAGTTTTTTGTTATCTTCTTTTTTTTTTTTTTTTTTCCCCTTCGCTTCCAAGTAATGCTGTTCATCACAAAATTAATGCAATCCTGGCTGGTGCTTCTTTGGCTTCTTACAAATTGGATTTCAACAGCAATTTAAGCTATTTGTACTGATGTCAAGTCCCTAATCTCCTGATTTCTTACTATAGTTTATAGCAATGATGCATCACCATCTTATAGTATTTCCTTAGCTCTGGAGTTTGCTTCTTAAGCTGGAAATTACCGGGCCTTCAGAAAAGTCGTGACATGTTTTTTTTCTGTGCAAAACTGCATCATGACTTTTCCAACAACCCAATATATTGTGGCGATATGATGTTCACTGGATCCCTGAAATGTGAACTTAGTATTTGGGGTTGGTTTTCTTCTGTTTGTGCCCTAAAGATTAAAATTGAGATATGGGTGGACTTAAGTTTTTTGTTATCTTCTTTTTTTTTTTTTTTTCTCCTTCGCTTCCAAGTAATGCTGTTCATCACAAAATTAATGCAATCCTGGCTGGTGCTTCTTTGGCTTCTTACAAATTGGATTTCAACAGCAATTTAAGATTGTTTTTCAGAGGCATCTTTCTTGGATGAAGATGGAACAATTATCTCAGCCTATTCATTATCTTGTCCAGTTTGACTATCAGCTAGATTATGGGAATCAACCAATGTGTTTATAACTAAGTATTTAAATATTTAAATCTAGGACTATTTTTCTGAATTGTATTCCAGAGGATTATACAATTGAGATAAGAAAAGATACTGGGAGCAGTAGCCACCAGTGTTTAAGTGTAAGAAAGATGCACTTTCAGATATGCTAAATAGACTTAAAGACATCCAAGAACCTTTCTGTGTTGTTATTGGTAAACTAACTAAGCTATCTATTTTGTGGCAGTGCTTTAAATAGAAGTCTGGCACTTTAAAAATGACATCATGTGTAATGTTTTCACTGAAGAGTTATTACATTTTGTAATTAGGGAAAAAATGGGCGATTAGTGTTTTTTGAGTATCCATTAGTATTCCATTGTTGGGAATCACAAATCATGTATTTAACATAAGAAAATAAAATAGAGAAGGCTTTTAGACATTTCCAGGTAGTGAGAACACTCTTCCAGAAACATGAGTAACATTGTCGAAGCTCTTATTGAAGGCTCTGGGACTTTGAAAGTAAAATATAAGGTTTAGTGTAAATCCCTGAATCTATGCGATGTCACATTGACATTTCAATATATTTTCCCTCCAAGTTCATGCTGTTGCCTTATTCTCCCCCTCCCGAGAAATACATCAGAGTCAATTTATCACTTAAAAAATACTCAGTTGCTTTCTTCTATTTCTTTGAAGTTCACATTTCTAATTCTCTAATAACCTAAAATTAACAAGCATGGAAGATTATCCCTTGGCATTGCACTTAAACTGATCTGAGCGGGAGAAAGAGAGTTCCCTAGAGATTCTGTTGGTGAGATGGGAAGGCTTATAGCATAACGCAGACGCTAAGGTTCACCTACTAGGGTGAGATTTCCCTAGGGAGAAACTGGCCTGTTTGTTTCACAGACAGTTCAAAGTCTGGTGGTGTCCCCTGGCTGACCCAAGGCCCACAGTGGAAAGAGAGAGAAGAGAGAGAGAGAGAGATCGCTAACGGGGCCTACAGGCCTGGTCCGGGGCTACAGTCCTGGTTCCTGCCTTCAGGCAGGGTTCTCTGTCTATGAGCCAGGCTGCCACAAATACCCTCCCTTATCATGAGTGGAGCATAACCAGGGCTTTGAATGGTTCGCTCTTTTCAAGCCTTTCGACCACTAACCTTTCAAAGACAAATTTTATCAGAACTTGTGAGTGAATACCTGACCATATAAACTGTAGTCTCTCTTTTGTTTATTCTTACATAATATCTATGTTATTAATTTTCCTGATATTGATCTCATTAATTATTCTAACTTCAATTCTTCTTTTTTACCATGATGGTAAACATGCCCTATAAAACTACACCACCCGGATTTCATTTGAGAGTAAAAACCAGACAAAACTAAAAATGGTCTAAAAGACCATCTCAGAATAAGACAGTAACTTTCTTTACTTTCTGTCTTATCATTTCTTATAAACAGATCTAAAATATTACTTAAAGTTAAAATAATGTGTGGTGGTTAAGGCACTGGATCCCAAATGGCTGATTGAGGGGTTCAAGCTCCAGACCTAGCAGCTTGAAAAATACACTCGGAGAAGGGGACCAGCAGTTAGCATAATGGCTATGCTGCTGGACTCCCATGTAGTTGACCATGGTTCGAGTCCCGGACCTGGTGGCTTAAAAATCATGCCGGACGTGTGTGCGTGCATGCCCAAGATCTGGAGAGGAGAAGGGAGAAGAAGGGATTGCAGCGTAGCTATCCCGCCTGGGGGGGTGATTTCTTGCTTTCTGTCTCTCTGTCTTTCTCTGTCTGTCTGGTGAGCGCATGAGCCCTATGGCAAAAACCTCTTCAAAAACCAACTAACCAAACAAAAAAACACTGGGAGCATGTGCTTGTGTTCCCGAAATCCCAACAAGAGAATGGAGGCTGTATGGCCATCCCCCATCCCTGAAGGAGGCTTACTCACTTTCCATTTCTGACTCTGTGTCTCTCTCTCTCTGGTGAGTGCATGTACGTTGTAGAAAATAAAAAAGAAATGAATAAAATAGATAATCTTTCTGTCGACTAGAGCAGCAAGTGCTATTTTTTGCTGTAGCTGATATACTTTTGTCTAGGCCTATCTGTAGTATATGACCTTTCCTGGCCGGTATATGTGGGTGTTTCGAGGTGAATGACTATGTGAGAAGTGAATTGAGTCTGCTCTTTGAGATTTGACTGGAAAAATTGGATCAGTCATCCCTAATTGAAATTATGCAAACAATACAGAGGGTTCTGGAGTTCCAAACATTTGGTTTAAGATGATACTTAGGGGTCAGCTACTGATATGGTGGTTAAGGTGACTGGATCCCACATGGCAGACTGCATGGTTGAGTCTCAGATCCTACTGCTTGAAAAATATACCAGATGAATGTCCCTATATCCCTAAAGAAGGGAGAGATGGAGAAGAAGGGATTGTGGTATGACTTATCTCCCAAGCCCCCAAGTGCTTTCTCATTTTTCCTCTCTTTCTCTCCACTTGTCTCCCTCTGGAAAGTACAAGTGTCCTATGGCAAAAAAAACAAAGGAATGAACAAAAAAAACAGACGAGTTGTAGGTTATGCTGTATTTAGGATGGAGAATAAGAATATCAAAATAGAAAGCTTAAATGCATCTACTATATATGGCATTTGGCCTGACCCATGGATTTCCTTTTTTTTTTTTTTTTTTGGAGAGGTTTTTCACTATAGGGCGCGTGCACTCGCCAGACAGAGAGAGACAGAGAGACAGAAAGCGAGAAATCACCCCCCAGGGGGATGGTCATGCCGCAATCCCTTCTCCTCCATTCTCCTCTAGGGATCTTGGGCATGCACGCACACGCGCCCGGCATGAGTTTTAAGCCACTGGGTCCGGGACGCGAACCGCGGTCGACTACATGGGAGTCCAGCAACATAGCCATTACGCTAACTGCTGGTTCCCATGGATTTCCTTTTTTAGGTCTTTAAACAAAAGCTTTCTATCAGAATTCAGGCCTAGTTTATTCTTTTATTATATTGAGGAACCCCTGTCTTGGAGGCATGAGTTCTCAAAATACAATAGATTTTGGCTAGTTTTACGCAGTTCTGTCTCTGCTGGCTTCTCAAGAAGTGAAAACACGGGACCAGCAGTTACTATAATGGCTATGTTGCTGGACTCTCATGTAGCCGACCGCGGTTCAAGTCCCGGACCTGGTGGCTTAAACTCATGCCAGGCGCGTGTGTGTGCGTGCCCAAGATCCCGAGAGGAGAATGGAGGAGAAGGGATTGCGGTGTGGCCATCCCCCCAGGGGGTGATTTCTCGCTTTCTATCTTTGTCTCTTTCTGTCTTTCGGGGGAGTGCACGTGCCCTATGGCACAAACCTCTCAAAAAAAAAAAAAAAAAAGTGAAAACACGTGCAGCAAAAACGAAAACAAAAAAATATTGTTTTTTGAATTAACTGATTATTTAGAAGAAATATATTTAACTTCCACTTGTCACATCAGGTAGGATCATTTCACTTTATCAAAACAAGATATTCTTCTTAAACTATGTTTGGTTTCTGATTAGCCAGATCCTAATCCAGCATCGGAGGGAGAAGGAAAAAGTCCATTTCCCCCAGAGTACCTGGGTGTGACGCAGTGCACCGTTATATAGAGTTTGATTTGCCTCACCGCAATGACAACGTTGCCCAGGAAACATTGTCTCCTCGGTAAAAGACCAGTATTAGAAACTTCTGAATTCAACTCAGGGAATGTTGTGTTGAAGATAGCTCTCAGAATACTAAGGGCCTGCAGGGCCATTTTCTGAACCACAACAGGCAAAAGAGCTGATGGGTGTTCTGTTTAGGACATATTCTCTTCATCCATTCTCTACAGTGTCCTTATGTTTTTTTCGCCTATGTTCCGGTGACTGCTTTTGTGCATAACCCTAGATAACAAGTCACAGGTCTGTGCACAGCGGAGAGGGAGTATCTTTCCATAAGGGAAATAGATTTGATATTAGCTCTTGAGAAGAAGCCATTGGTGATACAAAGAGAGAAGGAAGGTTTGTAATCTGATGGACAGTGTGTCAGGTTCTGCTCCTCCTGGCTCTGCAACTTTGTGGCTCATGGCAATAGAAAGACCCCACGACTGGAAGAGGGAATCTCAATGAGCAACCTTGAACTTGAACTCACTCTGCTTCCCCACCTCACCTTCTTCTTTTGTCTGTCCAATAGTGGGAGCTGCAAAATATAAGCCACATGTAACTTTAAATGTCGGGTAGTCACATCAAAAGGGTAAAAAACCAAATAAAATAAAATAAAATGGAAAACAGAAGCTAAAAACAGTGTATTTAATGTTATCACATATTTTATTTAACCCAATGTATACAAAATAGTGTTATTCCAACATATAATCAAGGCAAAATGTTAATGAGATATTTTTAATCCAAATATTATTTCAAAACATATAATCAATGTACCATGTTAATGAGATACTTTTTTTTGTTTTTTGGTCCTAAATTTTTGAAATTCAGTGTATCTTTTTAAACTATAGCATCTCTCTTTTTTTTTTTTTTTTTTGAGAGGTTTTTGCTATAAGGCACGTGCGTTTGCTAGACAGAGAGAGAGACAGAGAGACAGAAAGTGAGAAATCACCTCCCAGGGGGGATGGTCACACCGCAATCCCTTCTCCTCCGTTCTCCTCGCCGGATCTTGGGCACGCACGCACACGCGTCCGGCATGAGTTTTAAGCCACCGGGTCCAGGACGCGAACCAGGGTCGACTACATGGGACTCCAGCGACATAGCCATTACGCTAATTGCTGGTCCCAAACTATAGTATATCTCAAGTTGGATGGCTACATATCTTTTTTTGGGGGGAGGGGAGGTTTTTGCTATAGGGCACATGTGCTCACCAGAAAGACAGGGAAAGACAGAGAGATAGAAAACGAGAAATCACCCCCCAGGGGGGATGGCCATGCCATAATCCCTTCTTCATTCTCCTCTTGGGATCTTGGGCATGCATGCACACGCGCCTGGCATGAGTTTAAGTCACCGGGTTTGGGACTCGAACCATGGGCGACTACATGGGAGTCCAGGAACACAGCCATTACACCAACTGCTGATCCCAGACAGCCACATTTCAAGTGCTCAGCACCCACATGTGTCCAGTGATCATGGTATAAGACAATGCAATATGCGTCAGTGGCTCTAACCCTAGAAGCCCACTTGAATCTCCTGTGGAGCATCTGTAAAATTCTTATATCTCTCCTACATGAGAGTCTGATTTAATTGCTTTCGGGTGAGGATCTGGCCTCTGTCATTTTTAAAAGCTTCACCAATGTTCCTAATACGTAGCAAAGTTTGAGAACCGCAGTCCTAACTGATCTCTAAGGAATCTTCTATTCTAATATTCTATGATTCTATTTAAGGAAAGGGATTGCAGTAAGGCGTTCACTCAGAGCTCAAGGGCAGCAAGTGGTTGTTATTGGCATGCTGCACCCTACAAAACACATTTAAGAAACCGTAATTAATAAAAATGAAAGTTTACACAATGAATAACTTATAACTTTGGGCACCACACCTGAGCTCTGCTTTAAGTTTCACATTGGGTGTTTCAGATGGTCTGCTTCCCTAGAAATCTTAATTTGGGATTTAATTTACATGCAGCCTCATAGAAACTCTCCATTTTGGAAAAGGTCGAGATACACACATTTTGGTTACTTTGCCAGCTTATTCCTTTGCCACAGATACTACTTGCTTTTAGCTGCTTTGGGAGGGAAACCTTACTTCATTTGAGACTTCCGGATCCCCTACAGTTTATTCCCTCTGAATAGGCTTCATATCCTTGCCTAGACCAAACTTGCTCATGTCAAGATGTTAGTTATAAACCTCCTAGACTTAAGATAGTCATTCTACTAAGGTAGTCACCTCTGAAAATATTAGAAGAATCAGTATTTCCCAATGCATACCAGAAAGTTTGATTGTCATATATATATATGTGTGTGTGTGTGTGTGTGTGTGTGTGTATTTCTTTACAATGCATTAGTCTGTGATGCACAGAACCAAAAAGTAAAAATAATAATTTCCAAACACCTCCCACATCTTCTTGTGGAGTCAACACACAGCATTGCTGGTGGAGGGGAGAGACCTCAGTGTCAGTCCCTGGTGACTTCATGCTGCCGAGTGCCTCTGCATTCCCAGATTCATGAGTCATTTCACCCTGACCCTCTCTCCTCATCCCCTGCAGAGCCATCTATTTCCAAATACATGTGTATTTGATGATGTGCTCTTAAAACCTGATTCTAAATTAGTTTTAGGTACAAAATTATGTTTTCCCTCACATTTGAGGTGGTAATATTGGTGTTTTCTATAATGCCATGCATTGGAAGAATTTTAGCTTCCATTTATAAATACATAACTTGAATCCCCATTTCATAGATGGAGAAATCAACGGACAGACCAGGTTGGCATCTTGCTCACTGATTAGGTACGGAATTTGTGTGACCCAAGAGCTCACAATGATTAGTGCCATATAATTCATCTAAAGGCAAGCAATGCTCTGTGTGACTTCCAGGTGGGGATTTTCCAATCATATATTCTATTGCACTTATCTTTATATTTATAAATAATTTCCTTTCTGATGCTCTCCCATGAATTATTTGCACTTCAGTGGTTTGCTTGCTAATAGCTTTTACTCTCCAGCGTCAGGTCCCATGACCCAGGTTAATGAACAAATACATGAGTATATTAATTTCTTAACATGGGATCTATTCTAAAAGTTGCATGGAGACGTCTGCAAATCTGTTTTTTTGTGGTATCTTGAGAAACTTTCTCTCAAGCTACTTTGTGATAGACTGTGTGGAGAGGCAATGAGATTAATGTTGTAAGTCGTTCATCTGTTTTGGAGGCTAAGGGTAACGGGCTTTAGATATTTAGTGGACTCTAGCCCTCACTCCTGAATTCTCTTAATCGAAACACTTGCCTCTTGCTGAGCCAATGTACTGTCTTCACACTTGGTCCAGAGCCACCTGTTTTTAGGTATTTGGTTTTTGTTTTCTCTTACTAATGGTGGTAGGTTGGACTTAGCAGTTAGTGTCTACATTTCTGTGTCTTTAATGGATGAGATAAACACCATGATTAATAGTGCAATTTGTGAACAATGCCAGGGAGTGATTATTTTGGATCCTTTTTTAAACATTATGCCAAAATTAAGGCAATTTTATTGTCCGTGCATAGACGTGGTTATCGTGGTTGTGCTTGTATATAAATGCATACATGCATAAAACCCTTGGCCAATGAGGACCAGAACAGTTACTAGGACATAGACCATACTTGTAACTGTGTTTATCATATTTTGTGGGTTGCCTCTGGATACACTCTTAATCCTTTTGGGCAAGAATCTATTTGTGACATCGATTTAGATACATATTATTGATTAAAAGGTATTATCAGATTTTAAAAAATGAAAATATATTTAAAACACTCCTTTTGTTTGCTAATGAGGCCTGTCTGAGCACACGTTGTTTACAATTTCATCTTGCAGTTTTGCTAAGCCAGATGACTAACAACCAACATTCTTCGTGCTGCGCTGTGTTGACGTCATCAAAGATGATGGTGTACAGTGTTTTGGCACTAAGAAGTAGCGTGTAATTTGAAATTGTACTTTTTGCTAAATACCCATGCTAATCTCCAAACCATTCAAAACATTAAAAAACCAAAACAAAATAGTGATGTCGGCTCATTGGATCGAGGCAGCGCTGGCAGAGAAGTATAACTAGTGTTTTTCTCATGTGTTTCAGAAATGCTTACAAAAATCAGTGAGAAAAAAATTACACGTATTACTTGACATGCTCTTTAGCAGGGACATTCTTAGACAGGTTAACAGTTTTTAGCCCAAGGTTCACTTTTATCCTTTCTAGGGTGTGTGTGTGTGTGTGTGTGTGTATTTTAAAGAACAACAACTATTATATATATATTTTTAAAGAATTATTTATTTAATTTTATTAAGTACTATTATTATTTTAAATTTGACCAGAGAGACAGAGAAGGAAAGTGAGAAAGCAAGCCGCCAGGTTCAGGACTCAAACAGTAGTCGGCCATATTGGAATCCAGCACCTTAACCATCACACCACCTGCTAGCCCCCAAACTGTTGTATCTTTAAAAGAAAGCTATAAATTATATTATGTGGATGCTTTTCTTTTCTTTTCTTTACATTTATCAGCTCTTTCAAGAGATCTATTTAGGAAGTCTTATATTCTCTTACATGGTTTTACATGTTGTGCTCATTTAAAGAAATAGGGAATTCTGGAAATTGGTTGAACCATGAGAATATATGTAACACTACTGAATTGTGTACTTAAAAATGGTTGCGAGAGTAAATTATATGTTAGGTATATTTCACCACAATTGTTGAAATGGGGGGATAAGGTTAGCTTGTACCCGTTCCCTAAATGGGGAGAAAGGATGCACAGACCACCTGTTCCAAGCTAGATGGAGAGGCTTTAGTATGTTAGTAGGAAGGTAAAAGACCAAAGAGGACTTTTGCATGTGGTGCAAATGGAGGGAAGTGACCTCAATGTGTGTAATGTGATTCTGACACAGGAGAGGCCGGGAGTGGGGCATACAGCACTGAATACCACTTTCCTGGAGACCAGCTTGGATCTGGGTGGGCCTAAGTGTAGAAAACTATACCCTTTAATTTGAAAACATGGCCATTAGGCCTTATCTGAACATTTGGATTTGAATTTGATTGCCCTTCTCAGTGCAGGGAACTGAGAGCAGTGAAAATAGTCAGGTGAAGTATCCTTGTCATTTATGTGAGAGAATAGGAAGCCACACTTCACTGTGGCACTGACCAAGGAGGAGTTACTGAGAGGGGGACAGTCTGGGAGCTGAAGGTTCTGGAAGCAGATCCTAGGTAGAAATGTAGATGATGTGAGAGAGATTTGCCTTGGAAAGGAGAAGGCTCAGGCTTGTGCATAATATCAAGCAATATTCTGTGGGTAAGGGGACCAGCAGTTAGCATAATGGCTATGTCACTGGACTCCCATGTAGTTGACCGCGGTTCGCGTCCTGGACCTGGTGGCTTAAAACACGCCAGGCGCATGTGTGTGCGTGCCCAAGATCCCGAGAGGAGAATGAAGGAGAAGGGATTGTGGCATGGACATCCCCCCTGGGGGGGTGATTTCTCGCTTTCTGTCTCTGTCTGTATGTCTGGCGAGCGCACACGCCCTATAGCAACAACCTCTCCAAAAAAAAAAAATTTCTCTGGGATAACGTCCGCGCCCTATACCAACAACCTCTCCAAAAAAAAAAAATTTCTCTGGATAACGTGTATGCTATTTTCTGATTCGTTTCCTGTCCTTTAGTGGAAAAAAGCACAGTGGAAATTAGAGGAGGGAAGAGTTTGCTGCATAGGGGTATGAATTTTATTATGTTTTCTATTTTGACTCCACAAAGAGGAGACTTTCGAAACATGTAGACCTCTACATCAATGGAACGGACTATCTCAGAAATTAGTGATCTCCCTGACCATGGGGAGTCCAATTAGAAGAAGAGTTTCTGAAGAAGTGAGAGAAGGCATGGGCCAGCCATTTTTGATGTCTTAGTGTTATAGACTTTTTAAACAATTAAGTGAAAGCTAGGAGCCTGTGTGTGTGTGTGTGTGTGTGTGTACATGTGCACATGTGTGTGCATGCATTTGTGGTGTTTAGACAGGCTCTCACTGTGTTGTGATTCTCCTGCTTCATTCTCCCCAGTAGCTGGGACTACAGGTGCCTGCCCATTGCACCCAGCTTTTCAGGGGACCAGGAATCAAACCTGGGCCTGCCGTGTGGCCTCAGCCTGCTGAGTAGCAGCCTCGACCACTGTGCACTACTGTGGCTGAATCTAGGAGCCATTTCAGAAACATGGCACATCAACACAGATTCATGAGGAAGAAGTTTATGAACCCTGAAAGGAAACTCTCTGGGCCCAGTGATTCTTTAGATGCCTTCCAATGCTCTAGTTACAAGAACACATAATCTTGAGATTTCCATGGTCAGATATGAGTAGCTTCATATGGTTCAACCTGAACGTGCTTCTGAATATGTTATATGTAGTAAGCTAAAAAAAGTAATGTAATTTAATGAGTTTTCCCTAATAAGTATAATCAGGAATGCCCATTACATTAGGTGGATTACCATTGTGTTTCTCTATGAGGGTAACTGCCTATTTGTTGACGAACCCTGGCCTAGACAACCACTGATTAATACCTTACATTTTTGGGATTTTCAAGTGATCTCATATAAACTATCATTAAGGTTACTTAACGATACAGTGAAATATCCAGGACAGGTATTATCATCCCCACTTAATAGATGCAGAAACTGAGACTCATGAGGCTTCAGTGATGCATGGAATCCCAGATAAAGTGCACATAGCACTAGAATTCAGGTATCCTCCCCGCTTCCCTTTCTCTTACTCTTCTTTGTTTTTTCTCTCTGCCTCCAAGCCACACGCATTATGGGACTGAGTGTGTGTGTGCTTTTTGTTACTAAGAGGTAGCAAAAACCACTCAAAAAATAATCAAGAAACATTCTTCCAATCAAAATATTAGAGCATTACTTGAGCCTAAGTTCCTCTGTGTGACAAATCTGGGGAGGCTCCTGATGAAGTATGTTTTCATGAAGTACTAAAGACTCCCTCTTTGCCTCCCTCCCTCCTTCCTGCCCTTCACTGAATATTTACTAAGCATCTATTCATGCCAGGTAGTAGGGATACATGATTCAAACAACCTCTCTCCTCACAGAACTTACTGGGAGGAGTCACCAAACAAGTCACTGCTCTTCAGTGTTACAGGAGGGGAAGGGGAAGGCTGGAGGCTGAAAACCCAGTTATGGTTTGCTAGAGGCTTGGGTTATGATGGTGCCAGATTAAAAAGCCATGAGAGGGGCCAGAAGATAGCATAATGGTTACATCACTGGACTCCCACATAGTTGACTATAGTTCTAATCCCAGACCTGGGATTAGCTTAAACTCATGCTGGGCACATGTGTGTGTGTGTGTGTGCCCAAAATCCTGAGAGGAGAATGGAGGAGAAGGGATTGCGGCGTGATCATCCCCCCTGGGGGGTGATTTCTCACTTTCTATGTCTCTGTCTCTCTGGTGAGTGCGCAGAAAATCTCTCTTAAAACAAAACAAAACAAAACAAAACAACAAAAACAAAACAAAAAAAAAGCAAAGCCAAGAGAGGTAGGGTCCATAAAACTGGGATATTGATGAACTGAAAGATGAGGGTAAGGGAGGGGAATCTACTCATTCTAGGGGGAAATGGTCTGACTTGGTGATAAAATCTGGGTCACTTTTTGTGGTAGGGAAGGCAAGAAGGGGTCTTGTCTCTGAGTCCTCCAAAGAGATAGAAAATAGTGGTGAACAAAATCCCAGAGAGCAACTGGAATTAAAAGCTACAGTCCCTTCCCTGGTTTGCACGGCATACAATTTTGATACCTCTGTCAGAGAGTAGCCCTTGCAGGGAGGCAGTCACCTGCTTCTCCCAAGGCAGCCAAAGCTCTGGCACTCACAGATGTCCAGTGCGCGGCCAGGGTTATTAGTTTCCTGGAACTGCTGTAACAAAACTAAGCGACTGAAATAATAGAAATTTATTCTGTCACAATTTTGAAGCTAAAAGTCAGAAATCAAGGCATGGGGGGGGCCAGCAGGTGACTTGGTGGTTAAGGCGCTGGACACTGTCACATAGCTGACCACAGTTCAAGACCCGGACTTGGCTTGCTTTCTCACTTTCCTTCTCTTCGTGTGTCTGTCTTTCTCTGATTGAATGAAAATAAATGAATGAATAAATAAAATTAAATAAATAATTCTTTAAAAAGAAAAAAGAAAAAGAAATCAAGATATGGGCTGGGTTAGTTCTTTCCGAAGGCCATGAGAGAGAATTTTCCGTGCTTCGTTGCTTGGCTTGGAGACGACCATCTACGTCTTCACATGGCCCTACCCCTATTATCTGTCCCAATGTACCTCTTTTATAAGGATATCGGCAGTACGAATTAGAGCCCACCCTAATGCCTTGCTCCAACTTGACTACCTCTGTAACTACCTTATCTCTAAATAAAGTCACATTCTGAGGGGCTAAGATTTTATATCTTTTTAGGGACACAATTCAATATATAACAGCAGATGTGCCATTCAGGAAGGCAGGACCCAGGGCATGTAGTGGTGGGACCTTATGGGGACTAGCTGATTGGAAGTGATGAGGATTATAACCAGACATTTTTTGGCACATGCTAAAAATACAACTCTGATGAACCCCCAGAAGAAAAATGGGACAAGTCTTTAAAGATGAGGGCTCACATGGTATAAGATATGGACCATGCAAGCAAACCACAACAAAACAGGGATACTCTTAACAACAGAATACAAGTTGCACTGATTAATGAATTTGCTAGCATGGTCATTGTCCTTTATTTGACCATGAATATATCTCCGGAGTTTGTGAAAGAGTCATGTCAAAATGCAACACGAACTTTTAACCGTGAGAAGAAAGAATTAAATATGAGTATAGTTTGTTACCCTCTCAGTCCTCACAATAATTGTTTTTGTGTGCTGGTATTTACCTGCAAGGTCAAACCTACAGTTTCCATAAATGCACACACATCTGGTTAAATACAGATGTGTTAATGAAGGAAGAAAAATATTCCTGGTTTTTCTGGTTGTTGATGGACAATTTATACTTCTGTGCTACCTCTGATTTGCACAATAAGAACAAAGAAGACATTTTAAAAACACATCATTACGGGCCAGCAGGTAGTGTGGTGCTTAAGGCATTAGGCTCCCACACGGCCTACCATAGTTCAAGTTCCAGACCTGGTGGCTTGCTTTTTCACTTTCTCTCTTCTTTTGGTCTCTCTATGATGAGCACACATGCCCTATAGCAAACTTAAAACACAATCACAAATAAAATTTTAAAACCGCATCATTATAAAAAGATTTAAAAACCTGATTAAAAATAGGCAAAGGATCTGACTAAACAGTTTTCCAGAAAAGATATAAAAATGGCCAGTAAACACATGAAAAGATATGCAATACCACTAGCTATTTGGGAAATGTAATCAAAAGCATAGTGAGATACCACTTCATCCTCTCTAGAATGACTTTCATAAAAAAGCTAATAGCAAGTATTGATAAGGATGTGGAGAAATTGGAAACTCACTGCCATTCATTGGTGGTGGAATTGTCAAACAGAGTAGCCACTTTGGAAAATAGTTGGGCAGTTCCTCAAAGAGTTAAAGGTAAGGGTTATGACACAGTAATTCCATTCCTAGGTACATACCCAACAGAGAAGGAATCACATCACACAAAGGCTTGCATATGAATTTTCATACAATAAGTAGCCGTAACAGAAGTGGTAACAACCCAAAGTGTGTTAACTAATGAGTGATTAAATAAAAAATATGGTATATTTGTATGTTGAACTATTATTTGGTCATAAAAGAAGTGAAGTACTGATACATACTGCAAAATGGATAAACCTTGAAAACATGATGCTAGGAAAAAGAACAGACAGAAGGTAGATTAGTGGTTGCCTAGAGCTGAAGGTGGGGCTGGGAGCTTGGGGGTGACAATTAAGGGGTATATTCTTTTGGGGGGATTATGAAATGCTCTAAAATGGATTGTGTTGGTTGTTGAACAAATCTGAATATCTTAAGGCATAAGATTTCATACTGTAAAATGGGTGAATTGCGCGGTATGAAAATTGTATCTCAATAAAATTGCTACAAAAAGGTAGCACATTATGAAGGAAAAGACAGGATGCTACATTCACTTGGAATATATGCCAAAAAGTTATTTTGATCCAAAATTCTCTACAAATTTGGAATGAATATATCAAAACAGGCATGAAGGGTGTTGATATGAAGAACACTATAACAAAAATAATAGTGATAGTCAGCTCCTAAAAATCATACTGTGGGTGTCAGATGTGACTCTAACACATACCTTTCTCCGGGGCAATGGCCTTAACTTCTAATTGCACAATGGGCATTTTCCCTTAAGATACCGTGAGGACAGTGATGGCTCCTTAAGTTTTGAATGGTTCAAACACCCACTAATCCTCATACCAGTTTTCCTGACATTACCATTTCACAGGAGGTCACCTCATCCTCTGGCCCCCAAACTCCAGCTCTATGGCCATTTCTGGCTTTGATGTTTCCCTAGGCTTCATGAACATGTCATTGTCAAGTCTCGTAGATTCCATAGCAGCGACGTCCTGCGTTTTGTCTCCTTCTGCACTGTCTCTTTCTAAATTCGTTCCTTCTATGACTTGAGAATTAATCGAAACAGAATTATTTATAGAGTCTTTATTAGGTCTACTCTCTTGTTCTACCATGCCATCCTTCATAACAAACCTACCAAAGAGCTAGAATTACCCCCTTTTTACAGAAAAGGAAAGTGAGGTTCAGAGGTTAAGGTATGTGCCCAACATGACAAAACCAGTAGGTGGAGGAGTTGAGGTTGGGAACTAGTTACTCTAGGAAGAACTCTAACTTTCCATTCTGGCTCTCAAGTTAATTATTCTATCTTATGGCTCTGAGCATCTCATTTCCCTGCTCAGAAGCCTTCACTGGCATCCTAGGCTTAGGCCAATCTCCACCACATCCCTATAGGTAAATCCCATGTTCAAGCCAGACCCACAGTGAACTCTGGATTGTGTTGAGTGCCTCTCTGTCATGTTCAGACTCTCCTCTTCCTTGGGGCTTCTCCTGCCTTCCTCCACCATGCTGGCATGCACACATGCACACACACACACACATACACACAAACACACACACACAAACACACAGAGGCATGTGTACACACACACAGCCCTTACATTCTAGCTATGGAAACATGACTTTTGAAGGCCCATCTCAATCATCATCTCCTGATGCAAAATTAATTAATTCCTTAGTAGCTTGGTTAATGTTTTTATTATGATTTTATTTTATTTTATTTTTTAGAAGTTTTGGCTCATTGGAGAGAGACAGACAGAGAGGCAAAGTGAGATAACACCCCCCACTTCCAGGGTGCGGGGGGGGGGGAATGGCCATGCTACAATTCCTTCTCTTCCATTCTCCTCCTGGGATCTTGGGCACACATGCACACATGCCCAGCATGAGTTTCAAGTGTCCGGGTATGGGACTCGAACTGCAGCTGATCATGTGGGGAATCTAGCAATGTAACTGCTATGCCCGTCGCTGGCCTCTTTTATGATTTTTCATTTTTAAACTGTATCTTCTCTTGTGGATGTTTTTGTGTCAGTCATCAATTCTCTCTCCCAGACTGTGAGCTCCAAAAGAGCAAGAATTGAGTCTCACCTAGCGTTGATTTACCTCAAAAGGACAGTTGTGGTAGATGGTTTACACAGCATATAGCACTCAAGCTGCACGAATTGATTAAAGGAGTACACGCACATTGTCATCATGGCTTTCACATTACCTACATGAGCTTTTTGATGCCTGGTGAGTGTTTCTGGGAGGACCAGCCTAAGGATATTCTTTAGTCCCTTCCCCCAGCATCACTTAATTTCAAACTCTTTCACTTAAAGTCTACTGTCACAATGTTTTAAGAATCCTATAATGAGGGTAAGATACGTAAATCACAGAGACGCTCACAAATTTAAGGAATCATCATTTTTTCATTTTCGGATTCCCTTGCAAACCTTGTCCAGAGGTAAGCATAATGTTTAAATTGTTTTCATCAGAACATAGACACATTTAAAAATTCTGCTTCCTTCACTGAAAATTATACCACAGACATTTTTTTCAGGTTGCTATATCATTTTCAAAACTATGATTATGCATAATATTCCATTGAGTTGCTATACCATAATTTCTTAACCATCCCCTATTGTTTGACATTTAAGTTTGCTGTGGACATTTTTATGATTATAAAAAACACATGACCAATCTTTTGGCAAGAGAAATATGCATTCCAAAAACATGCATCTCCTTCCCCGTATGCTGGTTGAAAAGATCTTCCTTTAGGATTGTGTTTAGGCAAAATCGTGTCCAAGATCAAATTTGTCCTGAAATCCCATCGCTTCTTTTATTCCTTCTATCTGTCCTCTCTTTCTCTTAGCACATTCCTTTCCACCACGATAATTATCACAGGGACTCAGGGACCTGCCCTTCTTCCTGAGACTAACCTGTCTACTACAAACCCTGGGCTCTTTTCTCCCACTACTAGCTAGACTTCTGTCTCCTCCTATTACTTGTCCGGAGCCCCAGTCTTAGTGAGACATTAGATACTCAATGTATTTCCTTTCTGGGGATTTTATTACGAAAGTACTTCTGGAGATGACCCTGTGCTGACTCAAGGTGCATCATTGAAGGTGGACCTTTGCTTTCCTAGGTGGAACTTTTGTAGGTTCTAAGGATAGGAGAGTGAACCAAACAGACAAAAATCTCTAAGCAAATAGGTAAATAGATAAAATATCATAGAATAGTAAGTGCTAAAAAGAAAGATAAAACAAGGCAAGCGCGTGCAGTACGCACTTCCATCCTTCACGTGGAATCTTTCTGGAAGGCCTTTCTGATAAGGTGACAGATGAGGAGAGAGCTGCTGAAGTGAGGGAGGAACTCCAGGGAGATCTGGAGAAGGGGCTTTGTATGCAAGGAAGAGCTTTGGGTGCTTCAAGGTGGCTTGAGGATATGCAAAGGAGCAGAAGTGGAAGTGGAGAGGGAAGAAGTGGGAGGTGGTGGAGGGCCAGTCAAGTAGGACTTATCGACCATGTGAGATTTGGATACTAACTTCAGCCACACAAGAAACCACGGGGTAGTTTTGATAAGAGAATCTTTCACTATGAAAGACCTCCCTGGTTGTGTTGAAGAACAGATAGCCTAAGAGCAAGGGTAGCAGCAGGGGGACCTGTTAGAAGGCCAGAGGCAGTGATGGCTTGGACCGGGTGATTGTAGTTGAGGTGGTGAGAAGGAATTGGGTTTGGGATTATTCTGATGACAAAACTGACAGGACATGCTGATGGATTGAGTGTCAGGGTAAGCCAGAAGTCAGGAAAGATGTTAAGATTTTCAGCGGGAGACACTGAAAGGATGGAATTGCCATCAACTGAGATGAAGAAGATGGTGCGTGGAAGAGGTTTGGCAGAGGGACAGGAGTTTAGTTTGGGGCATGTTAGATGGAAATAGTTGAGTAGATAATAGGATACCATGTGTGGAGTTTAGGAAAGGAGTCTGGGCTGCTGACATAACTGTGCCAGGACTCAGAGGTTCCTAACTGCACTGTCCTTGGGAATGCCAAGCCCTTTTGTGCTGAGGGGCTTCTGCACGCACGGTCTGCTCCACCGTTAGCATCGCTACCTAGACAGCTCCTGTTTTTCTGATTCTCCAACCTGAGTTAGGTGCCCCTGTCGTCTAATACTGCTAGCCTGAACTGTTCCTTCATAGCATTTATTGATGCGATATTCCTTCGTGTGATTTAAAGCTTTTTAAGTTTTAAATCCACGTTCTTCACTAAAACCTACATTTTGAAAAGGTAAAGATCAAGCATGTTTTGTGCATCACTATTTCCCCCACAGGTAGTGCCGGCACACTGCAGATGCTTCATGTTTGCTGAAAGAATGCATGACTGTTAACGGAGTAGTACTTTATACATGGTAGGTTGCACCTCCTTTACCGGTGATCATACAATTCCAAGAGTAATTAGCGCTAACGACCATTTTTATCTTTTAAAATGTAGACTAGTTGATTATTTAGTGGTTCCATATGGCTCCGTGAACTAACACTTCGTATTAGGTAATCTGTGTGTGTGTGTGTGGGGGGGGGCTAGACTGTGGTTGAAAATTGAATGATTGTTTGCTTGCCAAACCTTGAAAAGAAAAGATTTATATACAAACTTTCTAGTCAAAATCCTCCACCTCCTATTTTTTTGTAGGTAACTTTGTTGCATTTCCGTGGAGACCCCTATCTAACATCATCTGAGGTTATTCTAGAGCGACTTTTGACAGGACCTACTACATATGATTTCCATGTTAATCAAGCTGAGAGAGGCCAGGTTTGGCAGGGGAGGGCTGGGGACATCTGAGTAGGCTGATGAATTCCTTTGATGGCTCTCAGAAAGATCTGTAGCCTCCAGTCTCATCCTGGGAGATGATAGGAAATTATACAAATGGGAAGAGATTTGATTTACCAAGAAAGGGTTGTTAGCTCACAGAAGAGCTCTAAGTCTCTGTCTTTGGCAGTCTAGAGCTGTATGAAAAACAGAATTGGATTAGAAAATGGTCTCTTTACTGTCTTTAAAAAAGCTAGAGTGGGTTTTCAGAGGTACCTATGTCGTTTGGGAAATACAAAGGGACTTTTAACATTTTTGGAAAAATGGAAGTAAAGCATGAATTTATTTTGGTGAAAAAAATTTCCATGGATAATTTTTAAAAATTTTATTTTATTTTATTTATCATCATCATTATTATTATTTTCAAATTTGCTATAGGGCAAATTTCTTACCAGTGAGCAACAGAGAGAAAATGAGAAAGCAAGTCCCACCATGTCTGGGACTTGAACCATGATTGGCCATGAGGGAGTCCAGAGCCAGCAGGTGACCACTTCATTACCTGCTGGCCTCCAAGGATAGTTTTAAAATATGTGATTCCCATGAACTTCTTGAAGACTTCCTTATATACTGATTCTGTGAATACATATTTGTGTGTTACACTCATATATAGAGATTATTGGTTGGTTGATTGATGTATAAATACCTCCTATATGTCAGTTGAGGAATTCATAGAAAAGGCCCCATCTTTACAGATGGCATTGTTGTAGAAGGCACCCACTCATAAGTGTGGATTGAGCCTTTCCAGCGATAGGCAGAAGGCACTGGGGAATCAGTGAGGAGCCAGAGAAGGGCCTTGCTTTCATAGAATTTATGGAATCTACTGAGTCTCAGATTCTTGCTCTGTACTCTGAAGCTCATAATAATACCTACTTCATAGCCTTTTCAAGAGGAGTGTGTGGCATGAATGTGAAAATACCAGGTAAGGTTTAAAAATGCTGTGTAAATTAAGAGTGGCTATTACAATTGATATACATATATAGCTATTATCTCTTTTGGGGATAAATCTGGTTAATTATCCTTGTTTTAGAATACCCTCATACAACCTAAGATTTTGATCCTTGTAATTGTAATTTAAGGAGCTTGATTTCCTTTCACTATTATCCTAGCAAATAGAAAAAATAAATATATTAATTAAAGAGGCCCAGTTGGTAGTGCAGCAGTTGAACATGACAGTTCTGGAAAGCTGACCCATGTAGGAAGGTTCTGGGTCTGCATTTGGAGACCTCTTTGAGTCCTCTGGACTTATATATGACAATGAGCCTGGGCTGGCTGAAGCTGGGCCTGGATTGCAATGTCGTCAAGATCCTTTTGAAGCCCCTCTCTCTCTCTCTTTTTCTCTCTCTCTCTTTGTTTCTCTTGCTCATGGAAGAAATAAATAAACTTAAAAGAAAAGGTCAAGTGCAGATAAGCAATTGTATTAGCTATTGCTGTGTGATACATTTCCTCCAAGCTCCATAAAACATAGTTATTATCTCAAAGTTTCTGTGGGTCAAGGGTCTGAGCATGGCTTAGTTGTGTGTTCTGTTCAGGGTGTCTCACAAAGCTGTATCGAGGTGTCTGCAGGGAAATAGTCATCTCAAGCCTCAGTGGGGAGACATCTACATTCATACTCACACGGCTGTTGCAGGGCTCTAGTGAGCCCCATCTAAGCTGTCTCGTATCAGCGTGGGCAGGCTCTTGTCCTCCCAGGCTCTTGGTCCGAGACATTAGCTGCTTACTCTTGGAGGCTCTCCACTGGGGAGCTCCCAACCTGGCAGCTGCCTTCCCCAAGAATAAATAAGGACCTCAAGCAGGAGAAGTGAGAGATGGAAGTCTCCATGCCTTTTGGAATCCAATCTCAGCAGTGACAACCCTTTACATTTGCCATGTTCTGGTCATTAGAATCAAGACACTAGGTCTAACCTGTACTCACGGCAAGGAAATCACACAAGCACATACCAGAAGGTGGGGATCATAGGGGACATCCGAGAGATCACCTGCCACCGTGGTACCACTATAAATTGATGCTGTGTCTGTGGCATTATTAATGTTACATTGTTTGAAATGAAAAAAAAAATTAAGGGAATAGCCATCACTGTTTCCCTAAGATACAGTATTTATGGAAGACAAGGAAAGTTGGCATTAGAGCCCTCTAGATTTTGAGTGGCAACCAATGAAGAATCCTGATTCATTCCTTTGCTTCTCTGGCACTGGCACATGTTTGCACATTTATAACATCTCTCTTTAGCAGAAGCATTGGAAAGGCCCTGAAATATTGGAAGTAAACAAAGGCTAATCTTTCCCAGGCAAGAGTAGCAAAATTAAAAATATACTAACTTTAATTTGCCAATTTACAGATTGCTACCTCATCCATTTACTTGATGACCTTGACCCACACTTGAAAAAAAAATGATCCAATCATTTAAAGATTAAGAGGAAGAACACTTTAGATTTAGAGGAGTCCTAGCACTATGAACATAAGCTTTCCATGGTTTAAAACATGTAAAAAGGCCAATGGGCAAGGGACAAACGCTACAAGATGCCATTGGAAACCTGGGCAAACATCCAGTCATGTACAATGTGGTGAACCAGGTTAGGTATTTAGATTTAAATCTCAGTGCAATGAAGAGCCATTGCAAAATTCAGGGTGGCTGCAAATAGCTATGAACAATACAGTCAAGGCAATGATTCTAATTGCATTAGTTATAGATTATATTGGACCCTTTTTGAAAGAGATTCTGACATCTATTAACCAAAAGCCATGTATGGGCAAGGCTCAACAAGTACTAAAATTTTTATAATAGGATGTTATAATTACACAATTTTTTTTTTTTTTAACACAGACTTGAAGAGCTGGGTATTCCCACCAGCCAATGGCAAGGGAAATGTTGTAGATATGTTTCCAATGAGGCCTTCATGTCATAGGGATTCCTAGCATTACATTAGGTTCATGTGATAAAACCTGCAAGAAATTCATTCAGAAAATCAGCCAGTGTAGTTGTCTTTTGGTGTACTCTGTGCACATTTTCTCAAATAGGCAGCAATCAGTTTTCAGTTGTGTCATTTATGGATGTTGGCTGTTTTGCAAGCCAACAGGCACACAGGCTATTTGGCGATGTTACCTGAGATCTTAAAATGAGAGTGCACTATTTAAGATAGTGGTCTTGGGAACGTCTCTTTTTTCCTAAATTTTCCCTGAAACTAACCTTGGGAGAACAATACCCCAAAGAGAAATTACATGGCAGCTATTCTTTTCTGAAAGAATAACTGGGAAAGGAAACTACGAAAGTTTTAACACTAGAAATAACCAATTTATATTGTAAAATGCACCTGCTGATGGGTTTCTTTCTTTCTTTCCTTTTCTTTTCTTTTTTTTTTTTTTTTAGAGGTTTTTGCCATAGGGCACATGTGCTCAGCAGAGAGAGAAACAAAGAGAAGAAACAGTGACAGGAAAATTGAGAAATCACCTCCTGGGGAGATGGCCACACCACAATCCCTTCTCCATTTTTCTCTCAGGATCTTGGGCATGCATGCACATGTGCCTGACTCGAGTTTCAAGCCATTGGGTCCCGGACTCGAATAACGGTCGACCATATGGGAGTCCACCAACATAACTGCTATGCCATCTGCTGGCCCCAGAAAACATAACTATTTCAAGTTCAAGAATTCCCTTGCTTTCACTTTTGTAAATTTTAAAGATAAATGTACTATTTTCTGATTTAAGAAAATGCTCATTATAAAACATACAGAAAACTATAAGGAAGAAAATTCTAACCAAAGATAATCACTGTTTGTGACTTTGATGAATATCCGTCATATGATTTAGGTGCTTGTTCATTCATATCATCAAACTATATTTCATAGAATATTTACAGTTTAGGGTTTGAATTTTTTTTTTCTACTTCTTTTGTGAACATTTCCTCAAAGTCATGATTTATTTTTTTTTAACATGATTTTAATGACTGCATAATCTTACTTGTCATCATTTTCTTAACCCATTTTGTTTATTATTAGATTTATAGTCTACTTTAAAATTTTCCCTGGTAACAAGTAATATCGTGATGAACATTCTTACCTATAACCTGCATCTCTTATTTTTCCAAAGGAATTATTCCAAGAAGTAGATTTTTTTTTTCTTTTCCTGCTTCACTGAGGTGTAACTGATAACACAAAAAGCTGAATGTAATTAATATATATATATATATAATTCAACAACTTTGGACCCTTGCCAACATTTGTGTTACCATCCCCATAGTCCAGGTAATAAACATAATCCATCACCTTCAAGAGTTCCCTTGTGGTTCTTCCAAGAGGTAGATTTTGATAAACTTTATGAAATTGCTTTAGAAACATCTTGAGCTGATCACCTCATTAGCATCAGGGCTAAGCAACAATGCTACCACGTCTCACCTCCAAGCCAGATTTGGTTCTTGTCATTAAAAAGAAATATCTGGCAATTCATAACGCTGAAAATTATTTTCATTTCATTTGATCTAAAGGAACATTGAACAGTATTTCCATTTATTTCCCAGCAATTTGTGGATTATCTGTTCATGTCTGTCTATGCCTTTCGGCCATTTTCCTGTAAGAGTATTATGTTTTACTTACAGAAATGTACATTTTTTTTAATATGGAAAGAATATAAGACTATAAAATTTAGAAGTACACATACGGCTATATAGTTGAGTATGAAAAGGTTTTTTTTTTTATTGAAAATTTCTTGTGGTTCTTAATTCCTGATATTATGATTTATTTCTGAGTCTATAAATATGTAAACACAGTTTACTTTCAGAATAATGCTACTTCAGTTTGCTATAGCTTCAGTTATTCTAGCCTGCTTTGTATTTTTTTCTATCTGTTTTTCCTCTTCCTTCCTAAAAAAAACATTTCTAAAAGATTCAGACTCGTACTTATCTCACTTTACTTGACTACACTTTCGGGTGGCAGCCTGCCAAGGAAACCGCAGTCTGTAAAGAATCGCCTCCGAGGAGTGAAGCGGGTCAATTGCACAAGTTGAGAGGAGCAGTTGGTAAGAGAAAAAGGACAGGTTTTTGTGTATGCCATTTAACAAAGGACCTTCTCGATGTGAGCTCAGGGTGCAGGCTTAGTTAGCTGGCCTTAGCTCTCAGGAGTCCAGGGAGCTGACATTCTGCACCCCACTTCTGCCTGTGGCTAGAGGCAGTGCTCTTCATCTCTGCTCCATCTCTGCTGCCTCATTTTATAATGGAGATAATCATACCTCAAAGGCATGCTCTAATTACTTATTCCTAGAGATTCTGAAAATATCATGACTGATTATTATACCTGGTAGATCCTTAACCTCTTCAGTCACTTTATAGAATTTCAGTCGAATGTCACAATTCAATACCCAGATCCAATTGCTTGTGGAGACTTTTTGGCCTCTTCAGTTTCTTTGTAATGTTTATTTTACCTCACACCATTGCCATTTTAATTCCTTAAAATGTAGAAATGTGAAAGTTTGTTGAAAATATTTTATTTATCATAGAAATTTTGGAGTGCCAAAATATTTATTAAAAAAATAGATCATTGTTACTCAATAGTAAAATAGTAAAATACTGAGACTGTTGAGTTTTAAACCACACTAACTTCTTTTTCCTTCGACATGATGGTTTAATCTGGAGTGATTAGTTTACTGATATATAATTATACGAAAGACTATTACCTAGATCACTCTCAGGGCATCCCCCAAGTATAAATTAATAAATGACATGTTCTTTTTTAAATTATTTATTTTTTTAATATATTATTATTATTATTTCATTTGACCAGAGAGAAAGAGAGAAAGAGATAGAAAGTGAGAAAACAAGCTGCCAGGTCCAGGACTCAAACCATGGTCAGCCATGTTGGAGTTCAACACCTTCACCACCACACCACCTGCTGGCCCCAATAAATGACATGTTCTGAATAACAGCCCTGGCTCTTATGGTGCAGTTTTAAGTTCTGTATTAATGTATTAAAAATCTTTTTGTCAATCTCATGAATTCATAGAATTAATAAGACTTTGATTTGACAATATTAAAAGAGTGCATAGCTAGCACTAGGGATTTTTCCGGAATGGTGGTGTTTCTTGTTCGATTTCATTGCATGAATATCTTATTTTTTTTTAAATTTTTTTCTAGTTAGTCATATGCACCTTTGGAGTATGAACCAGGTGTTGTAATTCCTCTAAGAGTGGAGGGATTGGAATGGATGCTGGAATAATCACTTAGGCCACTCGGCTTTTTTATCCTGATTCGACCAGTTGCGAGTCTTTGGACATTTAGATAACTGCATGGGGACTCAGTTTCCCAATCTGTAAACTGGAAAAGTGATATCTTATTAATTGATAAGGCTGTTGTGAAGTTCAGATGAAGGGATCTCCCTAGAAGGGTGTTGGCAGTTAAAAACTTTGTGTGGGCAGGTACAAATTTGGTGCAATTTTTCATGGTTGTTTTATTTCTGGATGTATGATTGTCAGTGGAGATGTGTGTTTTGACCTTTTCCCCTCCATTTTTGCCTGGGAGATTTTGCATATTATTGAGCTGAGAGTTCATTTAGCAAAGTTGTTGTTATCAGGTTTTTCCAGCTTGAGTGGCCTCTTGCTTCTCCAAGGCTGGTGTTAATTTGAACGAGGGCCATATGACTAGACTCTTAAATGTAAATTTCAGCTTCACCATCTTTATCAGGAGAAAAATTTAAAATATTTATTTTCTTTGCAAAAGACAAGTTTTAGTGGTGGAGTAGATTTGTTTCTGAAATGATCTCATTGACCTGAATGAGGAGTGTGTACTTTTTTTCAGGATAAGTGGTAGGATTGCCTTATTCTCGTGAGACAGATGAACCAAACACCCAGCTGTAAATCACATACGCTGGATGATATTTGGTATGAACCACATGAATGCTATTGCTTCTTGTTCTTCTTGGGTTGGCTGGGAGCTGGAAGATTAGTGACTCTTAGATTTACCTTGAGAATGAAAAATATTCTTTGTATCTACTAGAAAAGGGTGAGTAATATCATATATATATGTATGTATGTATATATACATACATACATATATATATAAAGGTTTGGGGATATTTAACATTTTTCTGGCCAGGAGATTAAAAGTGTCGCAAAACACATCAGTGTGGCTAGTGGCATTGTGGTTTATATTTTGAAGACCTTTTGATAACACCATCAAGTATCTTTTCCTTTGTTTTATATTAAAGTGGCCCTACCCTGGCTTCATTAATGTGCCACAAAGTGGGATTTTGTTGTTTCTATGAGCCTTCAGTCTCATAAAAATTAATGTGTGCATTCCTGTAACCTGATATGCCCTCTCCAGTAAAAATCAATGCTTCTTGCCCTTGTAGCTCAAGCTGCCAGGTCTTCTGTAGCCATTTGTTGTGTGCAGTTGTGCATAAGGCCTTTAGTAACCCATGTTTTTGATGTTCCTTAAGTGTATCTAAGACCCCAACCCCAGCTACAAATCATCTTCTGGCTGGTGGTTAGCCTCTCTGTGTGTTTGCTAGAAAACAGCAGAGGGTTCTCCTCCGCACAAGCATTTGTTCTGTGGAGTGGGCACAGAATGGGCTCAATTTATTACTCCTTGGTTGAGCGATAAGAACATTGGAAGAAAAATGAAGGGTTGCAAAGTTTAAAACCATTTAGTTCCCCAGCAGACTTGAATTATACTATTTTAAATATGCAAATACAAAAATTGTGAGACTCATGATGGCAAATATGAGTGTGCTTAGATGTCGTTGTTATTTTGGTTGTTTTTCCCAACCAAGAGTTTCCACGGTGGTTTTTCCCCCCTAGGAAATAATCAGAATGTTGAATCTTAGGATGAGGTTCCAGAGTAGAGGAAGGACTAAGACTCTCTAAGATTCTACCTGAACTAATCTTTGTCTCTGATAATTGGGATATACTCAGATGTCACAGCATTTAATTGTGAGATTTGGAGATTTGTTAGCAAGATAACAGGGTTTGGGGAAATAGGTTACATTTATTTAGCTACATCAGCTTCCAAAAATGCACTATGTGTTGTGCTCTTATAATTTTTTTTTTTTTTTGGAGAGGTTTTCGCTATAGGGCGCGTGCGCTCGCCAGACAGACAGAGACATAGAGACAGAAAGCGAGAAATCACCCCCCAGGGGGGATGGTCACGCCACAATCCCTTCTCCTCCATTCTCCTCTCGGGATTTTTTCCCAACCAAGAGTTTCCACGGTGGTTTTTCCCCCCTAGGAAATAATCAGAATGTTGAATCTTAGGATGAGGTTCCAGAGTAGAGGAAGGACTAAGACTCTCTAAGATTCTACCTGAACTAATCTTTGTCTCTGATAATTGGGATATACTCAGATGTCACAGCATTTAATTGTGAGATTTGGAGATTTGTTAGCAAGATAACAGGGTTTGGGGAAATAGGTTACATTTATTTAGCTACATCAGCTTCCAAAAATGCACTATGTGTTGTGCTCTTATAATTTTTTTTTTTTTTTGGAGAGGTTTTCGCTATAGGGCGCGTGCGCTCGCCAGACAGACAGAGAGAGACATAGAGACAGAAAGCGAGAAATCACCCCCCAGGGGGGATGGTCACGCCGCAATCCCTTCTCCTCCATTCTCCTCTCGGGATCTTGGGCACGCACGCACATGCGCCCGGCGTGAGATTTAAGCCACCGGGTCCGAGACGCGAACCGCGGTCGACTACGTGGGAGTCCAGTGACATAGCCATTACGCTAACTGCTGGTTCCCGTGCTCTTATAATTTTAAGGTTACATTAGAAGCAAATAATCAACTGTCCCTAACTGTCCTTTTCCCAGTTTTAGAAGGAAGGTAAGCACAGGAGTCTCTGATTGGTGTAATTCAGTCATGATTTTGTCTCCACGTTGACACATTGCTGCGTCATTAGAGAACTCAGCTCTTAGTCATAAGGTCCCAAGTTGACGGTTAAACAGAAGGGACTCTCCCAGCCTGCAGTGACATGGACTGCTTAAGGGGCATGGTTCAGGACTTCGTACTACTGTTCATACAAGTTGGGAAAAGATTAATCAACTAGATTAATGCCTATTAAATGCCAGGCACTGTTAAATTGCTACTTTACTTAGTAGGTGCTATTATCTCTATTTTCATGAGGAAACTGCAGTTCAGAGAGACTGAAGATTTTTACCCAAGATTAAGTAGCTATTAAGTGGCAGGAATCACTCTCTGTCACAGGGACCTCCTTTCCTGTGTCCGTAATCTGCCTACCACATACCTATTTTGATAAGCATGTCGAGAAAGAGCACCACTCCTTTTTCAGAAGAAGGTATCTACATGCACAAATACCACTCAAAGATCCTGAGATCTTTCTATCATCTCCTTCTATCAAGAGAAGATGCTTATTACCTCAGTCTGTTATCATATGTTTTCCCAAGTTCCTACAAAAAAACAATTTTAGTGAGCACTGATTTCAAGAAGTATAATAAAAGCACAGCTCATTTTTTTTTTTTTTTGGAGAGGTTTTTGCTATAGGGCATGTGCGCTCGCCAGACAGACAGAGACAGAGAGACAGAAAGTGGGAAATCACCCCCCAGGAGGGATGGCCACACTGCAATCCCTTCTCCTCCATTCTCCTCTCGGGATCTTGGGCACGCACGCACACGCGCCCGGCGTGAGTTTTAAGCCACCAGGTCCAGGATGTGAACCACGGTCGACTACGTGGGAGTCCAGTGACATAGCCATTATGCTAACTGCTGGTCCCAAAGCACAGCTCATTTCACCTAACAACAGTATACTTAAGATGCAGCTGGTTCTATAACTAAATGGAATCATAGCTACTCTTATCTTTAGCCCAGGAGGGATGGCCACACTGCAATCCCTTCTCCTCCATTCTCCTCTCGGGATCTTGGGCACGCACGCACACGCGCCCGGCGTGAGTTTTAAGCCACCAGGTCCAGGATGTGAACCACGGTCGACTACGTGGGAGTCCAGTGACATAGCCATTATGCTAACTGCTGGTCCCAAAGCACAGCTCATTTCACCTAACAACAGTATACTTAAGATGCAGCTGGTTCTATAACTAAATGGAATCATAGCTACTCTTATCTTTAGTACTCCCATTGTCATAACTATATTTAAAAATATACTTTGTTAACTCTAAATAATGTCATATCCTACTTCTTAAATTCAGTCACTCAAAGGGATTAGCATGTTGACTATTCTTTTTATGATTTTGTTTTGTTTTGTTTTGAATTATAGTCCTAAAACTGTTCTAGAACCAAATGGAGACATTTACAAGATTAAAATATGATAATGTTCAGGCTTACAGTGAATTTACAAAACACTAGCCATCTATTCCACATGATATTTTCCAGTTATTCCAAAAGCCTTTTATTCAGGAACCATTTGTGGTTGAGAGGCATTGCGATGCATCATTTATGCTGGGCCTTAAGTGTTTACTGGGTAGACTGTGCAAGAGAAAAAGCCTAAGAACCCTGCCTAAAGACCTTACTATCTAGAGACACATTTACTGCTATGTAATAGAATTTCATCCAAGAGTAGGTACTGGTTAACTCATTCATTTCTTGGGTACTGAAGCTCGGGGTTTCCTTTAACATATAGAGAACCTCAAACATAACGGTTTGCATTTTCACTTCCAACAGACATTCACAATGAAGATTACAGAGTAAACACTCAAAATGGGCTGGGGAGGAGATGGGAAGTTACTATCAAAGTGGTGTTGGAGGAATGGCTGTTTAGGACGGACTAGAGATCACTGATCTCTCATAAAGGGCCTCTTTATGTTTCCTCCTTTCTCTATCTGAAGGATTTTTTTCTACTTGGTATGTATTAATTAATTCTTTATCGTTTTAAATTAATGGCAATCATAATGACCCATCAGAAAGCATGAGATGGCTAATGTTGCCATACTGAATAAACTAACTGTAGTCAACGGTAAAGAGAGTTGACAGTGTTCTTGGCATGTGAAGCTTTTTGTTGCAAATGACCAAATGTTTAAATATCTGTTAAGTTTTTGAAAAGACTGAAAATGGGACTGATTTTGGTTATTATTTTTATTGACTGTGTATGATTCCAGAGACCTCCAAGAGGGAAGCGACTAGATAAATTCCCTTCTACTTCTGATAGTCTATGATTTGTGAATGCCATCAGAATGAATAGAATTGACTAGTTACAAATGTATCCTGACAGGGAGTTTGAAATCTAGGTCCAACATTTTGTCCAGTGGGGGAAGAAAATATAGAGATACCCTCAAAACTTGGAGAGCATGGTAAGGACTGGAATAGCTGCACTTTGCTATATGGTCCTCAGCTTTCTGGGTAAACAACCAAAGGTAGCCATGTCTATTACGTCATCCTTGACTACAGACAGATCTACTTGTGATTAAGCAATAAGAACAACAAACCAAATACAGACCTCTCTTGTGATGCTTTATCTTCATGTCCTGGATGGATCTTACACCATTCTCTCTGGCCCAGGCTCCACACTGCAGGTAGAATGAGCTGAAAACCCAAAACTGATTCTATCAAACGTCTACTGGGTCTCAGCTAACCATGGGATAAAATATAACTTCCTTGGCTTGATATACAGGTTATTCATAATATAATCCTCATAGACACCTGGTTCCTTCCCACATGCATTTTATGAACCTGCTACATTGATTTTTTTTTTTTGAAAGATTTTTGGCATAGGGCATGTGGGCTCACTGGAGAAAGAGAGAGAGACTCTGAGAAATCAACCCCCAGGGGGCATGTCCATGCCACAATCCCTTCTCCTCCTGGGATTTTGGGTGTGCACACACATGTACCCAGTGTGATTTTCAATCCACCAGATCTGAGACTTAAACTGTGACTGGCCACGTGTGAGTCCAGTGCCTTAACCACCATGCTACCTGCTGGCCCCATCTACTGAATTTTTTATCCTCTTACAAACTACCAGACCTTTCATAAACCCCTGCCTTTAGACATGCTATCCTGCCAACTGGAGTATTCTCTTTGCTCAATCTTTGTTGGACAAGTTCCTGTACTATTCGTTAAGACAGTAGCATTTACTACGCACCAGGCATTTATATAATCCTTACAACGAGGTGCTTACCGCTATTACTCTCATTTTGCAGAGGAAGAACCTAAGTCCTAAAGGTAAGTAAATTTCCCAAGGTCATATATCCAAAAATTGACAGAGCCAGGATTTAAACTTGTACAGCTTATTACTTCAGGACCTATATTCTCAACCTCCATGCCACACTACCTATTTAAAGGGAATAGCTTTTCCAAACCCATCAAATAGAGTTAGCTCTTCAATTCTTAGTAGTTTTTAGAATGACTTATTTTATTTATTTGTTATTACTATCTTTTAATTTGGTACAGGGCACACACATACCAGAGAGAAACAGAGAGACAGAGAGAAAGCTGCCAGATCTAGGACTCGAACCATGGTCAGCCATGTGGGAATCTAGCACCATAACCACCACGGCACTGCTACCTTCAATTCTTAGTATTCTTGAAGTGCTTTTTAAAGCATCATTGCACTGGATTTTGGAAGTTGCATTATTATTTATTTCCGTGAAAGTATTAAGAAATCCCTCCCATGAGGTAAACACTTAGATATTTCTTAAATGAGTGAATGAACAAACGCAGAAGCACTTATCTGTACTTAGATGTTTCAGGACCATCATTTTTTTTTTTATAACATATTTCAGGAATACCAGTTGAGAAACATGTCTTTCTAGTAGATTTTACCTGTCTCAGGGGTGTGGAACATTCCAGCAGGAAAACTTAGAGCTCTCAGTTGTTATCTCCACATGACAGTAAATCATTGCCAAATGTTGCGAAGATGCCCATGAATTCTGCTGAGTCTCCACATAGCCCTCCAGTTGGACGTTGATTTATTTAAGTATAGGTTTGGTGCTGTGTGAGAGCTCACCATCTGCTTAAGTTGTGTTTACTTTAAGTACCAGTCAGCATTTTCCTGACGAGTTCTGGAAAAATGGTAGTTCAACTTAATTTTTAAGCAAGGCCTGTTTAAGAATAATTTGTTAATTGCTAGTTGGTTGATTCCGTTTCCTTAAATTAAGGGCTTCAGTTAATATCACACACTTATTGCCAGTTTGCTGGAAGCTGCTGTAGTGGTACCACAGTTGCTTGATACATTTCAGCCCTGTTCTCCCATGCCACCCCTGCCCCAGCTTTTGCATTCATCTTTAGTTAATTTTATAAGCCTGGAAAGTAACACGATGGTTTATTAGTGTTAGGACTGCAAGTTGTAAGCTTAATTTGATAGCCACTTATAAAACCATTTAGACAGAAATTGGTTATTAGATCTTCAGTGTGATGGGCACATAGAGCCATTGGATGAAGGCTGATTCTTCCAATACAGGAGGATTGGAATTCCCACCATTTAGGCTGCAGGTGTCATCGACTGTGCTCTATATAGGATCCAAACCTTGTTGTGAGGTGGCTGGGAGTCTAGTGTTTGTTGTTTTTTTTCTTTTCTTCCTTTTTGGCAAGAATGGAAACATTTGGCAGCCTCTTAACAGGGGAGGTCCACAGAGACAAGCCATGGTCATCTGAAGAGAGCACATTGAGGTCGGCTATATTGAAATATGTAATGGTTTTGTAAATGTTTTGGTTCTAATAAAATCCCAAATGTGTTTTATCAATGCATTTTTTGCTCTTAATTTTTAAACCCTTGAGTATTTCAAGGGAAATTTAGTCCATATGTTTTTGATTCGTTTATACTTAACTCATCAAAATGTTGTTTTCTAAGAGTTATTGGATGTCTAAGAAGACTTTAGAGCTTGGCTAAATACCTTCCAATGTGCTTCTCCCTCCTCTTTAAAAATAGAAAGCCATCTACTCTTGGCAAAACCTAAATGCACACACACCAAAAGTTTGCATTTGGTTGAAAGCTCCAAGTCAGTTAGGCTGTCTGGCTGCACCAAATGCATTCCCTAGCCTCTGGTAATGTGTGAGCCCTGTTAATCAAAAGCACAAAGAGATCTTGGGACCAGCAGTTAACGTAATGGCTATGTCACTGGATTCCCATGTAGTTGACTGCGGTTCGTGTCCCGGACCCAGTGGCTTAAAACTCATGCCAGGTGCATGTGTGTTGTGTGCCCAAGATCCCGAGAGGAGAATGGAGGAGAAGGGATTGAGGTGTGGCCATCCCCCCTAGGGGGGTGATTTCTTGCTTTCTGTCTCTCTGTCTCCCTCTGTCTGTCTGGTGAGTGCACATGCCCTATAGCAAAAAAAACCCCAAAAAAACAAAAAAACAAACAAGGAGATCTTTACCTTTTGACAATCTGTGGTGGCTGCCCAAATGGAAAGAAACTCTGAAAACGAAAATCTGCCATTTGCTAGAGCTTTGATCCTGGGAAAGCCACTTAACCTCTCAGCTTCAGTTCCCTACCTGTAAAGTTGGGCTAGTATTTATCTCGCCTACTTCCAGAATTATTGAGGCAACTGGAAGAGTTAATATGAATGTGCCTTGGAACATACCAAGGGTATCATTTCTTTCCTGGATGTTGTTTTTCTTTGAATAAGGTAACATACTCAATCATTAGCAAATCTTGCCATGTGACATTTTACAAGTTACTGCCTTGTTTAATCTAATAGCACCAAGTGGGTAGATACTTTTAATTTCCACAGTTGGGAAGATAACATTTCTGATAGTCTGTGGGTGGACTAGCTCGACATCAATCTAGCCCTTTCTGGAGTTTGACTGTTAAGTTGCATAGTACGTGGTTGAAGTCATTAATCACTGTAATGTCGTGATCTATATCAGAGTTTATCTTGTGTCAGTATCACTTGTAATTGAATCTCTCCATATAATTTTGATCACTTAGTCACATTTTCTATTATATCCTCTAATTGAATTATCACAGTGAATGCATGCATAAAAATATGCTGTTTGAATATACAGTATAGATATTAAAAGATCATTCATTACATGGGCCAGGAATACAAGCTAACTTTCATTGAATAGCTGCTTTGGACCAGAAACTGCAGAAACTTCATGTCCTTTATTTCACAACAACTCTGTGATGTAGAGATTGTTATTGTGAAGAACTGAGAATTTTTTCCTTGCAAGCTGTTTAGCTTGCCAGTTCCATAGATGCTGGCAGAAGATATGTGCTTCCTGGGTCAGAAACACAGTTTGTTATCATTTATGGCCTGTAAGCAGCATCAACTTCAAGTTTGCATCAGTTCCTCTTGTCCCCAGGTCCAACAAGGGTGATGAGCAGTGGCCCAGGAAGATGCTGAGCATGCAGTGGGTTTTCCTTATGGCTGAGGAATCTTGAGCTTAGAAATCCCACTCTTTTTTAATACTGTGGTAAGCAACCTTACCTGATCTTTGCCCCAGAGGAGGACATTTTCTTTACTATACTGGACAATAATGTGTTCTCTGCTCCAAAAGAATACACTCAGTCTGTCTTTTTAAGACTATTCACAGTACAAACACGTTTGAAAAGATTCTGAGACATAGGCCATCCGAGCCTCTGCTTCTAAGACATACATGATGGAGAGACCCATGGAGAACTGTCTTCCCACAGTTCGTATCTCCATTTTACAAACAAGGAAACTGGGCTTAGAGAGATGAAGTCATTCATTAATTCCAGAAGTAGTATTAAGCACCTGTCCGTGTTAAGGTCACATAGTTGAAAAGTAAAGGGATAAGGTCATCACGAGATCTAAGCCACTAACTTGTCCTCTTACCCACCTAGCTCGTCACCTTCTCAACCGCTACCTCATGTTGCCTGCCCACCTAGAGACTAGTTATGCAGAACAACGATCCACTTAAGATGGTTGTGACCCATTAGGGCAAGTGTCTCCCCTATGGCCAAATTCTCTCTCTGTAGCCTGATACAGTAGTGGATGCTGAAAAGTCATAATACCTTTTTTTTTTTTTTTTTGTCAAATACCCTTATCATTTTTTTAAAAATCAATACAATATTTTTTTTTTTCAGAGTTGACATTTTTATCCTTGGCTCCTAGGAAAGGAAACCTCTGATCCACATGGGTCACTTGAGCTCAGGATGACAGAATCACCAACATCTTATTGTGCTATTTTTATAAATATACGCATCTCTCAGTTCCTGCTTTATTTTTAAATTTTTATTTCATTTTATACATTCAATGACATTATTTAGCTCACAGAGGGACTATTTCAACATGTGAACATTTCTCCCTAGTCCAGTTGATAAAACTATAAAATTATCTTCAACAGTTAATACCATATTTCTTTTCCTAAGATGCACAAGTGACATTGGCAGATCCTGGTCGAAGTCAGAATGATGGTTTGAGGGCACAGTTAGCTGCATTAGGAAGACAGCCTGGAGATTTAGAAGTTAGATGAAACATGAATAATTCTGTTATGAAGAATTTAGTTTTGTAACTTAGGAATAATTTGGTGTCTGTACAAAATTCAGAGGATTCTTTTCCGCTGTTGTCCCTCCACCAATGAATCAGCATTCTTTTATGTTTGCATAATAGTACCATTAAATGACCTTGTAAAGATTTGGTAGTGCCCATACTAGCTTGTGGGTTTCCCTTGCCATGTGCCTGAATCAATCTGTCATGAACTATTACATGAAATAATTAGCATTCTGGAGAGAAGAAAGATGTCTTGGCAATGATATATCCAGAAGCATGTTGTCTAAACAAAGAGGTTTAGACAAAACCCCCACAGAAAGTCTCCCTAATGAAAATTCTCTCCTCTTTGAGCACAGGCCCGCTCGAGGGAGCTAAGTCTGCCTGTTTTCCTAAGAAAATAGTAAAGGGAGACATGGAAGAATGAAGTGGCTGGTGGCTAGACCATCTAGCTGTGAACTGTGATGAGGAAACATGACACTTACCTGGCTAACCATTGCTCTTTCAATCCAATCACTGCACGGGAAAGATTCTCTCACTAGTATCTCTCTACCAGAGGAGAAAGCGTACCTTAAAGTAAAGGAAGGGGGCAACCTCATAGCCTAGTGATTAAGGGAGCTGGATCCCACATGACTGATAGCAATTCAGATCCTAGTGCTGGTGTGTGTGTGCCCCTAATCCCAACAGGATGGAGAAATGGTGGAGAAGGGTGTAACCACATACCTTAATGGGGACCTTTCTCCCTCTGTGTCTCTCTCTCTCTCTGGTGAGTGCATGTATCCTCTGAAAATTAAAGCAAGAATGAAGAAGCCTGTTTGATGCTTACTTAGTTCTGCCACTGTGTTAGTGGATTAGCAACACATAGAGAGAAATGCTATCTTACTGGCCTTCCTTCTTCGCGCCTGAATTTCTTGGCCCTGTTTCCTGAGCTTGTTTCAACTCTCCCTGATGCCAGAGAAAATATAATTAGTGAAGTAAAGAAAGCATTTTAGAGAGAACTCTCTCACCCCAAAAGCCACAGCAGAGTGAGGTATGACCCCTCCTTAGGGGGCCATAATGGCAAAGAGTTTGTTCTTAATCTAAAATGTTAAATGAGAAAGAAAGCTTACGCATACTTTCTGTGAGTGCATAAACTCATCTTCTAGAGCAGATGATTCTGGATGGTTCTAGGTGATGCTAGAGCCATTTATCTTGCAAAAGGATATTCTCTTCAGATAGACTCTGGCCTATCCGACTCTAGGTGAGGCTGCAGGAAGAGGAAATTAATTGTTTTGTACCTTATCAGAAAAGTTTGTGTCCCATCAAGAAGAGGAAGAAAATCAGAATCTTTGGAGCAGGGTTTTATTTAAGAAGAGAAACAAGCCCCAGGAAACAACAGGTGAGAAAAAAATACTGTTTTGCTCAGATAGCCAAGGCCTATTCATGGCAGTGGTAAAACAACCTCAACAAACAAAACCAAACAAAAATCCATCAAACAATGTGTGAAGTAATTTCATAACTACTTGGTTCTGTTTCTTTTCCCTAGAGAAAGCCCCTGAAACGGTCAGGGCATCTTCCTTGAGTGAACTATACAAAATTCCCACATGAGACTCCAAAGAAACCTCCTCTGGGGCAGACCATCTTCTCCTCCCTCTTGGTTCCCACATGACTGATAGCAATTCAGATCCTAGTGCTGGTGTGTGTGTGCCCCTAATCCCAACAGGATGGAGAAATGGTGGAGAAGGGTGTAACCACATACCTTAATGGGGACCTTTCTCCCTCTGTGTCTCTCTCTCTCTCTGGTGAGTGCATGTATCCTCTGAAAATTAAAGCAAGAATGAAGAAGCCTGTTTGATGCTTACTTAGTTCTGCCACTGTGTTAGTGGATTAGCAACACATAGAGAGAAATGCTATCTTACTGGCCTTCCTTCTTCGCGCCTGAATTTCTTGGCCCTGTTTCCTGAGCTTGTTTCAACTCTCCCTGATGCCAGAGAAAATATAATTAGTGAAGTAAAGAAAGCATTTTAGAGAGAACTCTCTCACCCCAAAAGCCACAGCAGAGTGAGGTATGACCCCTCCTTAGGGGGCCATAATGGCAAAGAGTTTGTTCTTAATCTAAAATGTTAAATGAGAAAGAAAGCTTACGCATACTTTCTGTGAGTGCATAAACTCATCTTCTAGAGCAGATGATTCTGGATGGTTCTAGGTGATGCTAGAGCCATTTATCTTGCAAAAGGATATTCTCTTCAGATAGACTCTGGCCTATCCGACTCTAGGTGAGGCTGCAGGAAGAGGAAATTAATTGTTTTGTACCTTATCAGAAAAGTTTGTGTCCCATCAAGAAGAGGAAGAAAATCAGAATCTTTGGAGCAGGGTTTTATTTAAGAAGAGAAACAAGCCCCAGGAAACAACAGGTGAGAAAAAAATACTGTTTTGCTCAGATAGCCAAGGCCTATTCATGGCAGTGGTAAAACAACCTCAACAAACAAAACCAAACAAAAATCCATCAAACAATGTGTGAAGTAATTTCATAACTACTTGGTTCTGTTTCTTTTCCCTAGAGAAAGCCCCTGAAACGGTCAGGGCATCTTCCTTGAGTGAACTATACAAAATTCCCACATGAGACTCCAAAGAAACCTCCTCTGGGGCAGACCATCTTCTCCTCCCTCTTGGTTCCTTTTGACAGTTCTGCCCGCAGTTTCCTTGTTGTTTTTGGTTGGTCTGTTTGTTCTAGGTCCCCACGCCCACCCCACCCCCCCCACCCCAGCTCCAGGAAGCTGTACACCGGCTGGAGCATTTGGGGCTAACTTGGCAGGATGATGTGGCTTCTGGCAGCTTCCAAAATGTGACAGCAGTGAAAATATGAACCAAATGTTCTTCATATGCTAGGGTGTGAGGTCTTCATCACCCTTCTCTCTGCGAGCAGAGAGCAAGAAAGAATAGACAGTTCTGGGTTTCTGTCCTGGCTCTGCCTTGTAATAGCTGGGTGACTTCTCTGAACTCGATATTTCATCTTAAAATAGCAATTGTCTTCCCCACTTTATGTGTCATTGGGGTTAAAGAAAATTATTTATCTAGATCCTATTCCTGCCAGGTAGTGTGTGTTGGGGTAGCTCCTCTGCTGATCCATGGACATCTTAAAGGCAAAGCCATTTCTTACTCCTTTATTATTCCTGCCTGGGCTGGGTAGTGGAATCTGACTGGCTGGGTGTGGATCTTGACTCTATCTTTTGCTCCACCTATGACCTTGGGCAAGCACATTACAAACCTCTCATCTGGAAAGTAGAGATCAGGGCACCTCCTACCTCCTAGAAGTCTTGTGAGAACTAAATAAGATAATACACATAGCACCAAGCTTAGAAAGCACTCTATGAATGTTAGCAACTGTAATTACTGTAGTCATAAGCCCAATGCCTGGCACACATCTGTTTTTTGAAATATGATAAACAGTAAATGCTCAACAAATGTCAGTTGCATTTTCCATAATCCTTTTTTGACAGGTGATATGGTGTGTTCCATTGGGACTGATCCCAAGAAATGAGGATAAGGTTTTCCAGAGGGAGTTTAAAGCTAAAGGTTCTCTTCATCTATATTTGTTCTTCTGCTTGCTACAGATTTACCAAGGGAGAAATTTAGACCAGCTCATTCAGTGTTTTAGGGTGTTAGTCCCCTTTTGCAGCCCTCTGCTTAGGTTGTGCCAGCATCAGTGATGTCTAGCCAAGTTGAGGGGAGAAGGGTCTGCCGAGGATGCTCACTCAGCACATCCCCATACACGTGGACCTCCTACAAATACTTGTGAGCAGAGGAGGCAGATGGTGTTCATATATGTATGTGTTTGGGGGCGAGGGAGGTCACAGCTGGGAGAGTACAATGCCTCAAAGCTCGTTTATGTCACTTGGCATTTCCAAAATGTGGCCCCTGATGATACAATTGTTGCACGTTCTTAGCCAATCTCAAGTAAGCCTTAGGCTTTCCTTCTCCCTGTGGGTTTCTTCCTTTGACTCAGAGCAGAAGTTCAGAAAGATTGGGAGTCTACAAAAGAAAGAGACAAGACGCAGCGAGAAACCACTTCAATGAGAGAATTTTCTTTTGGGGTGGATGTGTGGTTTCATTAAAAACAAAAAAAAATATTGCTTCCAACTTCTTCTAGGTCTGCTTAATTTAATGATGTATACCTCAGAGTTTTGGCTCCAACAAGACCAAGGCTGTTCATTCTCCAAGCTCTAGGTCTCCTTTTGGGGCCCAGGAGCCTCCAGAATTAGCGATACGGAGCTGGCAGATTTAGCCGTTGCATATTACCACCTTCAGCTGCTGTGCTTTTTTACTTTGTCTCCCTCTGCTTTTTCGCAATGTTCCATTATTGCTTTCATTCCCTCTGTTGGTTATATAAGATGAACTCAGTCAAAATAAGATTGCATCTTTGGGGACCAGCAGATGATGTAGTGGTTAAGATGCTGGACTCCCACATGGCTGGTCACAGTTTGAATCTGGAATCTGACAGCTCGAAAATCATGCTCTGTGTGTGTGTGTGTGTGTGTGTGTGTGTGTGTGTGTGTGTGTCCCTAATCCCTAAAGAATACTGGAGGAGAAGGGACTGTGGCCTGGGGGTGATTTCTCACTTTCCTTCTCTCTGTTTTTCTGTGTCTTTCTCCAGCAAGCTCATGTACCTTATGGCAAAACCTTAAAGAGAAAAAAGAAAAATACAAAAAAAAAAAAAAAGATTGCATCTTTGCATTGGTCTTCTTTTGGATCTCTGGAATGAAATCATATATTCCCCACAGTAATAAAAGAAGCTGTTATTTTGGAGAATCAATTGATATTTCTGATGTGTTTTAATTTTCTTTGTCTTTTTTTATTTTTGGTCTTTTCTTCACAAAGGAGAATGTCAGTATAATAGATGCTGTTTGACGGATCCTGTTGCGATTGATAATAATGATTCCAATGCTTTCTGATGGGCCAAGATAATAAAAAAAAATTGAGAATACTATGCCTAGCTGGGTTTTAAATCAATTAGTGGGTATCTGAGAGCTTTACATAATACATCACTAGAAACAGCTACTGAAGGAAGAGCCTGGAAAATCTCAAACATGATCCCAGTTCAAAGTATGATACCTACTGTTCTAAACTGCCATTCTAACACTTGATTCATATATTATGTAAAATACTGAAGTAGATCATTTATCAAGCTTGCAATTTCTCATGATGAAGAAAGTTTGCAGTTAGGAAATCTCCAACATAGATTTAGAAAAGAGTGTTCACAACAACTCACATGGTTGCTCTGAAACCGTACTTTTCCTGCACTGGGTTGCTGTCGGACTGGATTGACGTGGCAAGGTGCTCTGCCTCGTCACAGCTTGGCAGCCCCTTTCTCCATCTGTTTGTGGATCTTGGATTGGAGGAGAGGAACATGGAGTAGTAGGACATGAACATTAGCGTGCTAGATTCATCTCCAGTCTTGGCAAAATATAGAAAGTGGTTATGACAGATATTCTTTATGATGAGTTTCTTTTCATTTATTTTTTTACTTATTTATTATTTTAAGTTTTTACCATAGGACATGTGCACTCACTAGAGAAAGACAGAGAGAAGGAAAGTGAGAAATCACTCCCCAGGGGTGATGGTCACACTGGAATGCCTTCTTCTCCATTCTCCTCTTGGGATTTTGGGCATACAATGCACATGAGTCCAGCGTAAGTTTCAAGCCAATAGGTCTAAACTGCAGTGGGCCTTGTGGGAGCTCCTTAACCACTGGCCCCACAATGAAGGTTTTTTGAAACATTCCTTTCTTTTTTTATTTTTATTTTTTGGAGAGGTTTTTTGCCATAGGGCGCGTGCGCTTGCCAGACAGACAGAGAGAGACAGAGAGACAGAAAGCGAGCAATCACCCCCCAGGGGGAATGGCCACGCCGCAATCCCTTCTCCTCCATTCTCCTCTCAGGATCTTGGGCACACACGCACATGTGCCTGGCGTGAGTTTTAAGCCACCCGGTCCTGGACACAAACCGCGGTCGACTACATGGGAGTCCAGCGACATAGCCATTACGCTAACTGCTGGTCCCTGAAACATTCCTTTCTGATATATGGGGTGTTGGGAGTCATTGATGATGAAGCAATATAAACCTAGGGACAGAAGAACCTCTTCTATGTGGTGAGTATCTACCATTTACAGCTCTGCAGTGAATCCTGGGGCTCTAAGGGAGAAGCAAGCTCCCTGTACTTCCAGTCAAGGTGATTTGAGTAAAACAATATTGATTTTTCTGATATGCTTCACAGAGATCCTAGCACTGGCTGTGATCTGGAAACTTGATAGGGGTCTATGGCGTGCACGTGTGTGCATGTGTGGAATGGATGTGGGGTACATGGAAGGAAGCAGAAGTAAAATCAGGATTGGGAGGGAGGGGCCCTGCTTGGTAATCCCCCTTCTGCATAAGCTCCCCCTTCACTCGTGCATTTATTACAATAACTTTATTGGGAAGTAGCTGCTCTGTATGTGGCTGACGTCTCACATTGCTCAGATCTAAATTTACGCCAGCTGTGTTAGGCTTTCTGTAAGTCTGTGGTTTGGGCATAAACAAGTAAGACCCAGGTTTTTCTAGTCTTTTACAATTGGTCTGGATTCTAGCCACCTTTCTGGGTTGCCATTCTGTCCTTTTGCCAAAATGTGCTTGTGTATCTATATCTAAATGTGTGTGTATGTTTATAAATAAATGAATATATACGCTTTCTTCCCCTGGAAAATTTGTCTTGGTTGAAGCTAGTTTGTGGGACTGTAGCTTAAGGAAAGTACCATCTAGGGGCTAGCCGGTGGCGTGGTGGTGGTGGTTAATGCTGCTGGATCCCACATGGCTGGCTGTACTGTTCGAGTCCTGAACCCGGTGACTTGAAAAACAATGGCACCAGGCTCATGTGCATGCATGTGTGCCCCAAATCCTTAGAGGGGAGTGGAGAAGAGATTTCAGCATGGCCATTCCTCCCCTCAACCAGGTGATTTCTCACTTTCCATCTTTCTTTCTCTTTCTCTGTATCTCTTCAGCAAGAATATGTGCCCTATATAAAAATAAATAAATTTTTAAAAAGGAGAGAGAAAAAAGTACAGTCTATCTTCTACCAAGAAGTTGCATGATGTGTGTGTGTGAGTGGTGTGTACATGTGCATGTTCACACATACATGCCCACATGTTGTGGAACATACAGGGGAGATGGGACAAGGGAGCTCAAGCTGTGTGTGAGCTGAGTATGGCAGCCCCACAGGAGCATCCCTACGTGGTGCCACTTTTTGGAGAGTGTGACCAACCTAGTCTCTGGAGCAAGGTTCCTGGGAACTTGACTATAAAGGAGTCGGCTTTATCTGTAGTTCAGATGTCTCACCTTTAAAAGTAGCTGATGGCTTTCTTGAGGATCCCTGAGCTCACATTCTCGAATAAGCTCCACTAGGTTTCCTAGACAGATAATGTATTTTCAAGTACATACACATATTCCATGTGCATCTTTGCAGCGATGCGACTTGTAGGTAGGCAGCACTGCTGCTTGGTTCTGACCTGCTCCTCTTGGCAAGAGGAATAGGTCCTGCCTAAAAATCCTCTGCTTTTCCTGCTTCATCCATGGGTCAGCTTCGGGGCCCCTGCAGCCCATCTTGGAACGCTGATTTCTATGGGGATGTCAGCGTCACTTCAGAATCTTCGCTGTTTGAAGTTCCTCAGAGTCATATTTCCCCATACCACGTTTTCATTATCTCTAGCCTCATAAGATAGAAATGATCCTTCTTTATGAGAGATGTTTTATAATAAACCATTACAATTTCACAATAAATCATATAGATAAAAACAACTTATCATAGATACATTAGTATAAAAAATGCCATAAACGCAATACAATAAAGAAAAGAAATATAATTTTAATATAGTAGTATGTATTTACATTAGTCAGGGTTCTGACAGAACACGGCACAGTAAAAAGAGTTTATTTAACCAAAAAGGACTGAATGAAAGTGAGGGCAGAGGTAAGGAAGGGTACCAACCAAGGATGGTGAGGATTCTAGGACCAGGAGCAGTTGGAAGCAGATCCTGCCCCTAGGCTTTAGGAGCAGGGGGAAGAGAGTGGGTTTCTCAGCTTCCCCTGAGAGCTGGAGCTAGAAGAAGGAAGCAGAGCAGGGAATGAATATCTAGCCTCTGCCTCTTCCCACCCTCTGACCTGCCAATGAGAACAATGCATTGGCTGAATATTGGAAACCAGAAGACAGAGAGCCTGGGGACACAGAGAGTGGAATAAAGAAA
>NW_006204591.1:744282-753005 GCF_000334495.1 Tupaia belangeri chinensis
ATCAGGTGGAGTGGGGAAATACCAGCATAGCATTTCTTCTATGCTAGAAGACAGGTGGGCCACATTCTTCTACCTCAACTGAAGATCACCCCATAAATAATGGGAATTCAGTAGCTACCAATCTGCAGCCTGCTATCGGTGTCTAGGTTGTGTTCGCAACTCTAATTTTACCAAATGGTGAACAATTCTCAGGAAAGTTATAACCAAATATAATCTCTTAATTTCCAGGTTGCATTTCTAAACATTTTAGCATATAGTAAAATCACTCAAAAATACATGTAGTTCATATATATAAAATTCTTAAGTTTTCATATTAACTTTAAATATCTATTTCTTTTGTATGAATGGCATTCTAGAGTGGGGTGAGTGGCTATAGGGCAAGGATCCATTGAGCAGGAGAATCTTGTTTATGTATGACAGGGCAATTGGTACTCCTGACTCTTAACCCACTAAGTGCTCGTAACACCCCTCAATCATGGTCAAAACCAAATGGACCCTTCAACAGTTTTCTAAATGTCCTTGGGTTAGGGCTTGTTCTGCTATGAGCCACTAGATATGCTGCAGATATTTCTGGTGCTCTTTTAACTTTTTAAATCTTTATTTATTTTATTTATTTACTTGTTTTAAGACAGGGTTTTGATACAAATTGCTATTCTCTTGCCTCAGCCTCTCAGTTGGAACTAAGGGACACTCCACTATATCCTCCACACCTGGTTCTCTCAGGAGGGCCTCACAATGTTGCCTAGGCCAGCCTCTAACTCGTGATCCTCCTGCCTCAGTCTTTGGAATAGCTGGGATTACAGGTACATGCCATCGGGACTGGCCTTCAGGTTGGACCAAGAATCGAACCAGGACCTCCCATGTGGTCCCAGACTATAGAGCACAGTGTCTTAGCAGCACATGCCACCTTCTGGTGCCATTTAACATCACTGATGAAATTACTGGAGGTTTAAGTGTCCTGTTGTGCACTGTGGTAAAGCAAAAGAGTATCTTCGCAAATTACGGTGGTGCCTTTTTTGCCTAGTTGGGGTGAGAGAGGTTTTATAAACCTTTTTTGTTAGAAGAGAATCTGGTCCAGCTGGTGGCTATCTGTAAGAGGCTCTCCTTGAATTCTCATTCCCATGAAAAGCTTCCTCATAACCTCTCCTAAAGCATTCTTATCCAACATGCCCTCTCCCATGAAGCTGTAGTGAAAATGCAGTTGTCTTTTATTTTTCTAGAATTACTTTATTTATCTACTTATTTATTTTAATTTGGCCAGAGAAGGACAGAGTAAGAGCGAGAGAGTGAGAGCACACACGTGAGAAACACAAAGTGAAAAAGCAAGCTGCCAGGTCCGGAACTTGAACCACGGTCAGCCACGTGGGAATCCAGAGCCCTTAATCACTGCACTGCGCCACCTGCTGGTCCTAAATGCAGTAGTCTTAAAAATGGCCCAGGTACTGCTCTGGGGAATGGATATGACTGACAAGAGACTCCCGTGATGGCAGTGGGGCTGGCATCTTACTCCCTGCTGCTTGCTATCCTATTGGCATCCCTCAATGGATTCTTCCAGGACTTCTCTTTCCCAGATTTTCCCCTCTTTTATGTTGACCAACTTGCCCTCTGCTGCCACCTCCCTGCATCTGTGGATGCCACCCATCACCTGAGCCTAGCAGCTGGTTTGTGCCATGATAGGTCTGCTGGGGGCTCCAACCTCTCCTTATCCATGAGGTTTTGAAATCAGTGAGTGCTTCTAGTCACCGTGTTCATATTTACTCTGGAGACATTAAAAATGATTCACATTTTGGTAGACACATGTCAATTCCCAGAGACATTTTGAGACGTTAGCTATGTAGTACTCTTGGGCTACACTCGAGTAGTGGAGATGGACAAGACTGAGAGAACTTACTACCTGTTGCAAGAGTCGGGTGAACAGCAGTTCATTATGATTTGAGACTGGAACGAGGGTGGAGGGGGTTGGACATTTTCTTATGATGGTATTTGATCCAAGCCTTGCAGTTGGACAAGATTTTAATGAACACAGAAGAGACCAGCTGACAAGTATTTTAAAATGCTCTTTGTAAATTAAATGCTGAAAGTGTGTGGGAGGCTCAGGTAGTTGACAAGAGATTCAGGATCACAGATGTGAAGGATTTTGTGCCTCTGAGCCTGTCAGGGGACAAGCATTGAAGCTGGATAATAAATTGTCTTGCCTGCTTTGTCGAGTGAAGATTACGCTTCTCTTGGGCTTTGATGCTTCGTTTGGGCATGGGGAGGGGGCAGAACACAGTGAAGCCAATATCTTGGGAACACGGCCCTGGGGAAGAGCGATGGAGGGATTAGAGCGGTGAGAAGGTGGAAGGAGATTATTGCTGGGCTCCTGTAGTGGCTCTGTCCAAGATGATGTGGACGAAAGCCTGCATGTGCTTATGTCAGATGCCAATAGAGATCCACATGTATTTTCTTCCTCTATAATGCCCAAGGATGGGCTGATTCCTTTCTTATGGAAGAAGTGCTACTGACCTGCTCAACTATTTTTTTTTTCTTTTTTAATTGCCAGAGGGTGCATGCACTTGCCAGAGAGAGACAGAGAAGGATCAGGAAAAAGTGCTCCCTAATGGGGTGTGGTCACACCATAATCCCTTCTCCTCCATCCATCAGGATTTGAGCAGGTGTGCAAGCACATGTGCCTGGTGTGTTTTCTGAGCCTCCAGGGTTGGGATTTGAACTGCAGTGGGCTTTTTGAGATCCAGTTCCTTTAGCTAGTAGGCTAAGGACCAACCCTGACCTGGTCAACTTTTAACGTCCTCAGTCTCGCCAGGCCAGGCCGCTGTGGAGACCGTCACATTTCCTCTGAGCTCTAGCTGGTGTTGGGGGAGAGACTGTGATATAATCTGTTAGGGTGAAATCACAAATGGACTTTAGATCATTCTTAGGCAGGCTGCTGACTTCATTTTCCTAAGCAATAGCTAGAGTTTACATCCTCATCTTGAGAAAAAAAATGTTCTCTCTGAAGCATGCACTAAGCGAGACGCTGAGAGCATTGATTTTTTTTTTTCCTAAAGAATCCATAAATATTTACATAAGTGCAAGTTACAAATCTGTGGCTTTGAGATTATCGAATTTCACTGCTTTTACATTTGCAGTATATAAATTTCCAGCAGGCATTTGCTGGTTGTGAATGTTCAGTCTTTGGAGAATTGTCTCGTAGTTTGTTTCCTTCGCTCTTGGAAAACAAACCTCTCTTGTGCTGCTTAGAATGCTCTCACTCATGCCTATGGATTGGTCACTGGCATCCACGTGACCACGGTCCTTGGCTGAGGGGCTTCATTGTGATAGATTGGTTGCTAACAGGGGCACTTCTGCTTCAGCTAAGAGGCTGCTTTTAAGGACCCTTTCTGTAACAATAATTCTCTCCAGAAGGGAGCCCTAGATGGTGGTGTAGTTCCAAAGTCTTTGTGGAGTTCTTAGGTGAATGAAAAAAAATCTCTCGAATGATCATACCCTTACAGTGCTGGGGCAGATAACAGGTCTTCCCTAAAAATGGGGGTTGCTTGTGCTGTTTTGCACATGGACAGACCACACTTACTTATTCTTACCCTTGCTTTACAGAATTATGCCCGGATACTCCCCCTTCTTGTTTAGCTAAGGTCAGAACAATTACTGCTGAGCAGAGCTTTCACTAAGATTCTGATTTTTATCATTGCTAGATTTGGCACTGACTTGCTAATCTTAAGGACTGAAATCTACATATCCTGACTAGCAAACTATTTCAATAAGCAGAGGTCAAAGTCCTCCTAGGTGTCCTGTATGTGGCAGACAGGTGATATTTATTTGTGTATCTGGTGGGGGGGAGCTGATCTGTAGGTATGGGGTTGTTGGCAAAGTCATAATGTATTTTTCTCTGTTTTCTTATGCAAAAATGTGTCATGACTTTTCCAACGACCCAATAGTTCTTATCTATCTTTTGTCAAAATAATTTTAACATCTGCTTACAAAGGGGAAGAGCGATGGAGGGATTAGAGCGGTGAGAAGGTGGAAGGAAATTATTGCTGGGCTCCTGTAGTGGCTCTGTCCAAGATGATGTGGACGAAAGCCTGCATGTGCTTATGTCAGATGCCAATAGAGATCCACATGTATTTTCTTCCTCTATAATGCCCAAGGATGGGCTGATTCCTTTCTTATGGAAGAAGTGCTACTGACCTGCTCAACTATTTTTTTTTTCTTTTTTAATTGCCAGAGGGTGCATGCACTTGCCAGAGAGAGACAGAGAAGGATCAGGAAAAAGTGCTCCCTAATGGGGTGTGGTCACACCATAATCCCTTCTCCTCCATCCATCAGGATTTGAGCAGGTGTGCAAGCACATGTGCCTGGTGTGTTTTCTGAGCCTCCAGGGTTGGGATTTGAACTGCAGTGGGCTTTTTGAGATCCAGTTCCTTTAGCTAGTAGGCTAAGGACCAACCCTGACCTGGTCAACTTTTAACGTCCTCAGTCTCGCCAGGCCAGGCCGCTGTGGAGACCGTCACATTTCCTCTGAGCTCTAGCTGGTGTTGGGGGAGAGACTGTGATATAATCTGTTAGGGTGAAATCACAAATGGACTTTAGATCATTCTTAGGCAGGCTGCTGACTTCATTTTCCTAAGCAATAGCTAGAGTTTACATCCTCATCTTGAGAAAAAAAATGTTCTCTCTGAAGCATGCACTAAGCGAGACGCTGAGAGCATTGATTTTTTTTTTTCCTAAAGAATCCATAAATATTTACATAAGTGCAAGTTACAAATCTGTGGCTTTGAGATTATCGAATTTCACTGCTTTTACATTTGCAGTATATAAATTTCCAGCAGGCATTTGCTGGTTGTGAATGTTCAGTCTTTGGAGAATTGTCTCGTAGTTTGTTTCCTTCGCTCTTGGAAAACAAACCTCTCTTGTGCTGCTTAGAATGCTCTCACTCATGCCTATGGATTGGTCACTGGCATCCACGTGACCACGGTCCTTGGCTGAGGGGCTTCATTGTGATAGATTGGTTGCTAACAGGGGCACTTCTGCTTCAGCTAAGAGGCTGCTTTTAAGGACCCTTTCTGTAACAATAATTCTCTCCAGAAGGGAGCCCTAGATGGTGGTGTAGTTCCAAAGTCTTTGTGGAGTTCTTAGGTGAATGAAAAAAAATCTCTCGAATGATCATACCCTTACAGTGCTGGGGCAGATAACAGGTCTTCCCTAAAAATGGGGGTTGCTTGTGCTGTTTTGCACATGGACAGACCACACTTACTTATTCTTACCCTTGCTTTACAGAATTATGCCCGGATACTCCCCCTTCTTGTTTAGCTAAGGTCAGAACAATTACTGCTGAGCAGAGCTTTCACTAAGATTCTGATTTTTATCATTGCTAGATTTGGCACTGACTTGCTAATCTTAAGGACTGAAATCTACATATCCTGACTAGCAAACTATTTCAATAAGCAGAGGTCAAAGTCCTCCTAGGTGTCCTGTATGTGGCAGACAGGTGATATTTATTTGTGTATCTGGTGGGGGGGGAGCTGATCTGTAGGTATGGGGTTGTTGGCAAAGTCATAATGTATTTTTCTCTGTTTTCTTATGCAAAAATGTGTCATGACTTTTCCAACGACCCAATAGTTCTTATCTATCTTTTGTCAAAATAATTTTAACATCTGCTTACAAAATTGAGATAGTGTTGACAAAATGTAAACAAAATAACTGAAAAATTCCCAATCCTGGACAATGCCAGAGATTGAGTTTTATGTTAATATACTCAGGCACAGCAGATATATATAGCAAAGCTTAAGTTTGTGGAAGACTGACTTTCAGGCAGAGGTACAAAGGGTCCATTTCTGCCTTGTCCAGGACCTCAGTTGGGTATGATCTGGTCACTTGCAAAAATGGGATTGGTGGTAGGCAGACTTAGAAGTGGGTCTGCCCTCTGCCTCAGAACAGAATCTCAGACCAGCCTATTGAACAAAGGTTTAATCTGGCACTTATGGCAGTCACTGCTTCTAGTCCTACTGAGAGATTTGCAATGAGAACCCAATGTGAGGAGGTCGGGTTTCCCAACACGCAGGCAGATGAAGACCACAGAGTGGACTATGGTTGTCCCATCATACTTCTTGCTGTTGGCACAGCCCTCTAGCCTTGGAAAGGGGACTTGGAAGAGCAGCTAAGAGGAAGCTGTGTCACTAGTTGGATAATTAGAACAGAGATTTAGGAATAAGAACCAAGACAGAACCCTAAAGCAGAAACCTTGAGTTGAAGACAGCTTCATTTTGGGTCTTGGGGAAAACCAAGAATGTGTCTTAATCTAGCAAGATTCCTGATAATGTCCTTACCAAATCAATGTATGTTGAATAAATGACTTAGGTAGTGGTCAGTTAGGGCAGGGATAGTGAAAGAGTAGGAACTAACTCAGATCTGATAACTTCACTGTGCTTTCAAGTGGGGCTTGATAATATTTCTTTTTTCTTTTCTTTTTGCTCTTTATTCTTTTCTTTCATTCTTCTTCCTTTCATCTTTCTTTCTTCTTTCTTTTTCTTTCTTTCTAATTGTTATAAGGCATGTGCACTTGACAGAGAGAGAAAGCACCCACAGGGGATGACCACGCCACAATTGCTTCTTCTCCATTCTCCTCTTTGGATTTTAGGTATGCGTGCACATGCACCCAGTGAGTTTTCCAAGCGTGTGGGTCTGTGCAGTCAACCATGTAGGATTCAGCTACCTTAACCACCACACTACTGTCTGGTCCATGTTTGGTACCATTTCTAAAAGCAACGGGCAGGACTGGGACCAAGCTTCATATATTACAATGTGCATGATGTGGACAGTGCTCTGAAATGTAAAAGAAAAGTCTTCCGCTACTACCGAGCTTACATAATCCCAAAACAGGTGTAGGCTGGCAGGAAAGGGCTGTGTCAAGTGAGGGATCTTGAAGTTAATCTTAAAACCATGTAATCTGATGAAGTTTCAGGCAGACCTGAATTTGAATCCTTAATTTGTCAAACACTGTGTGATCATGGCCAATGACTTCATCTCTCTGAGACCAGTTTAATCACCAGCAAAATATGGATGCAATCGCATTCTTGGAAACAGTGATGTAGAAATTAAATGAACTAACATAAATTAAACATCTAGGTGGTGCCTGAGACAGAGTGGGCCACAGGAATGGCAATTTCCAGAGTGAGTCCTGAAAGAAACATGAAGGAGAGAGGCCCAGACTTTTCATGCCTTGCTGTGAGCTGTGACAGCCATGGTGGGGCTGGCCGTTATTGCTCCAAGTGATGCGATTCTTGCTGATGTAATGGGCTGGGTTGATGTCCTGCAGCTCTGATGACAGGACACCCACACCCTGTCGCACTCTCTGCCAAGACGAATTGCAGCCCTGGGAGCCTCTGTTCCTCTTGCCACACCCCTCCACATTAACGCCCCAGTGGAATTGGCTTATTCACATCCTCTGGGAAGAGTCAAGCGTGTCTCATGGCAGTCACATTCTTCTAGAGGGAGGCCATCCTCAGATCTGGCATGCAGCCATCTCTGCACAGCCCACCCTTCTCCCCCTTTGTCCAGAGATGTGCTTTTCCCATTTTATCACTCAGAACTTCAGTGTGCATCTTGACTGTCTTTTCATCTGGTTTAGAAGAGTGGGAGAGCACAGAAAATCAGAATCAAGGGGCCTTTTCTTTCTATTGTGAAGACCTCATAGCAAAGCGAGGCTGGTTGTTGGATCAGAATCACATAGAGCTGGTGTTCTGTATTAGGTCACCCGTAAAAACAGGCCCAGAGGGCAACTTCAGGTGCTTCAGGTGGTCACCATGGGTTGCACTAAATCCTCTCTTCTATACTACCATGCCTTTTTCTCTGTTTCCCATTTTTTTACTTCAGCCAAGAAAGAAGACAGGCGTGGACACACAGCCGTGGATGGGCTGACTGATGTGTTCTACTGACACCACGACTAGGCTGTATGGGTGGGAAGGCAAGATGATGTGATGGGAAAGCTCACAGTGCAACTTGGGTTTGTGCTGGTCTCACCTTCAACCAGCTCGGTGACGTTGCCCTTGTGGGGCCCTGTTGACAGTAATTGATATTACTGAGTGTTTAGTATGTTCCTTACACTGAATACATGCTTTATATATGTGTCTATTCCTTGTGACATCTTACAACGTATGTGTCATTATCCCCATTTTGTAGATGAAGAAAAATGAGGCTCAGAAAAGTGCAAAAGTGACAGGACTTTGAAACTTCTGATGTTCCCACAGCTGCAGTTCCTGTCACTGCTGTTGCATTTGCTGTTGCTGTTGCTTACTCCAATCTCACTACCTGCTAATCACAGCTGCCTCACTAGTCATGTGACATGCAAAGACTTGATCTTTCTGTAAAATTATGTCTTACTTCACAGAATTGCTTTAAGGAAGATGAATTTTGAAAAGGATTATTATGTACTTTATCCATATAAGAGAATCACAGTAATTCATAAGTTTATAAAAAGGAGGGAACCAGCAGTTAGCGTAATGGCTATGTCGCTGGACTCCCACACCGCGGTTCGTGTCCCGGACCCGATGGCTTAAAACTCACGCCGGGCGCGTGTGTGTGCATGCCCAAGATCCCGAGAGGAGAATGGAGGAGAAGGGATTGCGGCGTGACCATCCCCCCTGGGGGGTGATTTCTCGCTTTTTGTCTCTGTGTCTCTCTCTGTCTGTCTGGCGAGTGCACACGCCCTACAGTGAAAATCTCTCCAA
>NW_006204591.1:753322-771532 GCF_000334495.1 Tupaia belangeri chinensis
CAGCACAAACCATTACACTGTTCTTCATCCTTATTTTTCCAATGAAAATTTACAGAAAAGCTTGCCTATGTCTCTCTCTGTCTGTCTGGTGAGCGCACGCACCCTACAGTGTAAAAATCTCCAAAAAAAAAAAAAAAAAAGAAAAAAAAAAAAGGAAATGAAAGTTTGCAAGAATAGCAGAGGGAGGAATAAAAGATAAAAGACAAGATTTAAAAAAAGGAAAACATTTACCTACACATATCATTGGTTAACATGTGTGATTTTATTTCATAACAACAATGAGGTACTTGCCAGAGCTACTTAAAGATTAGTAAACTGAGGCACAAAAACGTGAAGTATAGGGACCAGCAGATAGCACAATGGCTATGTCACTGGACTCCCATGTAGTTGACCATAATTTGAGGGTCCTGGACCCGGAGGCTTAAACTCATGTCAGGCGCATGTGCATGCATGCCCAAAAGCCTGAGAGGAGAATGGAGGAGAAGGGATTGTGGCATGACCATCCCCCTCTGAGCAGTGGGTGTGTTTTCTTGCTTTCTGTCTCTCTGTCTCTCTCTGTCTCTCTAGCAAGCACATGTACCCTATAGCAAACATCTCTCTCTAATGAAAAAAAAAGTGAATTATCTGCACATGGTCACGTACCTGATAAGTGGCAAATTTGGAATGAAAGCCCAGCAGTCTGACTCCAGAGGCTGCAGTTGTAACTCTAATGGTATGATGTTTTTGCCTTTTTAGGATTTTCGGTGGGGGGTGGTGGTGGTAAGGGAAGCCATGAGAAGTCTTCTAGCTCATTTTTCAAGTGGGACATTCATCATGAAATGGCAACAGATAAGATGATTTCTAAAAGACATAGGAGCTGTCTGTGAGAAAGACAGGAGACTTAAGGAAAACATCATCAGGCAGGACCTTGTTAAAGAGTTCACACTTTACCCTAGAGGGCAATGACCAACTGAAGGTAGTGGGGGACATGGCCAGTTTTGAGTTTAGACCTATCACTGTGGCAGTCATGATGACGATTTGTCAGGGCCAGAGGTGGAGCGTCATGATGGATGAGAATTAAGACCTTGGAGTCCAACAGACTCAACTGTCAGGACCCAGGGTTGGGGATGCGAGTGACTCAGTTTGTCTGAGTCTTGATTTCTATATATGTGTGTGTATGTCTATATACATCTGTCTATCTATCTATATCTATATTTTAGAGATTTTTCCTATAGGGCATGTGTGCTCTCTGGAGAGACAGAAAGACACAGAGAGACAGAAAGTGAGAAGTCACTACCCAGGGAGGATGGCCAGACCACAATCCCTTCTCCTCTATTCTCCTCTCAGAATTTTGGGCATGCATGAACATGCGCCCAGTGTGAGCTTTAAGCCACCAGATTCGGGTTTTGAACCATTGCTAACTATGTGAGAGTCCAGTAACATAACTATCACATCATCTACTGGTCCCAATTTCCATATTTTATAAACAAAAAAATACAGGCAAAGTGGTGACACAGTGATAATGTAACTAACTGGACCCACATGGGAAAGATCCTGGCTTATGTCAGCTATTAATAGTATATGCTATTTTAGAAATATATTAATAGTTAAAATTTTGGTGGTGGTTTGATCTGAGGTTGTGGCAGTTAGAATGTATAACAGGGGATAGGTTTAAGAAAAGTAAAATTGAGAAGATTTGACCATTAACCAGATGTGGGGGATAAGAGAGGTGTGAGAGAGGAAGGTCACGGTGAGAGATGCAGTAGAAAAAGAAGAAAGCGTGAAAGAAGTGGAAAAAAGAATAACAAAGAGATGTAGATCCTATGAAAATAGTGTTAGCAAAGGTGTAATCACAGGAGATGTGTTAATACAATGGAAAGACAAAAAAGGATGACCTAGAGTTTGATCGGAGAAATATCCACATATTCATTCAACAAGTGATTATGAGTACCTATTAGTCTCATATCAACAAGATAAGATCTTCTGTTTACTGCATTTTTGGCATATTCAAGGGGTCTTCAAAATGTTCATGGAGAATGTGACTTCTGGAAAATCTATGTACAGGTTTCAAATATTTTTGCACCACTATATATTCATATGTTAATTTCATTTTTCATAAAATTTTTGAAGTACCTTCATATGTGCTCTAGCCTTCATACTTGCTAAATGTTTATACTCTGAGTTTAGAATAGAATATAGGTTTTTTGAGTAACAAAATATGTACATTCGATGTAAACTCCTGGCAAACTTACATGAGGTCATACCTGTAGGATTTTCTTTTTTCTTTTTTTTTGGAGAGGTTTTTGCTATAGGGCGTGTGCGTTCACCAGACAGACACAGAGAGACAGAAGATGAGAAATCACCCCCTAGGGGGAATGGCCACGCCACAATCCCTTCTCCTCCATTCTCCTCTCAGGATCTTGGGCATGCACACACACGCGCCTGGTGTGAGTTTTAAGCCACCAGGTCCGAGACGCGAACCGCGGTTGACTACATGGGAGTCCAGCGACATAGCCATTACACTAACTGCTGGTCCCATACCTGTAGGATTTCTGTGACAGCTTCAATTTCATGTTATTATAACATTTTTCACTAGATGACTGCTAAAGTGACTTAGTATGCCTGGTATACTGCGAGAGGTCTCTAGGCCTGAATCATCAATTGTCCCATGTGGGTCAGTCTTACAGAGTTGCACTACTGTATGGCTGCATTTGTCCCCCTTTTAATTGGATTATTTGTCTTTTTATTGTTGAGTTGTAAGTTCTGTATATTAGCCCCTAATAAGATATATGACTTACAAATATTTTCTCATTCTGTGGGTTGTCTTTTCATTTTTCTTGATGGTGTCCTTTGCAGCACAGAAGTTTCTAATTTTAATGAAATTTATCTATTTTTTTATTTTTTGCTATACTTTTGGTGTCATATCTAAGAATTTATTGCCCAATCCAAGGTTATAAAGATTTATGCCTGTGATTTCTTTTTAAGAGTTGGATAATTTTACATCTTACAGTTAGTTTTATGATCAATTTTGCGTAAATATTTGTATATGGCGTGAAAGTCAGAGTCCAATTTCAGTCTTTTAGATTTTGTTCAGTTGTACCAGCATCATTTGTTGAAAAGATTTTTTTTTTCCTCTATTAAATGGTCTTGCTATCTTCTTTGAAAATCACCTGATGATAAATCAGTGTATTTCTGGACTCTCAATTATATTCCATTGATCTGTTTATCTGTCTTTTTGCTAGTACTTAGACTGTCTTGGCTACTGTTGCTTTATATTAAGTTCTGAAATCTTAACATGTATATCCTCCAACTTTGTTCATCTTTTTTCAAGATTGTTTTGTCTATTCTGCATCCTTTGCCCATCCCTGTAAATTTTAGAATTAGCTTTCCAATTTTGCCAAAAAAAAAAAAAACCAAAAACCAAAAAAACAGAAAACCACTGTGATTTTAATGATTGTGTTGAATCAATAATCAGCTTGGGGAGTATTGCCATCCAACAGTATCAATCCTTCCAATTAATGAATGTCTTTCCATACACTTGGGTATTATTTAATGTGTTTTAATATTTCTTTATTATTTTCAGTGTACAGTAATACATGTGCTTTTTAGTTAAATTTATTCCCAACCATTTATAATTTCGATAGTTTTCCTAAATGAAAAAGTTTAAATTTCACTTTCTGATTACTCATTGCTATTATATAGAACACAATAAAGTTTTGCATATTAAATTATATCCTACAAGGTTGCCGAACATACTTACTAGTCCTAATAGATAATTTTTAAAAAATTGGTGGATTCCTTACTATTGTTTATATACAAGATTATGTCATCTGTGTATAGAGTTTTATTGGACACTTTTCACTATGGATATATTTTATTGCTTTTTCTTGTCTAATTGTACTGGCTAGAACCTCTAGTAAAGCAGAAATTGTGACAGCTGATATCTTTCACTTGTCCCTAATCCTCGTGTGAAAGCATTTAGTTTTTCTCCAACGCATATGATATTAGCTGTGGGATTTTTTTGTAGATAGTTTTCACCAAATGGAGAAAATTCCCTTCTATTCTTTTTTTTTTTTTTTCTTTTTTGAGTGTTTTATCATAAATGGCTATTGGATTCATCATCAGCATCACCAGCAGCATTATTATGATTATTATTCGTTTGCTAAAGGATGTGTGCTTGCCAGAAACAGAGACAGAGAAAGAAAGAGAGAGGAAAGAGGAAAAGTAAAAAATCATTCCCTAGAGAGGATGGCCACACTGCAATCTCTTCTTTTCCATTCTTCTCTCCGGATTTTGGGCACACGCACACGTGCCTGGTGTATTTTTTTTCAAGTGCCAGGTCTGGGACTCAAACTTCTCATTCAGCCATGTGGGATCCAGTCACCTTAACCTCCATGCCACCTGCTGGCCTGAAAGACTGTTGGAGTTTATCAGTGCTTTGTGTGTGTGTGTGTGTGTGTGTGTGTGTGTGTGGGCAATAAGATATCACTTTTGTGTTTTATTCTATTAATCTGGTATAGTATATTGATTTATTTTTGTACATAAAAACAATTTTGCACTTGGTCCTGGTATATAATTGATTTTACATATTGCTGGATTTGGGTTGCTATTATTCTGTTAAAGATTTTTCTATCTCTATAAGAAATAGTGGTGTATAAATTTTCTTGTGTAGTCATCAGGTTTCAGTATTGGGCAATAATGGCCTCATGGCATAAGCTGAAAAGTGTTCCCTCTCTTTATTTTTTGGAAGAGTTTGTGAACTATATGGTGTTAAATTTTCTTTATATGTTTAGTGGAATTCAATAGTGAAGCCATCTAGGCCCGAGTTTTCCTTTGAGGGTATTTGTGTATGTATGTGTGTGTGTGTGTGTGTGTGTGTGTGTGTGTGTGTGTGTGAGAGAGAGAGAGAGAGAGAGAGAGAGAGAGAGAGAGAGAGAGTGAGAGAGAGATAGTAGCTCAGTCTATTTATGATAAGTGTATTCAGATTTTCTTCTTTTTTCTTTGAGTCATTTTTGGTAGTTTATGTTTTTCTGCCTTTTATGTTTACATTTCATCTAGATTATTTGACTTTTTGCATTCAGATGTTCATGCCACATGTAGTTTTGTTTCAAGTCATTGTGAAAAAAGAGAATAATACTTTTTGAAAACAGGCCTGTGAAATTTCTACAGTTCTGAAGTACAGGCCTTGTGGTAATAACTATTACAGAGTGTTTACTATGCTTGGGCTGTTTGCTAAATACTCATCATAGTAGTTTTGTGCATCACGACTCTTTGAGGTAGGTTTATGTTGTTCTGGAAAGAGAGGCATGTAATAGTCATATAATTGGTATGTGATAGAGATGGTAATTGCATCCAAGCGGTCTGGACACTTCCAGTAGAATCCGCTGATAAGGGATATTTAGTCTCAGCCTCTCTACGCCTTGTCTTGAGAAAGAAGAAATTGTGAGACTGTCTCTTCATACAGAATGCTAGCAGGTCCTGAGGATGCTAAGTGCAGAGATATTGGGACTCTTGAAGCTTCAGAAGAACTCCAGGAACTGTGAGAATATAGTGGCTACTGCAGAGGTAGAGAGCAGGACCGGAAGATTTTGAATATTTCCAACTTATTCCATAGAGGGCTGCCTCAAGCTTAGATCTATGGGTGATCTAGGAGTTTGGCCTGGGGATGCAGCATGGAGCATTTTGCAAGTTGACTTGGTAGCAGGTGCTAGGAAGGGGCTTGATGTAGTTTCTCTAGTCTCTACCAGAAGAGGCCAGGCCTGTCTTTAGAAATAGCTCACAGGAACCTGACGCCTTTTAGAGTAATATTCACATGTTTGTGTCCTGAATGCATTTTAAGGATTCTCAGGAACTTAGATGAATTCTACCAGGTGCAGAAACAACCCACAGCACTGGAAAATTGGTTGTTCTGTTCTAAGAATGGCCTAGTATGTAGGGGCAGAAGGCCTGAATTCGAGTTCTAGCTGCGCCTTTTACTGGTAGTGTGACCTCAGTCATAGTACTCTCTGTCTCTCAACCTCAGATTCGTCATCTGCAAAATGAGGAAAAAAGTACATTCATCTCATAAATCATTCTAAGAACAAAATTGAATTAATGTATGGAAAATGTCTTTGTAAACTGTTACACTGCCTGAAAGTTAACTAACGGCCACTTTTTCCATATGGAAAAAGCCAGTGAATGAATAATCCTTTGCTTCAGTGAGTGTCCATTTATGTCAGCCTGCTGAGGTCATATGGTGTGGCTTTGAAGCATAGAAGGTGTGACTGTCAGGTTTTAAAGAGGAAGCAGAGAGACTGTATTCGCCCTGCCTCTCTGCAGTGTAGCAAGCACAGCTGCAAAGGTAGTCATTTCAGTAGTGATTTCACTGAATGTGCAGCACCCCTCTGGGGCAGACATGGTCAGAATAAGGGCAAGTGGGAAGCCAGACCCAGGCAAATTGAAGAAATGAAATAAAAACAGACCCGAAGGGCATAATAGCACCTTCACTTAGAAAAAGTGTTATTAACATAAGTACATTTCTCTTGTGGTCTTTCTAGTGAATTCCATCTAGTTATTACCCGATGACTTAAAAAATATCATGATAGAGTGTGTGCACACATGCAAGACAGAGAGAAAGGGAGAGAGAGAAAAGCATCTCCCACAGAGCTTTGTCACACTGCGACTCACTCTCCCCAGTCCTCCAGCTCACTAGGATCTGGGGCACCCATGCACCCCTCAGGATGACTGGGCCAAGGACTTGAATAGTCAGTGGTTGGCATGTGGCTTCAAGCTTCAATCTAGTCCACTACCAACTGTGCCCCTGAGGCTGGGTCCACCTGATCACTTTTATACTTGACTTGAGGAGAAAAAGCTCTCAAGTTTTTAGTTTGGTACTTTATAAAAATTGAAAATGATAATGATAATGTTCCTCAAGATAAAGTCCTATCAATCATTTGCTATAAGGAAATTTTCACTGTTGTTTGTCTTGGGAAAGTTTTAATCAGTCTTAAAAGGAGAAAGTGTTCAGGGTGGTGGAAAGCACGTAGGCGTTGGAGTTGGCAGATTCGTGTTTGGTTCCTGGCTCCCTCTTTCTAACTGGGCCATGGGAAAAGTTGTTTACCTCACATTTTCTCATCTATAAACTGGGGATAATAAAATACCTTTTCAACAGGGTTGTAGAGAGGAGTAAGTAAACCAAAATGTATCGTCCTTGTCTTCTCTTTGTTCTTTCTGATTTAGATTTTCATTTTGCAAGACCACCATTGCCAATCAGGAAGTATTTCCAAACCAGTCCTTCCATACCATCCAAAAATGCCCTGAATGGCCTGACTTTTCTCTGTTCAGGAGTATCGGGATTTGGAAAGTTACAGTCATGTTGGCCAGCGTCTATCCAGCCTGTTGGCTCCTCCATGGAATTCTGAACCCTTCTGAAAACCTAGGATAAGGTCTTGCAGATCTGGGCGATGATCTGGGAGCATAGTAGCCACAGCATTCTCAGCACATGAACACGATTCATCAAAGACCACTGCATCAGTCAGGGTCCCCACAGGAACAGATGGTTTACTCAAGGGACAACCTAAGAGAATGTAAACTAGTTCCAGAGTTGTGGGCAGGCTCACCAGGGACTAGCCATAGCAGGGAGCTGTTCCAAACCTGGGGCCCAGAGGGGAGACTCCAGAAAGGCTGTCTGCCATATGAGGAGACCCGCAGCCACTGCTACCCACCGCCAGCAGGCAGCGTAGGGAGTGGACACATGACTTCTCCACCCTTCAGCCCTCCAGCCCAGAGAGTCTGGGGGCAGCCAGTAGAGGGCAGCCTTCAGGGCATGGAGTAAAGTAGAGAGTTGCTGAGGATGAATCTGAAGGGCAGAGAAAGACCATCCAGTGGAAGTGTCCTCTCAGTGAAGGAGATTCACTGGGACTGGCTGTGGCATTACATAGTCCCTAGAACTACAGGCCAAGGCATTATACACGAGCACAACACTTAATTTTATTTATTCCCCCCCCCATCTTTTTATGTGTCTATTAGTTCCAAGAAGTCCTAGACCCTTTGTGGCATTGTGGGGCACAATTCTGGCAATACACATTTCAGATATATAGCCTGTTCATAAGACCCTTGCAGAACTTACAAATTGGGTGACTGCTCCTGGCAATGTTTATAATATTTTATTTTTGGTGAAATAAAAAGTTGCCCTGGTGTAGTGATACAAGGTTTGTGCAGAAGTCCCCAGACCACTTCAGCCTACCCCACTTCTTGGTGCTACTGGGTTAAAACTAAATATCCCCTGGGATTACAACACGGAGAAGCCATCCTTGTGCTAATGTCTGTATCAGGCTAGCCAGGGTGGCAGTCTCGGAAAGTGATGGGGTTAATGAGGCATCATCCTAAGGGAAGAAGGAGAAAGAACCTGGAGGTGTTTGGTCTGTCCAAGAGAAGGCTGGGGAGTGTCAGGCAGTTTAGGACTGCCTGCAGGTATATGAACCTCTGCCGTGTCAGAGAGCCATTTCACGTCTTGAGAATGACCTGAGGATGTGAATGAGCCCAGAGACTCCAGGTTCCAGGGAGACAGGCTTTAGCTCTTGTAAGGAGGATTAGACAATGAGAACAAATGGCAGTAGGCAAGTGGCCTTTGACGGTCATAATGAGCTTCTCTGAGGAGCAGTTTAATGCAAGATTCAGAACTCAAGAAGCTGTGTCCAAGAGTGGACCCAAGACAGTGTGAGGACATGTGTGGATAGCGTGACCCTGGGCTCCTGAATAGAGCCCATGAGTTGTTGAGCAGGAGAGCTTAGCAATGGAATAGAAATGAGGCCCATGAACTGTTGTGGCAGACAGACCCTGGGCACAGGGTGCTGGGCTCAGTTCTGGGAGGGAGTTGACCAGACGCATCTGTCAATACTGCCGAGGGTCTGAGCGACAGAGCCCAGTTCCCCACGGGGGCAAGTTCACTGCCACTGCAGGTTTCTGGTTGTACCTGCAGGGTAAGTTCTTTGGAATGTTGTCGAATATATCAGATGTGTGGTTGGGTAAGATAATTTTGACCATTCCATGAGGATGAGGCTAAGCTTGGATGAGTCTAGGACTAGAGGCATGGAGCATGGAGTCTTGTTTGAGACAGGGACAGATCTGCTCAAAGATCATGGGCAATGTGTTGGGCAGGCACCAGAGAGGGGGACCCATGTTGCTCCCTCTTCTACGCTCTCATAGTGTCCCTTGAAACTTGATGTCACTTTTGTCAGAGACATGTGATTATCCACTTGTGACCACCTCCCTTGGAGACCGTAGAACAATAGTTAACACTGAGAGCTTGCCTTGTGCCAAGTGCCTGCTAGCTTCTTATTCAATCTTCATGACAAGCCTATGAGGGATGTGTTATTATTATTCCTAGTTTGTGGAGTTGCCTGGAAAACTAAGCAATATGCCCAAGGATATGCAGGTCTTAGTGGTAAAGAGCAGAGAAATGGGTGGGAATCAAACTCATTTCTGTGATGCTCCTAATCCCATGCTCTTGGCTCTCTGTGATTTCTTGGAGGCTATGTCTTTTATTGTTGTTGTTTATTATTTGTTGTTTATCATTCTTGCTGTTGTTATTTATTGTTGTTTATTGTGGTGATGGTGTGTATGTGCATGTCTCCCATACACCTGGCGTAGTTAGTTCCAGGCAACAGGTCTCCAACAAAAATCGCATCCGGCACTGATGCAGTGGTGCAAGTGGTAGCATGTGCCTCTGAAATGCTGGAACCACATATATGACTTGCACTCCAGTCCTAGGTTGACCTGAAACATGTCACATGCATGATCACATGGCCAAGATCCTGTTTGCTGGAGGATTGGGAAGGAAAGATCATAGCATGATTGTTGAGAGTGCCTCTTACTCTCTCTGTCACTTGTGGAAATAAATAAATAAATAAAACTTTAAAAAAATAATTACTTTATTTAGCTTCATTTATGTAGTATTTATTTTAATTTGACCAAAGAGGGACAGAGAGAGAGAGAGAGAAAGAGAAAGTGAGAAAGCAAGCGGCCAGGTACAGGACTCATACTATGATTGGCCATGTGGAAATCCAGTGCCCTTAGCCACCATGCCAGCTGGAAGCCCCATAAATAAAACTTTAAAAAAATTATATTTAATAAGTAGGCAGGCCCTTCGTGTGTCCATACCCTGTGGTGTGCTTGTCTATTCTAATATGTGTGTACATACTATTGACTTATGCTGGTGCAACAACATAGAAATGGAATGATGGAAAAAAAAAAAAAACACAACACTCATTGGAGATATTAGCTCAGGCAATTAAGAGTTTGCTGGGCAGTCCTGAAATTATAGCTTGTGTTTAAATATATGAAAACAAATAAAAAAATTAGGACCTTGATTTTTTTGCCATTAAACATAACAAGTTCAAACATGAATAAAACTTAATGTCTCTGCCAATGAATGATGCTAAAATGCCATGTTATTCTTGCTTGTTATTTTTGTCACCAGAAAATAAACCATATTTACATGATTCTGGAACCATATGCTTCTCAGAAGTTTTAGATTCAGATTTCATCAAAGTAATAAGAGTTGGCAGTTACATAGCACTTACCATGTGCCAGGCATGGTTCTAAACTGTTCACATATGTGAACTCCTTTAATCCTCACGTACTAATAATCCATATGAGGTAAGTACCATTATTACAAGATATACAGAAATAGAGCACAGAGAGGTTCAGGAGCTTCTCTAAAGCCACACAGCTAGTTACTGAAAGACACAAGATTTGAATCCAGATACTCATAAAGACTACATGATACTGTGGAACTATGATTTATTGAATGTCCTCATGCTTCGTTCAGTCTTTAGCACGACTGTGGAAAAGAACTGTTGTTTTCCGTTTCACAAATGAGAAAACTAAAACTCAAAGGGGTTTCAAAATTCTTCCGAGGTAGAATAGATGGCCAGTTACAAAGAGTAGGGCAGGCCCTAAGGATCCTTCATCATATCCTTGTCATCACTACACAGTTCCAGGTATATTTCTTTTATCTTACATTGAGTTTTTGATTTATTTTGTACACGACCAAGGGTCATGATAGAAACAACAGAAAAAATAGCATACTCAGAAAAGTTGCAATCTCTTTGCCCAACTGTAACAACTAGTCATCTGTTACTGCTTTTGATTTCTATCCTTCAAGAATTTTTATAAATTTTGTAACATCACTGGGTCCAGCAGGTGGCATAGTGGTTAAGGTGCTGGACTCCCACATGGCCAACTGTGGTTTGAGTCTCAGACTCGACAGCTTGAAACACACGCTGGGTGCGTGTGCATGAGTGCCCAAAATCCCAAGAGGAGGATGGAGGAGGAGGGATTGCAGCATGGCCATTCCTCCTGATGGGTAATTTCTCGCTTTCTTTCTGGCTTCCTCTGTTTCTCCAGTGAGCACACGCATCCTATAGCAAAAATCTCTCTCTCTCAAAATAAGAAAGTAACAGTTTGAGATAAAACATGAATTATCAATTATTCAAATTTTCCTGACCAACTTTTAATGGGTAAACTCTCTTTGTACTTAAAATAATCACTCTGTCTATAAACATAAAACCAAAACCAAGACAAATAGAACCTACTGAAAGATAAAAATGGTACTTGATGCATTTCATACTTCAAGCTGTGACTGCAGTGGTGAACGAATCAACCCATGGCCAGTCTTTAGACTCTCATTGCTGGCACGGGTTAGCTGTGGCAGAGGGGCAGTTTATTCTTTGCTTTTTTATTTCTGTACCCCCTCACCCTTAGGACAACATTCTTGCTTTGAAGAGAAACCTACATATTTATTTATGCATGGGATAGGCCGTGTCATTTAGTTTAGGAGAAGGTGGGCATCCGCTCTGTGTCAGCCTCTGTCCTAGGTCTCCTTTCACCTTCACAACAGCCTTGAAGTGAGTGATTTTTGATACTGACATTTCCTCGGGGAACTGAGGAGCATGGAAGTAATCTGCTCCACGTCCCTCTCTCCAGCCTGGAACACTTTACTGCTTCTCGGTGCTCTTAGAACAAACTAACTCTTGGAAGCTCCAAGGCCTGCCGGCTTCTCCTATCACCGTGGTGCCTCCTGCTGCCACCCTCCAACCTCGCTGACCTTCTTTCAGTCTCTCAAACATGCTCTTTGCTTTTATGTGGTGCCTGTACCTGGAACATCCTCTTCTATTTACTCCTTAATGTAAACGAGTTTTCAGCTCACTTGCATTCTTTTCTCTTCCTTTCTTAGATAGGATGTCACTGTTGAAATCCTCCTGCCTCAGCCTCCCAGCTGTGACCGCAGGTGCATGCCCGTATGCCTGGTCTTTAGGTCGGCCTGGTATTCAAACCTAGGCCTTTCATGTGGTCTCAGCAGGTGGAGGACAGTGTATTAGCAGTGTCTGGCATGAGGCTGGGCCCTCATTCACATCCTTAAGGCCTCGACTCAGGCTATCACTGGCCCAGAGAGGTGACGCTCATTTCCTCCTTTGAAATGATTCCCTGTCCCTCTTTCTCTCAGTCACCCTCTTCTCTCTTTCCATGTCCCTCCCGAATGTGCAATTGCTTCTCTTGGTCACTTCCTTGATTGTGGGCTTGTGTTTTCTGCTTCGTTTGCTTTTTTTTCTCTCTCCTTTGTGAGGGAAGCTCTATAAGAACAGGGTCTCCTCCTTCTAGTTCACTGTCCTTTGCCCCACCCACATCTGACACAGCGCCTGGTCCTGAAAGGTCCTTGGGAGACTTTTCCTGGAAGATTGACAAGGAAAACAAGAGAGAGAGGAGCTCTTCCATCCACCTTCCAGTCCTGACCCTGCACTGTGCTTGGGTGAATGAGGTTTGTGCTCTAGGCAGGCAGCGAGCAGCCTACCCTGGGGCAGACTCTGAGGGCAGTGAAGAGTGCAGACAAAGGCCTCTGTCCCACGCCTGGAAAGGCCCAATGCCCCGCTGGCTTATTTGGCCAGATGTTCTTGGGAGTGTCTCATTGTCACCTTTGGAGCTATGACCCTGGCCCGTGGCAGGGAAGCCTCCCTTGTACTTTGAAGGTTTCTAACGAGTTGTTTTGGTGTGTGCCTTGAAGTGGCTTTTGTGCACTGTGGAATTTGGCTTCCAACAACCTCATTTAAAAAACATTTTTTTTTAATTGCCAGAGGGTGCATGCACTTGCCAGAGAGATACAGAAGGAGAGAGGGGAAAGGAGAGAGGGAAAACATCCCTCCATAGGGCACAGGCATACTGCAATCCCTCCTCCTCCATTTCTTCGTTTTGTGGGGACTTAGGGCATGCACAGGGGCTGGAACTTGACTGTGGCTGACCATGCAGGACCCAGTTCCCTTAATCACTGAGCCACGGGGCTGGTCCACAGCAAGCACACTTTTTTTATAACCCCATAGGGAGTGTGTGCTTACCAGGGAGACAGAGAAAGACAGTGAGAGGGAAAGTGAGAAATCACTGCCCTTTCCCATCCCCAGGGGGATGGCCATGACACAATTCATTTTTCTCCATTCTTCTCTTGGGATTCTGGGCATGCATGCACATGTGCCCGATGTGTTTTCAATCCACCAGGTCCAGAACTTGACCAAAGTTAACCATGTGGGAGTCCAATGCCTTAACCACCACCAACCACATTTTTAAAGAAATGGTCTGAAGCCTGGCTTTGGTTACTTATTTTTACTTTCTTTTTCTTATTTCCTCTGACTTGCCTTCTTTAGAGAGTTTCTAGACATCCAGGTTGACTTCTCATCAACCCTGATGTTGAGTAAATTAATTCTGAGAGGTCCCCTGGGGAGGAGGCTCTGTGAAAAGGGGACAGTTCCACTTATGGGAAGCTGTCTTTGGGTATTTTTAGGGGAAGAAGGATTTCAGAAATGGTTTGGATTTGGGATATGAGCGTAAGAAAACTCAAGAATAAATGCTCTTGAACTTCAGAGTGCACGCTAGAGAATCCTGACCTCGGTTTCTGCGGGCGTTGACGGTAACTATTGGTTTCAAATGAGAGATGAGAGTCTTAATCTTACCATGTGTGGGATGTGCCCCGTGGGGCTGTTTTGTAGGCAGTGAAGTTAAGGCTTGCCCAGAAAAATAACATGTTTTCCTTGCCTGGTGCTCGAGTTGTTTGCCTGGTGACCGGCTGATTGGTGGTTTGGGAAGAAAGGAGACGTTGGTTAACTTGGGTGTCCAGAGGATTTTTTTGTGTGCTTGTGTAAGTGGTTGTTTCTGTCTCTTTGGAAACAGTAGAGGACAGATGAGGAAATAATGATACTACTTCTTATGACTTGTGTTTAAGGCCGTTGAAGCATCTTCCGGAGATAAACTTCATGTCACATTTTAAATAATCCTGCCACTCTGAGATGAATAGAAAAACTGAGGGTTTTGGAAATAACTGAGGATTTCACCACCCTAACCCTTATTCTAACTGCTTCACCCTGCTGTGTTTCCTACAGAGGCACTAACTGGAGATAAATCATAGCTCTATCTAATCAAGGTTTTCTGTCAGTCTTGATGGAAAATGCTTTTTTGAGATTAAAAACTGCTTGACACATAGGATGTGGTAGTATATGAAAACATGTTTTTATTAAATAAAATTTTAATGACTTCCCAGCATTAAAAAATTCATAATATGGGCCAGCCCTATAGACTAGTGGTTAAAGGAGTTGCATCCCACATGGCTGACTTTGGTTTGAGTCCCATTCACAATGGCTTGAAAAAGTACTCCAGACACCTGTGCACATGTGCCCAAACTCCTGATGGGAAAGAGAAATGGAGAAGGGATTGTGGCAAGACCATGTTCCATTTGGGGGGCGGGTATTTTCTCCCTCTCCTTCTTCCTCTTTCTCTTTGTCTCCCTTTGGTGAGTGCATGCACCCTCTGGCAAAACAAATGCAAGCAAAATCAAAACTTCAGAACTCTGTTAGGCTTTCCACCTATAGAGACTTTTATATTGGGAGATGACCTGCTTTTAGGGACAGAGGTCTCAGATATTTTGTCTTTAAGTCCCTAATGCTCTGTGTTGGGAAATGTTGATATTCTGAGACCTGTTCTCTCCACAGTCTCAAGAGGTTGACAAGACCAGACCATTGGTTATGCTATGACTTCTTGTTTGTTAGTTTTGAACTAACTCTTCATGCCTTATTGTTTGATATTTTAAAAATTAAATATCACATCAGATATTTTGGGATGAAAAGAGAGAAAAGAAAAGAAAAAAAAGGATTAATAGTAAGTGTTAGTGAAAGAAAACAGTTTGCTAAGGAAAATGTAAAAACAAGCAAGATTTGAATTAGGTTTGGCTAGCTCAGACAGAAAGCAGAAGTAAAGAAAGCGATCCGATTGGTGTGGTCTTATTTCTAAGGCAGCTGGTTAAGCCTGAAGCAACTCCTGATAAGGTGCTGAGTTTCTCAGCTTACCTTTCCGAAGTCCATCCTATCCTGCCTTCAGCTGGCTGGAGCCGGGACTGCAAGAACAGGGTAGCAGCACCTCTGAGGGTGTGGACTTGCTAGCAAAGCGCTTCACCTGCATTTCTGTGGTCAGGCTCGATCTCCAGGAAGGTAAACAGATGCGTGCAGCTCCAGCTCACCAGCCCAGCCCAGAGCAAGGTGCCCCTTGCATCTCCCTGAATTGCTCAGCCAGCACAAGCCACATTTTAGCCTAGGCTCAAGTGATCTCTTACACCCACTTGTAGGCTGGTAGTTATTTAACTTTTTATAACAACAGTGGAAAGTAGGTGTTAGTGTCATTGTTTTAAAAGTGCCCCACACTGTGGGATGAAAAACAAAGCGACCAAGCTGCCCAAGTTGACAGGTTGGCTGGTGTGTTGAAATGCCAGGATTGGAACGCAGACCTGACTCCACAGCCTTTCTTTTTTGGAGTGGTTTTTGCTATAGGGCACGTGCATTCACCAGACAGAGAGAGACATAGAGACAGAAAGCGAGAAATCACCCCCCAAGGGGATGGCCACACCGCAGTCCCTTCTCCTCTCGGGATCTTGGGCACGCATGCACATGCACCTGGTGTGAGTTCTAAGCCACCAGGTCCGGGACATGAACCGCGGTCGACTACATGGGAGTCCAGTGATATAGCCATTACGCTAACTGCTGGTTCCCTCCACAGTCTTTCTTAGGAGACAAAAAAAAAAAAAAAAAAAAAAAGCTTTACTTAGGAGCCTTCAAGTAAAAAGTTGGTAGCTAAAGATTTGTTTTGCTAGATTATCAGAGAATCATTGAAGGCTAGGATCTTTTTAAAGGTCATTACCTCCAACATTCTTTGGAACCTTCCACCTCTCCCTACACACGCAAGTATGGGCACCAGCCAGCACCGTGACAACTCAGGGAACTGTAAACTGACTGAATAATAAAAATCATCATCACCATTTCTCAGAACTTTATATGAAGTGCTTTCTCAAGCATCATTCCATTCTATCTTCCCAACATCCCTGTGAGTCAGATAATGCCAGTATTATCTATAGTCTTTTTATTGTGAGAAAAATGATGTTCAGAGAAGGAAAGTAACTTGCCCAAGATAGCACAGCTAGTCAACAAGGGAGTGGCGAGTTAACTGTCAATTTTCTAACATAAAATTTGATCTCCTGGCTACAATGTTAGATTTACCACAAATAATAAAGTTTTACTTATCAGGATTAAAAACAAAATAAAGCCCACATTAGAACAAACCAAAATCCCTTACTTTTTTTTTTTTTTTTTACTTTGCCAGAGGGTGCATTTGCTTTCAAGACACACACACACACACACACACACACAGAGAGAGAGAGAGAGAGAGAGAGAGAGAGAGAGAGAAGGAGAGAGAAGGAGAAGGAGAGTGAGAAAGCCCCTGTCCTGGGGCATGGTCATGCTACAGTCTTTTCTCCAGTTCTCTCTTTCAGGATTTTGGGCATGTGTGCACACTTGCACCTGGCATGCTTCTCAAGCTTCCAGGTCTGGGACTTGAACCATGCTTTCAGTTCTATGGGATCCAACATTTTTAACCACTGTGCCATGGGGCTGGCCTCAATCCCTTACTTTTGATACAATTAAAAGATTGCTCCAGAGTATTTATGTGTGTGTGTGTGTGTGTGTGTGTGTGTGTTAGCATCTTATTATAAGAAATATTTAGCTATGAAAGCTTATATGGTATTTGATATAGTTAAAGAAAAAGCCTTGCTTTCTTATGGCCGCCGAACTCTCATAGCATTTGCTGAAACTATGGCCTTCAAACTTGTGTTTTTTATGGTAGACATCTGGGCACAGCTCATCTCCCTTCAGGATGGTCAGTACTCAGAGGACAGGGGCTATTTTTTGCTGAGCCTTCCTGTTCCTGGCATGGAGCCTCATGCATAGATAGGTGCTCAGTGACTATGTGAGGGGAAAATGAATGAATGAGACCCGTGTCCTGGGTTTCGGATGCCTGCGAGGTTGAATCGCATTTGAACAAGTTCGCCGTGACAGGTCATCAATCACTGTCCACAGGCCACTTTCCCCAAAGCAACCTGTGAACAATGCCTGAAGAAGACCCCATGAATTCCCTCCTTGAGCAGCCGCAGTTTATCCCTGTGGGTTTTGAGGCTCCTCTTCTCCCTTCCCCTTTATTCGGCCTTTCAGCAGAAATTTCAACTGTAAAGTCTCCCGTCCAAATCTCCACTGAATGCTCTGTGTCCCCCTTTTCCTTGTTTTTTCTTTTTTCTTTCTATCTCCGAAGGATCCAGGTTTGGAGTGTCTTGCAGGGTCTGACCTACACCTCAGCTTAGGGAGAGTTCCTAGGATTTGGAGAGCAGGGACATTGAAAAAAAAAAATTCTCTTTTCCTTTTCATGCTGATTTGAAATGTTGACTCAAAAATAGTGCCCTTGTTTGGGGGCCAAGCCCTGGGGGATGAAAGCTGCAGACCCAGGTTTGTTTGTTAATGGCTTAGGCCTTCTGATGAATTGGAGTCTGGTACGGTGTTAACCTCTCCAGGGTGGTGGGTTCAAGGAAAAGGCCTTTCTTTCCCTGTCCTTCTTGCAGGGTGCTTTATGGATTCACGGGCTTTAGTGAGTGACTCTTTTGTTTAATAGGAAGTTGAGAAAGACATGAAGGACTTTTCTAGTCCTTGGAAATGATCTAGTGATCCTCAAAAACACAGCTATTTCTGGACTTGCAAAATACAAGCTTAATGATCCTGAACTGTGGTGAACGTTGTGCAGAGATGTGAGCCCAGATTTTCTTGATCTGCCTCAGATTTTCTTGTCCTTGTGCATCTGTATACGCCCCATGGTATGTTAGAAATCATGCATCAGTTTTGA
>NW_006204591.1:786079-798839 GCF_000334495.1 Tupaia belangeri chinensis
AAAAAAAAGGATTAATAGTAAGTGTTAGTGAAAGAAAACAGTTTGCTAAGGAAAATGTAAAAACAAGCAAGATTTGAATTAGGTTTGGCTAGCTCAGACAGAAAGCAGAAGTAAAGAAAGCGATCCGATTGGTGTGGTCTTATTTCTAAGGCAGCTGGTTAAGCCTGAAGCAACTCCTGATAAGGTGCTGAGTTTCTCAGCTTACCTTTCCGAAGTCCATCCTATCCTGCCTTCAGCTGGCTGGAGCCGGGACTGCAAGAACAGGGTAGCAGCACCTCTGAGGGTGTGGACTTGCTAGCAAAGCGCTTCACCTGCATTTCTGTGGTCAGGCTCGATCTCCAGGAAGGTAAACAGATGCGTGCAGCTCCAGCTCACCAGCCCAGCCCAGAGCAAGGTGCCCCTTGCATCTCCCTGAATTGCTCAGCCAGCACAAGCCACATTTTAGCCTAGGCTCAAGTGATCTCTTACACCCACTTGTAGGCTGGTAGTTATTTAACTTTTTATAACAACAGTGGAAAGTAGGTGTTAGTGTCATTGTTTTAAAAGTGCCCCACACTGTGGGATGAAAAACAAAGCGACCAAGCTGCCCAAGTTGACAGGTTGGCTGGTGTGTTGAAATGCCAGGATTGGAACGCAGACCTGACTCCACAGCCTTTCTTTTTTGGAGTGGTTTTTGCTATAGGGCACGTGCATTCACCAGACAGAGAGAGACATAGAGACAGAAAGCGAGAAATCACCCCCCAAGGGGATGGCCACACCGCAGTCCCTTCTCCTCTCGGGATCTTGGGCACGCATGCACATGCACCTGGTGTGAGTTCTAAGCCACCAGGTCCGGGACATGAACCGCGGTCGACTACATGGGAGTCCAGTGATATAGCCATTACGCTAACTGCTGGTTCCCTCCACAGTCTTTCTTAGGAGACAAAAAAAAAAAAAAAAAAAAAAAGTTTTACTTAGGAGCCTTCAAGTAAAAAGTTGGTAGCTAAAGATTTGTTTTGCTAGATTATCAGAGAATCATTGAAGGCTAGGATCTTTTTAAAGGTCATTACCTCCAACATTCTTTGGAACCTTCCACCTCTCCCTACACACGCAAGTATGGGCACCAGCCAGCACCGTGACAACTCAGGGAACTGTAAACTGACTGAATAATAAAAATCATCATCACCATTTCTCAGAACTTTATATGAAGTGCTTTCTCAAGCATCATTCCATTCTATCTTCCCAACATCCCTGTGAGTCAGATAATGCCAGTATTATCTATAGTCTTTTTATTGTGAGAAAAATGATGTTCAGAGAAGGAAAGTAACTTGCCCAAGATAGCACAGCTAGTCAACAAGGGAGTGGCGAGTTAACTGTCACTTTTCTAACATAAAAATTGATCTCCTGGCTACAATGTTTCCTGGCTACAATGTTAGATTTACCACAAATAATAAAGTTTTACTTATCAGGATTAAAAACAAAATAAAGCCCACATTAGAACAAACCAAAATCCCTTACTTTTTTTTTTTTTTTTTACTTTGCCAGAGGGTGCATTTGCTTTCAAGACACACACACACACACACACACACACAGAGAGAGAGAGAGAGAGAGAGAGAGAGAGAGAGAGAGAAGGAGAGAGAAGGAGAAGGAGAGTGAGAAAGCACCTGTCCTGGGGCATGGTCATGCTACAGTCTTTTCTCCAGTTCTCTCTTTCAGGATTTTGGGCATGCGTGCACACTTGCACCTGGCATGCTTCTCAAGCTTCCAGGTCTGGGACTTGAACCATGCTTTCAGTTCTATGGGATCCAACATTTTTAACCACTGTGCCATGGGGCTGGCCTCAATCCCTTACTTTTGATACAATTAAAAGATTGCTCCAGAGTATTTATGTGTGTGTGTGTGTGTGTGTGTGTGTGTGTTGCTGAGCCTTTATAAGAAATATTTAGCTATGAAAGCTTATATGGTATTTGATATAGTTAAAGAAAAAGCCTTGCTTTCTTATGGCCGCCGAACTCTCATAGCATTTGCTGAAACTATGGCCTTCAAACTTGTGTTTTTTATGGTAGACATCTGGGCACAGCTCATCTCCCTTCAGGATGGTCAGTACTCAGAGGACAGGGGCTATTTTTTGCTGAGCCTTCCTGTTCCTGGCATGGAGCCTCATGCATAGATAGGTGCTCAGTGACTATGTGAGGGGAAAATGAATGAATGAGACCCGTGTCCTGGGTTTCGGATGCCTGCGAGGTTGAATCGCATTTGAACAAGTTCGCCGTGACAGGTCATCAATCACTGTCCACAGGCCACTTTCCCCAAAGCAACCTGTGAACAATGCCTGAAGAAGACCCCATGAATTCCCTCCTTGAGCAGCCGCAGTTTATCCCTGTGGGTTTTGAGGCTCCTCTTCTCCCTTCCCCTTTATTCGGCCTTTCAGCAGAAATTTCAACTGTAAAGTCTCCCGTCCAAATCTCCACTGAATGCTCTGTGTCCCCCTTTTCCTTGTTTTTTCTTTTTTCTTTCTATCTCCGAAGGATCCAGGTTTGGAGTGTCTTGCAGGGTCTGACCTACACCTCAGCTTAGGGAGAGTTCCTAGGATTTGGAGAGCAGGGACATTGAAAAAAAAAAATTCTCTTTTCCTTTTCATGCTGATTTGAAATGTTGACTCAAAAATAGTGCCCTTGTTTGGGGGCCAAGCCCTGGGGGATGAAAGCTGCAGACCCAGGTTTGTTTGTTAATGGCTTAGGCCTTCTGATGAATTGGAGTCTGGTACGGTGTTAACCTCTCCAGGGTGGTGGGTTCAAGGAAAAGGCCTTTCTTTCCCTGTCCTTCTTGCAGGGTGCTTTATGGATTCACGGGCTTTAGTGAGTGACTCTTTTGTTTAATAGGAAGTTGAGAAAGACATGAAGGACTTTTCTAGTCCTTGGAAATGATCTAGTGATCCTCAAAAACACAGCTATTTCTGGACTTGCAAAATACAAGCTTAATGATCCTGAACTGTGGTGAACGTTGTGCAGAGATGTGAGCCCAGATTTTCTTGATCTGCCTCAGATTTTCTTGTCCTTGTGCATCTGTATACGCCCCATGGTATGTTAGAAATCATGCATCAGTTTTGAGGCTGGAGCTGGTTTGTGGGGGATGAAATCATCTATCTGAAGTGTGTGCATGTGTGTGTGTGGTGCAGTGTGTGCATATACATTTACATACGCACATACATATATATATATATCCCATTTCTCAGTAAAAAATCTTAACAAACCAAAAGAGAACAAAAGGAAATATACGCACACACACACACACACACACAAAAAAAAATATATACATACATTTTATTTCTGTGTGTTTGTGTGTGTGTGTGTGTGTGTATAAAATATGCATATACATATTTTTTTCTTATTCTTTTCTTTTTGGACCTATTAAGCTTCCTTACTGAGAAGTTGGTTAGAAGTCATATGTTCCCCTAATAAGTTTTCTACAAGATGATGGTGTCAGCACTATTAAAGCAAAATTTAGAAGTTGGTGGTGTTTTTTTCCCTTAAGTTAAGAAGAAAAGAAAAGAAAGTAAAGCAAAGCAAACACGCTGTGTGTAAGGGAACCATCCCCTCCTCTCAGTAATAATATAAAATAAACCAGGCAGGGACCAGCAGTTGGCGTAATGGCTATGTCGCTGGACTCCAAAGTAGTTGACCACGGTTCGAGTCCCAGACCTGGTGGCTTAAACTCATGCCGGGTGCATGTGTGTGCATGCCCAAGATCCCGAGAGGAGAATGGAGGAGAAGGGATTGCAGCGTGGCCACCCCCACTGGGGGGTGATTTCTCGCTTTCTATCTCTTTATCTGTCTGGCGAGTGCACGCGCCCTATAGCAAAAACCTCTCCAAAAAATAAATAAATAAATAAATAAAAATAAAAATAAACCAGGCAGTAGCCATGCATGAAGAGGCATTTGAGCAGGAGGCTGTTTTCACCTTGGGTCAATGCTTTTGTTTGCTACTATTGAGTCAACAAGCCTAAGAGGGTATTCTAAATTATCTGGACAGCAGGGGCTGTAGGTGGCCAAATCAGACACTTTACCTTAAAAGAAAAAAATCCATTGTAGCCTATGTGAATTTAAACATCTGCTTTCTCTATGGATCGAACCTACAAGGGTATGCTTATGCTTGACCAAAATGTTGGCAACCATCCCCAGCCCTCATTCACACTGAGAGGGAATAATTTCACATGCTTTTGTGAATATTCATCAAGTTTTAATTGGCATGGAATCTGGTTTCATCCTAAAGTAAACTTTGCCTGAGTTTTTCAAAGCTCTTTGAAAATAAAGAGGTGGTATGCATTTAGCACTTTACTTTCTTCTCCTCCCCTGTGCTGTCTTTGTTTCATTGTCTCAGTCTTTCTATTGTTTTATTCTTATCTGCCTTTTACCTTAAATCCAGTTTCTGGGGCTGGGAGGGGCAGTGAGTGCTCACACTGCTACTACCGTTAATAAAACTTCACCATTGGCTGTTGGGCCAGATCTAGTGATCCTCAAAAATAATATGACATCATCTCCCGATCAGATTCCTTTTCTCCTGTGGTAACTGCCTTGTTTATTTTATATTATTGGGTCATCGGAAAAGTCCTGACATGTTTTCCTATGCAAAAATGCCTCATGACTTTTCCGATGACCCAGTATTACTGAGAGGGCAGGATGGCTCTATCTCCCAGTTGTTTGCCTTTCTTTTCTTCTCTCTTCGTCTTTGTCTTTCCTTTCCTTTCCAGGGCTGCCCATTGTGTGCATTGCAGAATATTCCATCTCCCCGGCTCTTAGTTGCTGAACACTAAACACTAACACTGACTCCCTGGTACAGGTAACAACTAAAAATTGCCTCACGTAATTTTAAATCTCCTCACTGAACCATGCAAGAAAGAATGCCTTCTCTAGGAAGGCAAATGAAATGTGCCTTTCACTAATATTTAGAAAGGGGAACTTGTTAAATGATGACAGAATCTTTGGATGGTGTAAGATTTTACTTTAGCCTAGCATTTAAGTGACCTGCTGCTACTATCAAATGTTCACATGCTTGACATTTGAGGCAGAGTGAGTTAGGAGTCTGAATCAAGTCTTCGAGTATATTTTTACCTGGTACTCAACTGACACTCTGGGACAGAGCAAGCTCCGAGAAACTGCTGTGTCTTTTAGAGTGCAACCTGGGAGTGGCCAGCTTTCTGCTAGACAGTCAAGGAGAAAAGGCACCCAATTTGATAGGATCACTCTCAATGTTTTTTAAAATAGTAAGCCAGTAATAGTAATCGTAAGATTTAATAAGAAGATAAAATAGTTTCCTACCAGGTCCTGCCGGAAACAGAGAGCCCTGGCATGGTCTCCATCATGTTTTACACACAGTGACACATTTTGTAGGTCAAATTCCTGCACAAAAAGAAAAATTCTTGAGGGTTTTGTTTGACTATTAGTTCAGGTCATACATTGGATGAAACAAATCTGTACTGTGCTGGAGGTGCAAAAATAATTACTAAGGCTCAGGATTAAAAAAAAAAATCTGTTCAACAAAAATTGTTTTTATGTGTAAAAAGAAAAACAAGGCTGAAAACTTGTGATTTTCCAGAAATTTTCAAAATACCTATTTCACATAAGAATTGTTTCAAAATTCAATGCATCAAAAATACATTAGCATTATCTAGAGACAGAGTAATCTTATTTAGGAATGTATTACAGTTCTCAAAAGGCAAATTTTACTATTTGCAAACAAGGAAAAAACAAAAAAAAACATTCTACTGACTTTTTTTCTGGATGTTTTAAAAGCCAGGCTACTTTTAACCAGTGTAAAGAATATTCCTAATTTTGCATTTAGTTTATTTGCTATCATAGTTTTTCCTCTCAGGATTTCATGGTACAATTATTTTAAATTGCAATAAAAGACTTTCTGGAAAGGCAAAGAGAAAAATGTTCACCTAAACCCTTGATCATTTCTTGTTCTAATTTTCCTTTTTTTTCCCCTTACCTTTTTGTTTGTAAAGGGGGCAGGTGGAAAGGAAAGAAATTTGCCACTTTTTAGCATGTTTTCTGAGGTCGTGTTTGATCTCATTAGAAACAAGCTAAGTGATTCGAGTACATTCCATATTTCTTTGAAAACTTGAGAATCTCCACACTGGAGTTTTGGTAACCACATACATGTCAGATAAACTTGTTTTAGAGAAATGATGTGTTCTGCAAAAAATGTACTAACGGGGAGCAAGAAGAGGACCTCCATACACAGGCACACACACACACACACACACACCTTCAGTGACAGACTCAACATTGCACACTGGTGCTTAACAAGCATGTCCTGAACTATTGAACCCATCGATAGGAAAGTTCTAAGACAGAGAACTATGTGAAACAAAAGTCAAAATTAACTAGTAACTTAAAAAAAAAAAAAAGACTTCATATCTAAAGAAACATATGGAAAACTTAAAGAACAAAAAAAGAAAGAAGGAATCTTACATATGAAAACCCAATCCCACTGGAATGTTTTTTCATACACAGTATAAACGCCACATAAATAAAACCACAAACCTCTGCATAAGTAGAGAGAGGACGGGAGTCCCCAGCTCTCTTTCCTGTGAAGGCCTCCTTTGGGAAGAAAGATCCAGGTTAGTTTCCAGAGACAAAAGGTGTTTGGAAATCCTTCCTCCTGGGAATAGCAGACTTTGTTGGAAGGGAATTTTTGATGGTCCCTAAGCATAATACAGCTTGTGATGCAATCTCAAAGAGGTGTCTAATTCAGGTTCCAGGATTTGCTTTGGGGGATACCAAGGGATAGTGAGCGTCTTTTAGAGACAGAGATTTCTTTCTGATTTGAACGGAATAGTAATATTTAACCTCAGTGTTAGGTGTAAAGTTCAGGATTTTCAGGGAAGAGTGCTGGCTGTACACTGCCCAAGAACACAACTCATTCACACCAAACTCTGACAAAATGTTAACTTATCAGGTACGGTCCACTTTCAGTCTTATTCCCTGTGTAAATCTCTGGTTTGAAAACTTTGCAGCATTCAGGCATTTCAAGCTTGAGGGCTGAAATGTCACTTTTAAAGCAAGGTTAAAAAGGTCACACAGCTGCAAATAATAATAGCCCAATGAAATTCAGATTCTAACTGCAGCCCACTTCAAGAATAACACTGGAACAGGAAACAAGCCTACTAGATCTTTTTACCAGTAAAGCTAGTGAGCACACCACTGATAAAATGTGTATGTGTGTGAGAGAAGGGAATAGACACAAAAGAGAGGAAAAGAAAGATACAGCTAGACAAAGACACACAGAAATAGACCTCTAAAGAGGTATAGTTTTTGAGAGGGAAAAGATACTGACAAAGAGAGAGAGGCGCACAGAGACCCACAGAAAGATACAAAGACATACTTAGAAAAAGGTTGATTTTCTTGGCCTGAAATTCCTAAGGGTTTCTTTTTTATTTCAGATTTGAGAAATAAAACGTATTTGAAATAGAGTTTACTTTTAGTTTACAATTGGCTTCCATTAGTCATGTCTTCATAAATTTGATCGGTCCTGTTTTACCACAATGGTCCTACTTTACTGATAAGCAAATAACGTGAAAAAAGGTACAATGTCTCTCCAAAGAAAGAAGACCTTAGCTCCAAACTGGATATATCAATCCTTTCCAATACAATAGCTAAGTATATGTGGAGTGAACCATCCTACGTTTTTGCTTTGAAAGCAGAATCAAAAATCTTTTTCTTTTTAGAGATTTTTGCTATAGGATGCATGTGCTTGCCGAGAGACAGAAAGTGAGAAATTAGCCCCCTCCAGGGGGGGATGGCCATACTGCAATCCCTTCTTAGGCACACACGCACACATGTCCCGTGTGAGTTTTAAGCCACTGGATTCCAGACTCAAACTGCAGTCAACCATGTGGGAGTCCAACAACATAACCATTATGCCATCTGCTGGTCCCAGAATCAAGAATCTTAGAATAAAATAAATTTAGGGACCAGCATTTGGCATAATGGCTATGTCGCTGAACTCCTATGTAGTCAACCAGGGTTCAAGTCCTGGACCCGGTGGCTTAAACTCATGCCGGGCACGTGTGTGTGTGTGCCCAAGATCTTGAGAGGAAAATGGAGGAGAAAGAATTGAAGCATGGCCATCTCCCCTGGGGGGTGATTTCTCGCTTTCTGTCTCTCTGTCTCTCCGGGTCTTACTGGCAAGTGCACATGCCCTATACAAAAAAAAAAAAAAAAAAAAAAAAAAAAAAAAAAAAAAAAAAGAAAGAAAGAAAAGAAAAATATAAATTTAGAACATGAATATTTGTTGGGTTATTATAGTGTGTGGCACCTTACCTTTCTGACCAATAAGCTGAGAGAGATATTTGCTTTTTTTCCAGAAATGCTAAGTGCAAATTGCTATACCCTAAACTCATTGAACTAATCAACAACCTTTGTTTCCAGATAGAAAACAAGATTGACCTGGAGTGTCACATAGTGTGACAGACTCAGGATGCTGTCCTGGCCCTACAAGAAGGACTAATTCTCTCTCAGCATTCTGATAAGTTTAACAGAGTAACAAGCTCTATTTTACCTGAGTTCTACCAAGAAGGCTCTTTCCAAGGACAGTAAATGTCGACAGATGTTGTTAATATCACCATTAATATTCAAGCCCCCTCCTTTCAGATCCATAATACGTTAATAGTAGGTTTAGTAATACCACAGTTGATGGGACATATTAATATTATTGTTAGTCTTGCCGATACTTAAAATTTCAGCTTGTGGTTTTGAAGCTACCATAACTTACGGTATTGATAAGAGCATATAGTGAGCTTTCTGATTAGGATAAACCTCTTCGTGTTTGCTAGGCCAGATCTTGTACCACTGTATGCATCTGTCCGCTGTCCTTGGGGAAGCCTGTGCATTGTGCTAAGACTGGAGTTTGATGTTAACTAAGGCTTAGTGATGGTAATGGCTTCCTATGATTTAGATGGGGAAGCATCACTCTTGGCTGATTACTGCAAATCAGAAAATGTTGTCTTTTTTTTTTTTTCCTCTCTGGGCTCAGTTGTTACCCTTAAGTTTAAAATAGATATTTATTTGTGTAGACATCCAAGTTTTTTTGTAACATTTGCTTTTAGCAGTGTTTGCTTTTTGTGAAATGGTAATTCCAAGTATATCCCTAAATGGCTGGCAAAGCATTTGAATGGATTGCATCAGCCATTGTGGACAATTTCCCATTTTAGACCAGGAATTTGTGGGGTCAAACACTGAACAAAGAAAGAGATTCTTGCTCATTTTGAGGCCAGGGGAATCCAGTGGCGATTGAGGGTTTGAATTGTAAATCAAGCCTATCATCTCCTTGTCAACTATGAGAAACTTCAACTCACTTTACAATCTATTAGAGTTTGTTATTTGGGGATTTTGTTGTTGTTTTCAGGAATTCGAAGCAAAATTTGACTCAAGAGGCATTTGTTCTAATTGGGCATTTAATCTGAATTTTGTAAAAAAGGAACAAAAATTAGTATTATTTAAAAACGATTAAAAGATGAGACAGTGCCAAAATTATGACTGTGTCTAACCAAATTACAGGATTACTCAGTGTTTTTCAAAGAGTGCTTCATGGGGGTCTTACATGGCCTATGCATAGTTAATAAATTGGACTTCAATGACTTCAATGTCGATGGCAATGTTACCAGACTAAATTGATAATGAATTAATACATTTGCATGTGAAATTTAATAAAAATGATCTTTACCTTACAGTTTCTACCAAAAGCAACGTTGACTTGTTTTCATTAACTGGGGAGATTTCTTCTCTGGCCATAACTAGGAACATAAGTGCGGACTGAGTAACCCACACAAACTTTTTGCCTTGCTGAAATGAAAACTTGATTCTGGGCAAAAAAAAAGTTTGAAAGCTACTGCCTCAGGAGTAGGGAACAGGCAAGTTGTTTGGGGCAGTTTATTGTGATGATTCAGGATTCATTATTCATTCCACAAATATTTATTGAACGCCTACTATGTAAGCTCCATGCAGCGGAGCCTGGGGTATGGTGACGGCCAAGCAAAACATGGTTCATTAAAAAAATCCCAGCCAGTAAAACAACCAAAATGGAAATGAGAGGATGAGGCCTGACTGCTGAGGACAGAATGTAGAGCAACCTGGCCCAAATCATGTCTGAGTAAAACGTCCCTACCTGATGGATGATAAAAGAATCTGTGCAAGGCTTTAGTAGGAGTCTGTCTGAGAGAATAATTATTACAATATGTGCTAGAAAAGAACCATAATAATGGACCATAAAAATAAACCGTGGCTCTTAACTAACACATCAGACCAGATCACGCTAGTTGATAAAAGCAATGAAGCCCGTGTGGTAGAGTGGTACCGCTTAGTGAAACTATTGTGAACACCTACACAGAAAGGAATTAGCAAGGGGATGCTGTTTGCCGAGGGCTGAATGTGGGAACTGCAGAGCATCAAAATAAAGCAGTTGAGATTCACACACTTGTACGTACACACCCACTCACCTCAACCTTATTAATCACTTCAAACTTACTTTATTTCAGCAATTGCCGTTTTACCTTAAGACTTTCATTGCAATATTGTGTTGCCCTAACATATTTGGTCCATGGGAGCCACAGTATGTCATAAATTAATACAGATTCATGTGTATTTAAAAAATAAAAGTGGGAACCAGGCTGTTAAATCAGATGGATCCCAGATGGCTGATTATGAGGTTTGAGTCCTGGACCTGGCAGCTTGAAAAACACTCTGGGTGTATATGTGTGTGTGTGTGTGTGTGTGTGTGTGTGTGTGTGTCCAAAATCCCAAAAGGAGAAATAGAGACATGATTGGGGTGTCTCCATCCCCTACAGGGTGTTCTTTCTGCGCCCTCTCGCAAAATTTAAAAAAAGTAAAATCATAAAATGACCATAGTAACTCAATAGAACCTACTGATAACTACATTCTGATTTGAGGACAGATTTCGTATTTTACCATTGTCTCTCCTGAGGCACAATCTCTTTTTTACTGACACATCTCAGGGGCTATCAGCGTAGATGGATCCTATTTCTCAAACGTAACATCCACCTCACGAGGATTTGCTAATGCACAGTAAATCTATATGGCTGAACCTTGTTCTGTTTCCAAGTACCAGCATCACAGCCTAATTTTGAAGGTATTTCCTGCAGCTCGTATGTAAATTGTAACCCCAAATTAAAAGAATGTAGCCAATACTAATATCAAACAGAATTGCTAAAAGATTAGTTTCATGGACTTGAATCAAAAGGAAAAGTAACAACATTTTGGTTGACCAGGGTTTGAGGTGGAGTGGTCATTACGGCAGGACAACACTTTTTCTTCCTACTTCTGTGCCTGGACTTGGCCGTCTTTCTCCCTCACTTTGGCTAATTAGTGAACCTCTCTACACCTTTAGCGGTAGCAGTTCCAGTATTAACCACTTTGTTTGGACATCATCTAATGATTCTCACTAATTACTACTTTCAGATGTAGGCCAACGTCTATAGTGGAATGTCCTCATTTTCCTGTCATGGTGTCTTGGGTTGGTTAGTGAGAGTGGCATCCTTTTGTGAAATTAGCCACTAAAGCTTTTAAGTGGTGCCCAAGGAAGACTCACTTTAGGCAGATAAGGGAATCATTTGTGTCTTGTAACCTATAAATAGGCAATAATAAAAGTGAGGTTCCAGTAACATTTTCCCAGAAAACTTCTCTCTACTTCCAAACACACATTTAGATACATAGACCTCCCTCCATGATTTGAAAATGTCTTACAGGCTTCCAAACTTGACTGGTATGGCACAGGAACAAGGGAGTGAAGATTAACATTCAAGTCCCTTATATAAAAGGGGACACTGAGACATGAACCAATTAAGTGATCTGGCAATGGTCTAGCAGACGAGAGCTACAGACTGAGAAGTTTCAGGAAAGCATTTTTAGAAATGTATCCAAAAAAACAAGGCATATTTAATTAAGGGATAACCCAATTACTTTGTTGTTTATTCTGTCTTGGTTCAAAATCATTTTCTCAGCTTCAAAGTCACCCTTCATTTTGAGACTTAGAAGCAAATTGTCAGCATTCATAGTGGGAGGAAGGATGATCTGTGATCAGTGATGGCAAAATCAAATAAATAATGAGATATAAGGAGTTAATTACTCATGACTTTCCCTAGACAAGGGAAAATGGAAAGATTTGAAAGATATTTGAATTCTCCTCTTCTAAATATAGTACATTCAAGAGTTTAAATAATATGCTTAGTACAGAAAAGCTGTAAAATTGTGCCAATTGCTGTATGGATGGGTGGCCAATGGAAGCTGTTTCAAATGAAGAGTGAAAAGGACCTTGCTCTGACTCAGCCAGGTGGTGCAGTCTGAAGCGTACTGGACTGCAGGACTGGAAACCACATGGCCAACCTTGGGTTTGGATCCCCAAGGGCAGTATGAAAACAGGCTGGACACCCAAAAGTCAGAATCTGGAGGGCTGGGAAAGGGGCTTGTGGCATGATGAGACTGGGTCAAGGATGCTTTCTTTCTCTCCCTCTCTCTCTCATGTATGCACAGAGGCCATCGTTTAAAAAACAAAATTTTAAAAAGAAATAAAGAAGGGCATTGCTCTGTGAAAATTGTATGAGGAGGAAGACTAGGGTTTTGAAGAGGATTTACACTTTACATTTACTTTGACTTTTAATATCTGATTGATAGTGTTATCTAAGATAATCTTTTCACTTTGTGGTTCAGAAAAGTGAAAGAGATAAATTTCCCAAAGAATATTTGTGAAATACATTTGTAAT
>NW_006204591.1:798858-817373 GCF_000334495.1 Tupaia belangeri chinensis
AAGAGTGTAACAATATACAACACAGAATTGATTTTGGTTGCAAAATGGGAAAGCTTCCTTCGGACAAAAGGTAACTATTCCATGACTCCAAACAGAGTTCCCTCTTTCAAGGGTGAAGATGACTTGGGAATCCTCTTGGAGTCACCTAGTGGCAATTTTAAAAAAGCATATCCCTTCCTGTGCTCAGAGTAAAAGCAGCAGGCTTTAATTCAGTAATAGAGACATATGCCATTAGTAACACCTGTAACCTTCGTAAATGCAACTTTAAAAGTTACCCAAAAAGAATTAAGATTAAGGGACCAGCAGTTAGTGTAATGGCTATGTCTCTGGACTCCCACGTAGTCGACCACGGTTTGCGCCCCGGACCTGGTGACTTAAAACTCACGCCAGGCACGTGTGTGTGTGTGTGCCCAGGATCCCAAGAGGAGAATGGAGAAGGGTGTGGTGTGGCCATTTCCCCTGGGGATGATTTCTCGCTTTCTGTCTCTCTGTCTCTCTCTGTCTGTCTGACGAGTGCACGCACCCTATAGTGAAAACCTCTCAAAAAAAAATTAAGATTAAAATACTATTTTGGTTATGTAATTTTAATTTGCATAGTACTTCCTATGATTTTTTTTTTTTAAATTATGGTATTTTGTGGATAACAAAAGCTTTCAATGAGAATGAAGAACCGGTATGCACTTTGCCTCGGAACCTTTCTGCACAGATGGGGTCTTACCTAGTAAGGATATCCATCAGGTGGTTTTCCAATGCCAGCATTTCTGCTGTAACAGCTCCATGGCATTTTTCTTTAAAGCATCATCAATACGCATTGGAGAAAGTACAGCAAGAGGGACCAGCAGATGGCATAATGGTTATGTTACTGGACTCCCACAGAGTCAATGCTGGTTCAACTCAAACTGTTATCTTAAAACTCACCTAGGCGTGTGTGTGTGTGTGTGTGTGTGTGTGTGTGTGTGTGTGTGCCACAAATCCCAAGAGAAAAATGGAGGAAAAGGGATTGCAGCATGGCCATCCTTTCTTGGGGGTGACTTCTCACTTTCTGTCTTCTGTCTGTCTCTATCTCTCTGGCACAAGGAACTTCAGCAATGTAGAGCCTCAGCCGTTCATATTAATGTTTTGCTCATCTAACTTGGGAATTGGCATAGATGGGACTTGAAGTGATTGCCTTTCTCGTATTTCTCTGGTATGAGCAGGAGATATTCATGGATTTCTGTTTTCCTTCCTCTCTCTCCCTCTGATCCTTCAGATTTATGAGGAATCCAAGATGAATTTGGAGCAGGAGAGGCCGTTTGTCTGCAGTGCCCCAGGTTGCTCCCAGGTGAGTGTGCAGATCCTCTGTGCTCTGGCGTGCAGCAAATGCACCACCTTCTTGCCAGCTCCCACTGGCAACCACGCTTGCCGTGGGCATTTCTGCTTTACAAAATACTGTCAACATCCCCTGTCAGCATTGTCATCTTCATTACCATTAGCATATACCGCTTTGAATGGTTTGCCCAGTTTTCTCCAAATTGTCTGAAACAGAGCAGCCCTGGACATTTCCACCCATAACTTCACCCTGGAGGCAAGTCAGATGCCTCCTGCCCCAGCAGACATGAGGGATACCATTTCAGAAAAGGGAAGGAGAGTGCCTACTTTTACAATAGCTACTTGAGAACTGGCTGGGCCTCTGAGCTATTTGCTGATGAAATAACTTACCGTCATAGCTTGAATTCTACCAGTTTGTTTTGTTTTCTCCTTTGAGTAAATGAACTCCTTATATAACTCTTCTAGACCCTACAGTTTTCCCATGTGTCTAAATTTTAAGAGAGAAAATTGTCCTGCTGGGCTGGATGAAATGTCTTTTGGCTTCTGATGGCTCCCACCAAGTGGGACAGATACAGAGATTAGATGAGCTACTGGTATGGAATATTTGGGTAGGGCCTGCATGGAACAAGCACTCAGTTAATGCCTACCTTGTTACTGCTCCTGCTGCTGCAGCTACTTCTAATTTTGTATTGGGGCCTATCTCCTTGAAAGAAATGAGGAGCATCCATCGGCTAAAATCAGAATTTCACATTTTACTTTTGAAACTGAATGGTGACTTTTAACAGTCTTGACCCTCTGGGTGTCTTCCCACTCCAGTCATTGGAAAATGATCATAGTGATTGTTCTCATACCGACAAGATCGCTTTATGGGATATAGAACACGTTTAGAACTCAGAGCACAGAAGTCTTTCCGACATGGGTAGTTGCCGTCTTTCCCTGATCTATCCGGTAGTTTCGGGGGACTCAGCACTTTGTGGCCTGCGTGTGTGGCAGGGTTAACAGTAAAGCTTGGAAAAATGCCTAGGAGTCTGAAGAGAGGTAGTACCCACTGAAGGCCCCTATTATGTCTTCCCAGGGTTTATGAAGGGTTTGGGGAGCCTTCTGGAAGGAAGCAGCCATAGGAACCTAAGATGTCATTGCTGGTGTTAGCAGCTGGCTGAGCTGCTGATAACAGTATTTTGTTCAGGACTGAAATGTTCACCAGGGACTTTGAGTTGATGTTTATTTCCAAGCAATTACTAAGAAAAAAAAAAAAAGCAATTGATTTTAAAGCAAGCTGGTTTGGGGGATCATTTTGAAGTAGAAAACGCAGATAGGTTGGTAAGTAACTGGGAAAAACCTTGCTAGACCAGGATTGGTAAGTAATCTGGATTGATAAGTAACTAATTGGAAAAACCCTACTAGACCAGGATTGCCCACTGTAGGTGCAGGGTATCACCTTAGTGAATTACAAAGACAAACAAGTTAAAACTTAGTTCCTAATTAAGATAAACTGATTGCTACTCAGTTTTTTTAAAGAGAAGTGTTGATAACCAAATGGAATTAGGTAAAGAATTTAGTTTGCTTTGGCTGTAAGTGTGACATGAAATTTTATTCAAGTCACTCAACACCCGTCTGAGGAGCCTACTACTTGCCAGGCACTCTCGCTGGCTAAGGAAATAGCCGTGCACAAGACACATGTGTCCGTGTCCTCATATCATATCTGTGCCACATGATCAATTAATCACTAACTAGTCAGTTGCAATTTTCCATAAAGGCAGATGATAGGCCACCTTGGACTGACTTTGCTGAGGGAGGTAAGTAGGAGGTTCCTCCAAGGAAGGGACATTTAATGCAATAGGACCTTCAAGAGACCCAGCAAAGGCAAGGGTGGGTTCAAGATAAGGTAGGGTTCCCAGCAGTGTCCAGTGCAGTGCACGGCAATAGAGGCAAGCATTACATGGAAGTTGTTAATCATAGCTAATACTTAGATATACCAGAGATAAGAGACCTACACATAGGACCAACAGATGGCATAATAGTTATGCTCCTGGACTCCCACATGGCAGAATGCAGTTTGAGTCCCGGACCTGGTGGCTTAAAACTTACACTGGGCGCGTGTACGTGCCCAAAATCCTGAGAGGAGAATGGAGGAGAAGGAATTGTGGCATGGTCATCCCCCCTGGGGGTGATTTCCTGCTTTCTGTCTCTCCCTTGTCTTTCTTTGTCTGTTTGGTGAGTGCATGCCCCCTATAGCAAAAATCTCTGTCTCATTAAAAAAAAGAGAAAGACCTAACATGAGTCACGGGACTAGACAGAACTTCCCTAGCTGGTACCATTAACATTCGGGGCTGGATAACCTGTGTTGTGAGAGCCGTCCTGTGTAATGTGGGACGTTGTTTAGCAGCCTCCCTGGCCTCTACCCCCTAGTGCCACCCCCTAGTGTGACAACCAAAGATGTCTCCAGACATTGCTAAATGTCCTCTGTGGGGCAAAGTGGCCCTGGTCACTTTATTTTTTTAATCCCTTTTTTTTTTGGGGGGGGGGAGTCCTCACTTCTAATAGGTGTTTTCCCCACTCTATTTTATGTTCTGCTCTAAGCCATCTCTTCTTCTTTTTGGAATCGTGCAGGGTATAAATAAATAAATGCCATAGACGTGTGGTCACTGGTGTCAGACGTGCTTGGTAGTTAGAGGTCTGGGCAGAGGCTGTTGGATTTGGCAGTTAGGTGCTCACCAGCGACCTATGAGAGAGGAGTGGGGTGAGGGCAGTTTGCCAGGGATTACGGAGTGAGTGGGTGGTGAGGAAGCGGAGGCGGCCAGCAATAGAGGACTCTTTCAAGAGCATTAGGCAGTGACGGGAAGCAGAGTGATAGAATGGTAGCCTGAGGAGGAAGCAGCTGTTTTAAAATTAAAGGATAGTCCAGCTGGGTTTAGTCAAAGGCAAGAAACTAGTGAAAAGGAAAAAGTAGGGCATGCTGGCTTGAAGGACCAATCCTAGAGGAGGAGTGAGGATCCTGATTCTTCTGGTACAGGAAGGAGAACCATTGCAGTCACATGCAAATTCTGAGGGGGAGATGGTGATAAAGGTGGAAGGGATGGGACCAGCAGATGGCGTAATGGCTACATTGCTGGACTCCCATGTAGTCGACCACGGTTCGAGTCCTGGACCCATGCCAGGCGCGTGTGCGTGCGTGCCCAAGATCCTGAGAGGAGAACGGAGGAGAAGGGATTGCAGCCTGGCCATGCCCCCTGGGGGGTGATTTCTCACTTTCTGTCTCTCTGTCTCTGTCTCTCTGGCAAATGCATGCGCCCTAGAGCAAAAATCTCTCAAAACAAACAAACAAACAAACAAAAAAACCAAAAAACCCCCCAAAAAACCCCGAAGTGGATCAGGCTGTCCTAGTGGTTAAGGCTAGATTCTCTGGCCAACTGCGAGGTTTGAGTTCTTGATCCAGCTGCTTGAGAAATACACGTGGACACATGCATACATGCCCCAAATTTCTTTTTTGTTTTTTTCTTTTTTTTGGTGGGGGGAGAGGTTTTTGCTATAGGGGGCGTGCGCTCGCCAGACAGACAGAGAGAGACATAGAGACAGAAAGCGAGAAATCACCCCCTCGGGGGGATGGTCACACCGCAATCCCTTCTCCTCCATTCTCCTCTCGGGATCTTGGGCACGCACGCACACGCTCCCGGCGTGAGTTTTAAGCCACTGGGTCCAGGATGCGAACCGTGGTCGACTACATGGGAGTCCAACAACATAGCCATTATGCTAACTGCTGGTCCCATGCCCCAAATTTCAACAAGATGGAGAAATGGAGAAGGAACGATGGCATGACCACACTTCATGGGATGTGCTTTCTCCTTCCCTCTTTTTCTCTGTCTCTCTTTCTCTCTCTGGAAAGCATATATGCTTTGTGAAAAAAAAAAAAAAAAGCTTGAAAAAAGTCCACCTTGAATGACCTTGAACTTCTCAGCAAAGGAGCAGATCATTTCCTTGAGAAGGCTAAGTGGATTAAGGAAAAGGTTGGGTAGATATGGTTCATTGAGAATTTATAGTTTCTTGTTTTAAGCTTCCCTCCTTGGCCCCTTTCAAATTTAAATGTAAAGAAGCATCTGAGATTCAATATCTCCATTTCACTTGAAAGTATTTCCCCCCTAAAAAGCTCTTTTGTAAATATGTGCCTCTTCTTTTTTTATTGAGAGGTTTTTAGTTTAGTTTAGTTTTGTTTTGTTTTGTTTTGCTATAGGGCATATATGCTTGCCAGAGACAGAGAGACAGAGAGACAGAACATGAGAAGTCACCCCTCAGGAAGAATGGCCATGCCACAATCCCTTCTCCTCCATTCTCCTCTCAAGATTTAGAGCACGCGTGTACATGCTCCCAGCATGAATTTTAAGCCGCTGGGTCTGGGACTCAAACCACTACATGGAAGTCCAGGGACATAACTATTATGCCATCTGCTGGCCCCCATGCATTTTCTAGTGGAAAAGGTGTTAGAATTAAGAAAATGCAGTAGCCCAGTAATTCTGTGGGTCTCGTGGTGGTGGTGGCGGTGGAGGGGATCTTAGGAACTCAGGACAGTTACTGTGGCAGCATTTAGTGCAGCGACATCCCAGAACGTAGGAACTTGTATGGAAAGGATGGCTGGGAGTCATGGGTGCTTGCACTGCCGCGGGGGTGAAGAAGGAGTTTTGTTTCTTTTTCCTTCATTGGAAAGCAACTTTGCTCTATCAGGAACAGCCTATAATCCCTGGGACTTGTTTTATGCTACATCTTCTTAGATGTTAGCTTTCTCTCAGAAGTAATGGAAAATAAGCTTCTGTTGCTCCTCCTAATCTCACAGGGCCCAATGTGTATTTCACTCTGCCTTTGCTGTCTGTATCAACTGTGTTTTGAATTTCAGCGTCCTCTCTCAGCTCCATATCTGTTGTGGACTGTACATTTTGTTTCTTTGCAATCTGCTGCTGTTTTCTTATGTAATTTTAAAAAATCACAGATGTTCTATATTGTCTTGTTTGGAATATATATGATTGAAACGAGGTATTACTAAAATTATTATGTGAGAAGTATTCTTATTAATATCCCATTTTAGGCTATTTTTATGGAATAAAAAATGACATACAGGGACTAGCAGTTGGAGTAGTGGCTATGTCGCTGGACTCTCATGTAGTCGACCATGGTTCGAGTCCCGGGCCTGGTGGCTTAGACTCACGCCGGGCACATATGCATGCGTGCCCAAGATCCCGAGAAGAGAATGGAGGAGAAGGGATTATGGCATGGCCATGCCCCCGGGGGGTGATTTCTTGCTTTCTGTCTCTCTATCTCTCTGTCTTTCTGGTGAGCGCACATGCCCTATAGAAAAACTTCTGCAAAAAAAAAAAAAAAAAGAAAAGACATACAGATCTGAAATGATATGAAATGAAGGATATTACCATGCTTATTATGGCTTTTTAATATATATCTAAAGTATATACCATATATCTCTAATATATAAATTATACAATATTTAATGTAGATATTATATAAATACATAATTTATATATATAGTAAAAAAAAAAGTATAACAAGGCTTTTGACAGAAAGGCTAGAAAGGCTAGAAAATCTAACTCCTGCCCCTGAGTCACATGTAATTTTGGTTTAATGTTGTAAAAGCTGAAAGGCTAGACAAACTAGCAGCAAAAAACCCACATTATATAAAGCTAACTTCTAAGTGTTGAGACATCTGGCACGATTACCATGCTCTGCAAATTCTATGCTCTCCAATTGATGTGCTACTGATAATAATTAAATAAAGGATTAAATAAATGATATTTTTATAAAGAAATATTTTAAAAATATTTCATAAAATTAAGCCCTTTTTCTTATGAACTCAAAACCATACAATATGCAGGAAAAATTTCTACCCTAGTTTACAAAGATAATTGAAACTTATGTTGATTATTTTAAGAAACTAGGGAGCACTGAAAGGTTTTTTAAATTGTCAAAGATTAAGAAATGTTCAGCAGAAGTTTGGTCTTTCATTGTATTTTTATATGACTTTGAAAAAGCAGATACTCTGTTAAATTCAGTTATTATAAATATACCAGTCTGAGTCAGACTAGGCTGGGATATGCTACAATAACAAATTACTCCAAAGCTTCAATGGCTTAAAACAAAGAAGATTTATTTCTATTGCACAACATACATTTCTATTGTAGATTGGCAGGAATAATTCTTTTGTGTTTAGAAATGCTCTTTGTAATTCTTCAGTGATTTAGGAGAATTGAGGGCCACTATTTTTTTTTTTTTGAAAGATTTTCACTATAGGGTGCGTGCGCTCGCCAGACAGACAGAGAGAGACATAGAGACAGAAAGCGAGAAATCACCCCCTAGAGGGGATGGTCACGCCGCAATCCCTTCTCCTCCATTCTCCTCTCGGGATCTTGGGCATGCACGCACACGCGCCCGGTGTGAGTTTTAAGCCACTGGGTCCGGGACGCGAACTGTGGTCAACTACGTGGGAGTCCAGCGACATAGCCATTACGCTAACTGTTGGTTCCTGAGGGTCACTATTTCTAAAACAGCAAGTTACCATGCTATAGGAAAAGGAAGTATGCTATAGGGCTTTACAGAGGAATAAAATGCTTGCCTCTGGGTGACATGTCACTTTTGTTTATTGTTCAAGGGGTAGAACTAGTTGTGTGGTTTTATCCAACTACAGGAAGGCCAGAGAATTCAGCCCTAACTTGTAGCCAGAAATCAGACAAATCAGCCAAAAAAAAAAAAAAAAAGGAAATAGCATGTTTTTTTTTGTTTGTTTGTTTTTGTTTTGTTTTTTTTTAAAGATTTTTTTACTGTAGGGCATGTGTACTTGCCAAGGAGACAGAGAGACATAAAGCATACCCTAGGAGGATGGCCATGCCTTAATCCCTTCTCCATTCTCCTCTTGAGATTTTGGGCACATGGATACCCCTGTCCAGCGTGAATTTCAAGCTGCCAGGTCCAGGAATGCATACTCCTGTCCAGCGTAAATTTCAAGCTGCCGGGTCCAGGACTCGAACCATGGTTAGCCATGTAGGAGTCCAGTGCCTTAACCACAAGATGGCAACCTGTTCATGCCAGAGAATAGTATTTTTTTTTAAGTCAAAGGGCACATGTGTAAGGAGAGGAGAGAGAGAGAGAGAAGCTTCCCCCAGCCAGCCCTGATCACACTGCAAGCCATTTTTCTCTCCCCAGACCTGATCACACTGCAAGCCATTTTTCTCTCCCATTCTCCATCCCATCAGGATCGTGGGTACATGTGGGTATGCCTGACTTATTTGGGGTCTGACACACAAACCTTGGGTGGCTATGTGGGATCTGGCCTCCTCTGCACCCACATAACCACTGCACTATGAGGCCAGCCCCATCAGCAGCATTTTGACAACCAAAATATCATTCCCTGAAAATTAAAGCTAAAGAGTAGTTTACTACGCTACACAGAAAATGCAATAAATGTGTCATGTAACTGTAAAATCATTTGTTTAATTCTAAACAATCAGATAATACATGGGCGAAGTACTCATAAAATGGGAGCATACTGCACAAATGCCATGGTGTACATTTGTAGGTCTATACGTTAAATAATTAAGCGTGGCATATAGTTCTTTTCCAAAGTCTAACATGAATCAAGATTCTTTCCTTTGTCATGCATTTGCTTATTTTTGGTTAATCTATACATAATGTCTGGCATTCTTATCATGCTTTAGACTTAATTTTACACTGCTGCGTAAAACAGTAACTACTAGAGAAAAGTTCCAGAGAGTTTTGCAAAATTCCGCTGCTATTCAGGGCTAAATCCACTTTCCTATTTTGGACGTGGTTTTTTCATATGTGTAAGAAGAAATGGGAAAATGTGAAGTTTGTCATGCTGCCATTATTAGTTACTTTTTGTGACCCATAAATAGACATTAATTTACACACTCTTACTTTATTAAAGAGGTTGCCTAACATTAAGTAGGTTTTAGAGGACTGCGTGTTTTGGGAGCATATATTATTTCAGTACTGTCGGTGTTGTTTATTTACCTCTTCCTCTTTTATTCTTTAACTCAACACAAAATATCAAGTCTTCCCTGAGATTCAAACCTCTAGTTCCTAAAGAAATACATAGTTTACTGATTCATCCGGGGTTGGTTATATCCAGGAACTACCTAAGTAGAGGCATTTAAAAAGTTCTCTGAAAGGTCAGCAGGTGACATGGAGGTTAATGCATGGATCTTAACATGGCTGACAGTGTAGTTTGAGTCCTGGACCTGCCGGCTTGAAAAACACTCCGAGCGCATGTGCCAGCCTGCCCAGTATCTTGAGAGGAGAAGGGATTGCAGTATGGCCGTCTCCCTGGCAGGTGATTTTTTTCTTTCCCTCTCTCTCTGTCTCTGTCTTTCTTGCACATGCCGAATGGAAAACAAACAAAAAGCTCCCTGGGAGGGTGTGAGGAGTCAGAGATAGAAGACAAAGACCTCCTAGTTATTCGTAGTACTCATCCAGATTTTCTGCAGCCTAGCTAACTCCTTTGGTAAACTGTAGTGAAAATTATGATGCATGTGTTTGGGTGTATTTCAAAGAAATATTCCAGTACAGTTGCTTGCATAAAACAGCTTGTAACCTTACTTACTCATGCTTTCACACTTTTTTCAGAATGGAGTTCTGTTTGGTCTATCATGTTTGCAATGCCCCCTAAATCTTCTTCTCTTTGATGGCAAGTGTGTATTACAAAACTAAATAGCTCCTCTCCACTGACTCCCTTTCCTTTGTCTGACAGCGCTTCCCAACCGAGGACCATCTGATGATCCATAGGCACAAGCATGAAATGACTTTGAAGTTTCCTTCAATAAAGACAGACAACATGTTATCAGGTAAGGAGCCATCATACAAAGAAGCTTTGGGTCATCAGATGAGTCCCATGCAAGACAGTTACTCTGTTTTTGGTAGGCTGAGTCCCGCCAGCTAATTCTGCACCTTGCAAACACACAGAGTGAAAATGGAAGGTGCACAACATAATGTAATAATCTTTGTTGAAGATGATGAATATGGTAGTATCCTTGATTAATTATCACACACGGCATGCATGCTTTGATAAACCATGTTGTGCCCCATAGTCATGTACAACGATCAAATGTAAATAAGAAACTATAAAATAAAAAGAAAACACGCATGCGTAAGAGCAGAAACGTAATTAGATAATGCAGTATTCACTCAAATAATTAAAGGGCTGTGACTTCCCATTTTTTGGAATGTGAAATATTTATTACTATGAACTTAGCTCTTATTTTTTTTAAATTACATACCTGCAATCATTCAATCAACAAATATAACTTGAGCATCTATAACGCACACTGCAGTGTTCTGAGTGCGATAGGAGATGCAAAGATTGATATACTTCCTGTCTGTGAGGACATCATAATACGGTGTGTCTATGAAAATTTAACTAAAAGAAAGGCTCATTCTCAGTATATATCCAATGCGTATTATAAGGAAAAAAATGCTATGGAACTTTAGTAGAAGAAGCTCTTTTTCTAGACTGAGATGGACAGGGAAGGCTTTCTTAAGAAACAGTACCAGCCTTGGGAACCAGCAGTTAGCGTAATGGCTATGTCGCTGGACTCACACGTAGTCGACCACAGTTCGCGTCCTGGATCCGGCGGCTTAAAACTCACGCAGGGCACGTGTGCGTGCGTGCCCAAGATCCCGAGAGGAGAATGGAGGAGAAGGGGTTGTGGCATGACCATCCCCCATGGGGGTTGATTTCTCGCTTTCTGTCTCTATGTCTCTCTCTGGCAAGCGCACATGCCCTATAGCGAAAAACCTCTCAAAAGAAAAAAAAAAATAGTACCAGCCTTATAACTGGGTGATTAAATGAGAAAACGCATGGAAACATAGCAGGTACCCAGAAAATGCAAGCAGAAACAAACACTTAACCCAGCAATGTATTGTCATTTCTCCCCATGGTAGTGTGATAAAGCAGAGAGAAAGCAGGGACAGGACTGAGGAACCTAACCTGTACCGGAAGCTCTCTGCCTTAACTAATTATGGACTTGAGCAAGTTATTGAATTGCTCTGGCCTCGGGTCTTCTTTTCTCAGAAAATGAGAATGGTTGTGTCTTCCCAGGCAACTTTACAGGTTTACTGTGACGATCCAGTGAAAGTCTGTAAGGGGATGTGTTTCATAAACCCTAGCAGGATAATGGAATAATTTCCTATTATCCTTCTTAGGCTAGAAAATAGTGCCTGTGAACCAGTGTCCCCCCAGCGTTGCCTAAGAGATAATACACTCTGAGCTTGTTTTAAATGCGATCGAAAGAACTGGCTCATATAATTTAGTATTTCTGTGGCACTTTAACTTTATAAACACTTTATTATCACTATTATTAAGTCCTTCAAGACCTTTATCAGACAGTTATTACAACCTGTGTGTTTCTGACAGAGGAGGAGGAACATTTGTTCCGGAGTAGCTTTTCCAAGCTCCTTAAACAGAGCACACCTGGGGCCTTGGTCCTTTTTTTTTTTTTTTTTTTTTTGAGAGGTTTTTACTATAGGGCACGTGCACTCACCAGACAGACAGAGACAGAAAGCGAGAAATCACCCCCCAGGGGGAACGGCCACGCCACAATCCCTTCTCCTCCAGTCTCCTCTTGGGATCTTGGGCATGCACGCACACGCGCCCGGCGTGAGTTTTAAGCCACCGGGTCTGGGACGCGAACTGCGGTCGACTACATGGGAGTCCAACGACACAGCCATTATGCTAACTGCTGGCCCCTTGGTCCTGCAATCCTGGCCCAGGGATTGCACTTGGCTGCCACAGTGTCAGGCTTGTACTCCCTGTGACAGAGCGGTCACACAGAAAACACAGCCCCTCAAACTCACCAGTGGCAGTGGGTAGTGCAGCTGTGCTGTGGTTTGGAGGACTCATAGTTCAAAGGCAGCCCCTGTCCTTCCTACCATCAGCCACCACCTCTCTCTCTCAAGTTTATTTCCATGCTTGGTTCTTTTTTTTTTTTTTTAAATTGTTGTTATTTTGTTTTGTTTTTGAGCTGGCTCTTCAGAAGCTGTTTTGTCCTTCCTTAAGTCTACACAGAGGCAGAAACTCAAACTTGTAAACATACACACCCAAGAAGGATTAGGAAGCATGGTTGCACTTTTTTTTTTTTAATGTACTACATATTCACATGTAGTGTAATTTTATAGTTCGAGGATGAACATCTATATGCAAGTGATAAGGTTGTTGACTTTGTAGTTCTCAACATTGATATTTGGAAGTTCTCTCTTTCGCCACACTGGGTCCCTACACTAGGCTGCTCAGTGGTAGAGAAGTGGGAGGGGAACAGCAGAGAGTGGCCACTGTGTAGGGATGTTGCTACTCCAGTGCCAGTATAGTTGTAGCGTCCCTCGCTTGAGCAGGCTGCTGGGATGGCCCCACACTGGGCACCAGCCACAGAGCCGAGTAAAGCAGCCAAAGATGGGTGAACACTGGGGTGAGGCATTCTTCTACACAGTGCTTCAAACAGGTTTTCACCTAATCTCTTGCAGCTTTGACATTGTTCTTACCAGCTCCTTATTTGTTTCAAGCTGTTGCTGCCAATCATTGTCAGTGCCAGGTGCAAAATTATTGAGAGAAAAATAACCCTGACTTTCACTATGTCAAACTTAGAACGAGAGAATGAAGGGAGAGATAAACATGAGGAAACCAGAATGGATAATGGATCGGCATATTTTCTTTTGCTTTCTCGTATTTTATGTCGAGGTTTGTATGAAATCCATTTAATAAACCCAGTGAAATTAAATGCTAAATTTTAAAATTTCTTACCTAATTTGCATGTTCATAGTCTCAGAATTTTCTGATTACAGGACCAGCAATTAGTGTAATGGCTATGTCACTGGGCTCCCATGTAGTCGACAGTGGTTCAAGTCCCAGACCCGGTGGCTTATACTCACACCGTGCATGCCCAAGATCCCAAGAGGAAAATGGAGGAGTAGGAATTGCAGCATGGCCATCCCCCCTGGGGGGTGATTTCTTGCTTTCTGTCTCTCTGGCAAGTGCACATGCCCTGTAGCAAAAAAAAAAAACTCTCCCCCCCAAAAAAGAATTTTCTTTTTGCAAGGGAATGCACTCCAGACTGGCTTTATTTCTTTGCACATAGGGGTTAAAGTTTACTATATGTAATATATCAGGGTTGTCCACACTGAATTATAATAGGCTATCTATTGGGTAGTTTGACTTGTATTTTTTTTCCAGGAAATATTTTAGTGTTTATTTATCTCAAACCTTATTTTCCATAATGATAGTTTCAGCATATTAGATTGTGATTACAAATATGACTGAATATTTTACTTACTTATATCTTGATTTATGTAAATTTGAATTTATTAAAAGCTTCACAATCTATTTTTATCAAAAACAAGTTTACTAAAATTTTATTTACTTTGTGAACTATCAGGAAGATGATTTCATAAAGCTCAAAATGTAACAATTAGAATAAAAATATTGTACATCAAATCTTGAGTCAATAAACATCAGGCATGAGGGCTGTCCCTGTTGCCTAATTGTTAAGGAAGCCAGATTGCATATGTCTGGCCACATGGTTTGAATCCTGTCCCTAGCAGTTTGAAAAACACATTGGGCATGTGTATGTGTGTGCCTCAAATTCTGAGAGGATTCAAAAATGGAGGAGAAGGGATTGTGGAATGACCATGCCCATTAGGGATGCTTTCTCTCTCTCTCTTTCTTTCTCTGGTGAGAACATGTACCCTTTGACAGTTAAAAATAAATAACCATAAAACAAAAAAAAATTTTTTTGGAGAGGTTTTCACGATAGGGCATGTGCACTTGCCAGACAGACAGAGAGAGACATAGAGACAGAAAGCGAGAAATCACCCCCCAGGGGGAATGGCCACGCCACAACCCCTTCTCCTCCATTCTCCTCTTGGGATCTTGGGCACGCACGCACACGCGCCCTGCATGAATTTTAAGCCACCGGGTCCGGGACGCGAACCGCGGTCGACTACGTGGAAGTCCAGCGACATAGCCATTACGCTAACTGCTGGTTCCCCAAAGCAAAAATCTTAAAGTCCCTTTTGAAGCATTTTTTTTTACACAATCTTTAAAATCTTCAATTACACAAAATTTTATTTCAGATAACTTGATACTTGACATACATTAAAAAGATAAAATATTGTAGTTATTTAAATGACTAATTTCAGAATACCACGTTAACTTTTATTTTTGAAGAATTATTGGGTGTCGACTCCGGAGGGCGCACCACGCGGGGCCTGGCCGGCGCCCCCCCACTCCGGGGGGCACGCCACGCGGCCGGGGGGGCCTCCCTGCCCCTCCCTGCCTCTCTGGCCCGGGATGGCCCGGAGGCCGAAAACAAGGTTGAAGAACTTGCAACTTAAGAAGATGATAGTTACCAGCCCTGCATTACCTCAGGGGAAAACAAGAACTACTCTGCCATTTTTAAGGAAGCCAGATACCCAAGGACAACTCACACTGCAGACCCCCACAACACCATTCCTGGTAACTACAAGATGACTGCTGTGCCGCATCAGCTGATAATTATCCCTGTGTACCAGAACTGCTTTCCTGAAACTGCATTCCTTGGAGACTCACCTACACTTGTGGATCTGCCGGAGACCCTTCCTTATCCAACCCTGAGTGGAGTTTATGCTCCCTATTACCAAAAACTTTATGAGCTGATGGTTGGAACTTGTGGCCTCTCTCCCTTTACTTGTATGTATCACTTTTTCAGTAACTCTTCTGGAAGACAACTGTATATAGCAGGGATATTGTAATGGGAGAGTGAGACAAGGCAGTCGAATACCAGACAAAGGTAGCTTGAGAAACATGCCAGCAGTGTGTGCTCACGTTCTCAAAATCCCAAAAGGAGGGAGAGAGAGAGGAGAAGGGATTGTAGTGTGACCCTTCCCCTTGGGAGGTGCTTTCTCCTATCTCACTCTGTCTCCCTGTCTCTCTCTGGCAAATGCATATGCCCTTTTGCACAAACAAACAAACAAAAAAATCCTTCTTAGGAATAGTCTCCTTTTTATGATGTGCTTCCTTTTTGGGATTAGTCTTCATCTATTCATATGAATCAGACAGATACAGATTAATCACTAAAACTTCATTCTTCATTTCTTTCTTTTCATTATTATTTCAGTACCGCAAGTCTGACTTTGATTTCTCTTCAGTAAACTAAACAGAAAATTCTGCCTTCCTAGAGCTTGCTGCCAGGCACTCTCACTGACCAGGGAAATAGCCGTGCACAAGACACATGTGTCAGTGTCCTCATATCATATCTGTGCCACATGATCAATTAATCACTAACTAGTCAGTTGCAATTTTCCATAAAGGCAGATGATAGGCCACCTTGGACTGACTTTGCTGAGGGAGGTAAGTAGGAGGTTCCTCCAAGGAAGGGACATTTAATGCAATAGGACCTTCAAGAGACCCAGCAAAGGCAAGGGTGGGTTCAAGATAAGGTAGGGTTCCCAGCAGTGTCCAGTGCAGTGCACGGCAATAGAGGCAAGCATTACATGGAAGTTGTTAATCATAGCTAATACTTAGATATACCAGAGATAAGAGACCTACACATAGGACCAACAGATGGCATAATAGTTATGCTCCTGGACTCCCACATGGCAGAATGCAGTTTGAGTCCCGGACCTGGTGGCTTAAAACTTACACTGGGCGCGTGTACGTGCCCAAAATCCTGAGAGGAGAATGGAGGAGAAGGAATTGTGGCATGGTCATCCCCCCTGGGGGTGATTTCCTGCTTTCTGTCTCTCCCTTGTCTTTCTTTGTCTGTTTGGTGAGTGCATGCCCCCTATAGCAAAAATCTCTGTCTCATTAAAAAAAAGAGAAAGACCTAACATGAGTCACGGGACTAGACAGAACTTCCCTAGCTGGTACCATTAACATTCGGGGCTGGATAACCTGTGTTATTATTGGGTGTCAAAAAGTCATGATGCATTTTTGTGTAGAAAAGTACATTGTGACTTTTCTGATAATCCAATACTTTCTCCTTCAGTGTTGCAAATATGGCAGTTAAGTAAGGGGTTAAGATGCCATAGATACACTTTTCAAACATAAATTTTGAAAGGATTGAAAGATTTAAAATAGCATTGTCGTAAGATCCATTGTATTTAGCGCAGGTAGAGTTTACTATGTAAAAATGATTGTAAATGATCTTTTTTTTGGGAGAGGTTTTTGCTATAGAGCGCGTGTGCTCGCCAGAGAGACAGAGACAGAAAGCAAGAAGTCACCCCCCAGGGGCGATGGTCACACCGCAGTCCCTTCTCCTCCGTTCTCCTTTTGGGATCTTGGGCACGCACGCACACACACCCGGCGTGAGTTGAAGCCACCGGGTCTGGGACTTGAACCGCGGTCGACTACATGGGAGTCCAGCGACATAGCCATTATGCTAACTGCTGGCCACATGTAAATGATCTTTGACATGCTGCAAGGTAGGGTGGTAACAGTGATAGCAATGATGCTTTATTAGAACTAGTCTACTAGTCTGGCCTTCTGAATAGACAGTAAACCTATAGTCTTTGCTCTAAAGGGACAGAGCAGGGATTGGAATGGGCATGGTGGAGCTGGTTTCTGAGGGCAAAGACTTGTGCAAGTCTTCTGGCTTTGGTCTGTCCTTCCTTTTTTGGTCTGGGTATCATATTTCCAGTCCTAACATGATAGTGTACCTGAATCATTCCCTTCCTCTGTTCTTCTCATTCCCTTGAAAGATAATTTTATGGCCAGGGAATTTTATGGCCAGGGAAGCTGGGATACAGCTGGTTTTGAAGGGTCAAGTTTGAAATGGGAGTCTGCAAAGAACGATGTACCTCCACATGCAGGTTTCAAAGTTACCAGCTATTAATGGCACATGATCTGTTTGGTTTTAAAGCTACTGTTAAATTTCAGTCTAAAGGCAGAGAATAGTGTTTTGGTTTACTTTAATGGATTTATGGTTAGACACTCAGGAATTCTTACATTTCCCTGTTAAACGACCCCACCGTTGCTTTTTTTTTTAATTTTTTTTTAAATTTTTATTTTTTATGAGTCCCAGGTTCTCTACAGGACAAAAAAAATCTGACATCTGACTCTGGAATCAAAGTGCAACTTTATTTATAGCCAAACAAGCAAATAATACTGAATGTAAGAATTCCAAAGGCATAAAAAGGTAACTCGATTGGAGCACATGACTGCTCCTTCATAAATCATGGGACCACCAAGTTCCTGTGAGAGAAACACAGGCTCATCCTCCAAAGTAGGGCAGTGTGCACATGCGTATCTATCCACAGGCTCACGCGTATGTGTAAGACCTAGAAAATGATGAATTTCCTGATGAAGTTCAAGGATATAGTATACCTGGGGCCAGGAGGTGGCGTGGTGGTGCTGGATTCCCACATGGCCGACCGTGGTTTGAGTCCCGGGCCTGGTGGCTTGCTTTCTCACTTTCCCTCTCTCTTTCTTTCTCTCTCTCTCACTCTGTTCCTCTCTGATCAAATTAAAATATGGAAATAAAGTTAAATAATTATTACTTATTATTATTATGTTTTAATAATTTTAAAAAAAGAGAATATAGTAGACCTTTCCCAAAAAGTAAAACCCAATCAATACCTCAGGCGGAAGCCTGAGAAAGAACATGTGGGACCATACCTTTAAATACCCAAATAATTCTACCACCAGACATTATGGTCCAATAATGTCACAGGCAGCGCATCTGTACTTGGAGAGAAGTTAAGGCGGGCACCAGTGGAGGTGTGGGGAAAGGGGCTGAAGTTGCCTCTCCTTCACCATTTCATCCATTCAATAGACATTTATGAATGCCTGAAAGCATCCTATCATCCTAGTTGCTGGCTATGCACTGAATAAGTGACAAGGCCCCTGTCCTCATTGAAACTTACTGCACTGTAGTGGGTATGGAGAAAGAGGTAATAAGCAATAATAAAACCCCTAGATAAGTAAATAAGAAAATACTAACAACAAGTGCTATGAAGATAAAACATGACAATGTGACAACAAGTGGCCAACAGGCCGCCTAAGGGTAGGAGTTCAAAGGCCTCCTGGCATTTCAGCACAAATCAGATGTTCACACTCTAGGCTCAGGGTCCTTTCTCTTGGCTCTGACTATGGTGGATTTGGATGTGGCAAGGCCACATGCTGTAAGACTGTGACACAGCTGACTCTGTCTTTTTTTTTTTTTTTTTTTTTT
>NW_006204591.1:818147-823448 GCF_000334495.1 Tupaia belangeri chinensis
GACATAGAGACAGAAAGCGAGAAATCACCCCCCAGGGGGGATGGCCACGCCGCAATCCCTTCTCCTCCATTCTCCTCTCAGGATCTTGGGCACGCACGCACACGTGCCCGGCGTGAGTTTTAAGCCACCGGGTCCGGGACGCGAACCGTGGTCGACTACGTGGGAGTCCAGCGACATAGCCATTACGCTAACTGCTGGTTCCCAACACAGCTGACTCTGTCTTGAGCTGCCACACAGAAGAGTCAAGAGAGACTGGCTTTCTCATTTCATCTTTCTTTTCAGCAGAGTCTCAGTACTCGCCATCTGATCTGGAGCACCTAACATACATAACAATGTAGTCCTTCAGAACCTAACTTTGTGTCCGGTTGGGACTGGAGTCAGGACCCGTCTCTCATTCTAGACTCTAAACCTAATTTTCACCTTCAAAGCCAGAATTGTGATTCAATGAAGTAACTCCTTTGTCTTCAAGAGGTTAATCATGATCACTCAGGTAATCACAGAACCTTAGTCCTTTGCTGGTGGCTCTTTGCTCCAAACTCGACTTAATAATCCATGGACATTTTAAAGGGGAAGCCAGAGGAAAAATGACTTATCTCAGTCCCAATTCTTTTTAGAATGAGCTGGGGTAGGCAAAAAAAAAAAAAAATTAAGTAAATAAATAAGTCAATCTGTCTCACACACAAGCACAAATGGCCCGTACTTACCTCTTGTTTTTGACAAGTCCATTGATAATAAGGTACATGGTAACTTTCTACAATGTAAATTATTTGGATCTTCATGGAGCAGAGTGCGGCAGATAGCTTGCAGCAGAAGGCCACATGATGATGATAATAATAGTTGCACATTAGTGCCTTGCTTTAGGCCCGTAGCTGGGCTCTGTGCTTCACATCATGCATTCTGTCACTGACTCTCATCACTTTTTTTGTAAGAAACGAGAGCGAGAGAGTAAGTTTTTCCAGAGTTCCTGTCTGGATAATTTCCTTACTGTACATCTAGTGATCTAGTGAAATTTATAGTTTACATACTAAGAACAATTTTCGTCTTAGAGTGATGTTTGGAAATAAATTTTTGCTTTTTTTTTTTTTTTTTAAAAAAATGCTGTTGGCTTATCTCATCAATTATCATCGAATGGAGAAAACAGAGAAAAGTTTTTAGAATGAGATGCTACTGAGACATCAACATGGCAAGGAACAAAGAGTGATGTTTTCAAACCAGATGGTCTCACCTGTTGTGACAAAGAGAAACTCCCGTGATTATTTGCATTTACAGGAGTTTCTCATTTATGTTTCTGCTGGTCAAGCAAAAATAGAATTTAGAATTCTGAACCCAGATACTTTAGAGGCCTTGGTCCGCAGTGTTCTTTTATATGAGGAAAACTGACTTGCATTCTCTATTAGCCCTGATAACCAGTTTTTTGTTTTGTTTTTGTTTTTGTTTTTTGTTTTTTAACAAAGAATGCAGGAGAACTCAGGCAATTAAGGACTAATTAGGAATGTTTAGCTTTAGTGTCTACTATTTGGGGCAGTTTTTGATAATAAAATCACCTTAGACCCGTTAGCTTATCTGACCATGAATGAGATGTGATCTCATGGTGTTAATAACCCTTCTTGGGACCAGCAGATAGCATAATGGCTACATCGCTGGACTCCCATGTTGTCAACCGCAGTTCGAGTCCTGGACCTAGTGACTTAAACTCACACCTGCTGTATGTGCGTGCGTGCCCAAGATCCTGAGAGGAGAATGGAGGAGAAGGGATTGTGTCATGGCCATCTCCCTGGGGGGTGATTTCTCGCTTTCTTTCTTTCTGGCAAGTGCGCGTGCCCTATAGTAAAAACCTCTAAAAAGAATAAATAAAAATAACCCTTCTCACCAGCTCAGCCTCTCTGAAGCACATGAAATTGTGGCTTGATTGCTGTTAGGACATTTGGGGTGGCCCATGGCTGATCATGAGTAGGTGTTTACTTTAAATCTAGCTCAATGTCTATTGAAGACAGACATATCCTATAAGAGATGCCTCTTGTCAGAGCCTTTTCATTAACATTTTTTAAAATTAATTTTTTTATGATATAGAGTATGTGTATATGTCATATGTAGCACATGAGAATGACGAGGTAGGTGTGTTGATGGGGCACCCTCAGCAGAGTGTCCTCATCTGTGGTCTTCTTTCTGGGATCTTGGACATCCACATGCATGCGTCCTGGGAATGCTTTCAAGCCCATCTGAGGATCCAAACCTGCTGCTGGCCATGTGGCCTCCGACATCCCAGTTCAGCCTGTCACCCACTGCATCACCAGGCTGGGTCTGTTGGCGTGTTTTCTAGGCACTCATGAGGAAGCCCACTGGTGCTTTACTTGGGCAACAGATGGGTTCCAGCCTCTGATTTAAGAGTGAAAGAGTGTGTGTCATTTCTCTATGATCTGGCTCGCCCCAGCTAGAATGATTTTTAAGCACTCCACAGCTGTTGTTTAAAACAGGTTCTCCTTGGTTTGTCTCACTTCTCCTGGGATGGCTGCAGTGGTAGAGCAATACCAGTGTTGCTGGGAGGCTCCACTGGCTCCTATTATGTGTTCATACCTAATAAAAGGCACATTTTTTGCAAAGAAGAAGCCTGTCTAAAAGTCCTTGGAATTCTGTGAGTTGTAACTGATTATTACTTTTATAAAGGACTATTTGTTTTTAATTCATTTAATATAAACTCTCTTAATTAGGACTTGGTTAAATTGAGATAGAGACCAGGTTAGAGTATTTTTTATAAAAAGCATTTGGTGAAAAAAAATCATGAGACAAATATAACTATGAGAAGGATATAAAAAGTAAGTAAAATAACTTATCTGAGAGCTCTCTTACTAAAATAGATACACTAATTCCAATACTTATCTCTATTGATTTGAGGGGTCTTCTGGAAGAATTCCATGAAGCCACATTTTGCTGGCTGAATCTGAGTTATCCAAATAAAAATGTGTTGCTTTTTAAAGAAATACCTAGTAAGTAGAATGATCACCAATTCGAACTAACTTATTAAACTGGTCTGCATTAGTGAGAAGTTTGTAGTATTACTCACCACTATCAGTTTAATACCAATTATGCAAAAATGCTTTACAGAGTAAAGCATAATACTGTAGCTGAGAATATCAGACTAATAGAAAAAAAATGTTTTTGGGGGACCAGCAGTTGGCGTAATGGCTATGTCAGTGGAATACCATGTAGTCGACCACGGTTTGAGTCCTAGACCTGGTGGCTTAAACTCACGCCGAGGGAAGAATGAAGAAGAAGGGATTACAACATGGCCATGCCCCTGGGGAATGATTTCTCGCTCTCTGTCTCTCTCTGTCCTTCTGGTGAGCGCATGTGCGCTATAGCAAAAAACTCTCAAGAAAAAAAAAAGGAAGAAAAAAATGTTTTAAGAAGTTACTGTTTTTCTCTGATATTCGATGGGCACCTTTTTCTTTCCTTCACTTTTTAATTGGTAGTTTGTTGCCTTGTCTTTTTTAATCATTGCAGGAAATGACACTCAAACAGTTCAAATGGAATAAGGTAGCAACTCCAAAGAGTAAATGTAGAGCAAATTAAACTTTAAAAAAAAGAGTCCGATTTTCAAATTTAGCTTTGTGTTTGTGATTTACAATCCACCCCCAGTCTTGGCTGGTCTGGGTCACGGGCATATGACCACTGGGCTTGCTCAGAGAACCCAGGACCTTTCCCATCGGGGTCCATTCGTGTCACTACTGTGCCACTACCTGGCCCCAGAGAGGAGTTTTTAAAAAAGCAGTTTTAGCCATAACTCATTATCTGCTAACTGATAATGTGGTGTATGACTTCGTGTCATGTAACTGGTGGGCGAATTCCTAGATCCTAGGGCCATGACATGGCACTGTTCTGAGTAGACACACAGGTTGATACTCAGCATGGCCTGCATCCTTCATCTAGCTGTTTGCAGACGCAGTGATTCCATGAAAAGCTGTTCCCTCTTTTTCAGGAAGCAGACCCAGCAAGGGAGCCAGACATTGATCAAGCTTTGCAAAGGAATTTAATTCCTTTTGGTGACCATCTTTCTTGTAAAGAAATCTCTGAGGACATACTCAGGAGACAGTAAAAGTGGTAATATTTCCTGCCTGCACCTGCCTCAGGTGTACGGGTCTCCTGGGAGACTCATGTGTCTTTTGCAAACTCTCTGCAAGAGGGTAATGTGGGGGCCGACAGGTGGCATGTTGGTTAAGGGTGCTGGATTCCCACATGGCCAACCACGGTTCGAGTCCTGGACCTTGAGGCTTTCTTTCTCATTTTCTTCTCTCTCTCTCTCTCTCTCTCTAACTTTGTCCCTATTTGGTAAAATTAAACTAAAATAAATAAAGTTAAATAAAATAATTCTTTAAAAAAAGAGGGTAATGTGTAGGTGTTTATGCAACGTCAATTCAGATTTATAAAAGTAATAGCAAAAAACTCAAGTAAAGTTCAAAGACAAAAGTGATTTAACTTCTTTTTTAAATAATTATTATTTTATTTAACTGCAGTTATTTAATTTTGATCAGAGAAGGACAGAATGAGAGAGAGAGAAAGAGAGCGAGAGAGCAGGAGGAAAGAGAGAGAGAAAGTCACCAAGTCTGGGACTCAAACCGTGGTTGGCCGTGTGGGAGTCCAGCGCCCTTAACTACCATGCCACCTGCTGGCCCCAAAAGTGATTTAACTTTTAGTTTAGTTTGAGACTTTGGGGCTCTTCCCTTCTTCCATTCAGTTGGTCCTCACCACAGTGGAACTGATAAAGGAAATGTGAGTAAAAGATCTTTTTTGTTTGTTTGTTTGTTTGTTTTTGGAGAGATTTTTGCTATAGGGCGAGTGTCCTCGCCAGACAGAGAGAGACAGAGAGACAGAAAGCGAGAAATCACCCCCCAGGGGGGATGGTCACACCTCAATCCCTTCTCCTCCATTCTCCTCTCAGGATCTTGGGCACGCACGCACACGTGCCCGGAGTGAGTTTTAAGCCACCGGGTCCGGGACGTGAACCGTGGTCGACTACGTGGGAGTCCAGTGACATAGCCATTACACTAACTGCTGGTTCCTAAAAGATCTTGAACAGTCATCTCAGCTCTGAATTTCTATCGAAACCAGTTCCTGTAAGCCTTTGGCGTGTCACCTCTCACTGCTGAATGGACACACCTTAAATATTATCCACCACGAGAGCATCAGGCCTTAGTATGCAGGATCTAGAAATTGCTGGTGCAGTAACTGACTAGGGCATACTCTTGGCTCTAAAGAATTTTAATTTATGGCTATAGATATTACCCACTAACTTCAGGCTTAATT
>NW_006204591.1:823479-862532 GCF_000334495.1 Tupaia belangeri chinensis
CAGGAATAGTTCTTTGACAAGCCATTCACGTGGCTGAGAAACTCTGCCTCTTTTATTTAAGCAGCTAATACATTTAGCTGGGCCCTTTGTGAGCATTTGCACATTTCCTGGCTTACTTGGAACTGGTACCATGTGAGATCAAAGACAGCTGGAGACCCTGTATTAGTTCTAATAAATGTGAAAACAAAAGTTAAGCTCCATTTTCTGGTTCCTGTTGTAACTGGAAAGAATAGCTCATTCACAAGAAGAAAATGAATTAAAAATTGGGAACAGTGTGTTTTATCTATTCCAAATGTGAATATAGGTATCTACTTTTTTTTTTTTTCCTTTTCTTTCATTTTTTTCTTTCTTTTTTTTTTTTTTTTTTTTTTTTTTGGAGAGGTTTTTTCGCTATAGGTCACGTGCGCTCGCCAGACAGACAGAGAGAGACATAGAGACAGAAAGTGAGAAATCACCCCCCAGAGGGGATGGTCACGCTGCAATCCCTTCTCCTCCATTCTCCTCTTGGGATCTTGGGCACGCACGCATGCACGCACACGTGCCCGGTGTGAGTTTTAAGCCACCGGGTCTGGGACGTGAACCGCGGTCGACTACGTGGGAGTCCAGCGACATAGCCATTACGCTAACTACTGGTTCCCTTCATTTCTTTCTTTTTGAGAGATTTTTATTTTAGGGCACGTGTGTTTGCCAGACATACAGAAAATGAGAAATCATCCCCTCCCCCCACACTCCTGGGGGATGGTCATGCCACAATTCCTTCTCTTCCATTTTCCTCTTGGGATTTTGGGCACACATACACATGCCTGGCATGAGTTTTAAGCCATCAGGACTGAGATTTGAACCATAGCTGACTACGTGGGAGTCCAGTGATGTAACCATTATGCCATCTGCTGGTCCCACTACTTTGCTTTTCACAGTGTATAATTCAGCAAAGAAAAAAATCACCTTGGGTGACAACCCTGGGGACTTCTGGTCTTTCTTCTCTGAAGTGAGAGGAAAACTACTATCTTCGGTGCCCATAGTTCCCCTTGCCCCATAGCTTGTTTCTCTGTTGCCAGCGAGACTCTTGAATATGGGCAGTGTTATCCACCATCTCTGAGCCAGCCTCTGCAGCCTCCTCTGTTCACGTATGTAGGTGCATGCTGGTGTATGGGAATAAGTTTGCTTTAGAGACGTCTCTCAACTTTGACTGGGAATTGGCTCCTCATAGGGCAGCCTGACTTTGGTTGGGAACTATCTTATGACCTCATCTCAGAGTTCAGGAGTCTTATGGAGGCTTCTTGGATGCCTGTTCTCTAACAAAGAGGTATAGAGGAATAGAAGAAAAATGAAAACCTGGCTAGCTCCATTTCTGCTGATGACAGTGGTCTAACAATTCAGTTTGTTATGTGGTGTTTTCTCAGGCTTTTTTTTTTTTTTTAATTCAGGAACTATTTATTTAATTTTATTTATTCTTACTATTTTTAAATTTGACCAGAGGGAGACACACACACACACACACACACACACACACACACCCACCCAGAGAGAGAGAGAGAGAGAAAGTAAGCTACCAGGTCTGGGACTCGAACAGTGGTTGTCCATGGGGGAGTTCAGCACCTTCACCCACACACCACCTGCCAGCCTCTTTCTCAGACTTCCTAATTTAAAAAAATGTTCTTCTAAGATAGTGAAGAGTCAGTAGGATTGTTGTGTAATTCTTTTGTATCGGGTATGTAAATAATTCCAAGGTACGTCAAAAGAACATGGAGTTGTTAAGATTACCAATGAAATCATGTGACTACATTTCCAAATTAGGCCTGTGGCAAGTCTCAGTTTCCTCCTAAGTAAAATGTTGAAAATGATTTTTACCTCATATGGTTTGTGTGAAAATGAATGAGATGGTGTATGTGAAGCACTCAAGACGCAACCTGCCAGAAAGCACCTGATAAGTGGAAGAAGATCTACTTTTTCTTTTTTCTTTTCATTCTCCTCTCACATCTTGTCTATCTCTACCTTCTGTTCAGAAAATGCCCTTATTTATATATCTAACGCTTACACATGACTTAATTACTTGTGTCTAACTTTCAGCTGTTCCTGATGTTCTCATATATTTCTTTGGCTGATGAACAGTGATTTTTTTTTTTTTTTGAGAAGTTTTCGCTATAGAGCGCGTGTGCTTGCCAGACAGACAAAGAGAGAGACATAGAGACAGAAAGCGAGAAATCACCCCCCGGGGGGATGATCAAGCCACAATCCCTTCTGCTCCATTCTCCTCTCGGGATCTTGGGCACACACGCACACGTGCCCGGCGTGAGTTCTAAGCCACCGGGTCCGGGACGCGAACCACGGTCACTACGTGAGAGTCCAGCGACATAGCCATTACGCTAACTGCTGGTTCCTGAACAGTGACTTCTGAAGCTAATTCATTATGCTGGCGATTTTAGGATTTAAAAACAAATCATAAAACTCTGGAACCTTATTTGATAGATAAGGCATTGGAAATCTAGAGAATGCAGGTAACTTTCCTCAAATCAGGTAATTGTCAAACGTTGGTTTGTAGGTTGTTAAAATTGGCTTTTACACACACAGTAGCGCCCTTTGGATCTGAGTGGACAAAGTACTGGAATTATATCCAAAAAAGGAGTCATGTGTGAAGGTAAGAGAGGACTTAGAAGTGATTAGGCAGTTACAGATTGTGTGACTTTGTGCAATAAAACCTTATTTCTAAAATAATAGCTACTGGATTTATTGTATAGAATCATGTGAGACCCAGGTTCAGCACGACATGCAGTTTGTAAACTGAAAAATTGTGCAATCTTATGTTCTATAAACACACTACAGTTATGTACACACTTTGGAAATGTAGGTGTACTATGTGTGCATTGTAATGAATTAATGTGCTAATGAAACCGTCTTCCTCAAAGCCTAATCTTTGGTCTATCTCTTACCTATAACACACAGTTTATGATTATCTGTGGTAGGCTCTCTGTGGGCTACAAAGAGAACTTGGTATCTTGGAAATCAGTCTAAGAATGGGGAAGAATGCATATGGGATCTTGCTGAGTTGGCATACATGACAACTATTTGGATGCTGAAAATTCCTAACCCAAAGAGAATCAAGAGATATTGTCTTAGAAAGACTGATTAATTGGGAATGTCAAGTCTTTTTTTTTGCTTCCCAAATATTAAGATATTCTCTGAATCTGGATTATTAACTGATTTACTGGGACTGAGTCCTATACCAGGTGGCTTGAGAAACACACTGGGTGCGTGTGCACCCCAAATCCAAAGGGGATAATGGAGGAAAAGGCCATCCGTTCTCACTCCCCCTCCCCTTTCCCGTTTCCCTTTGGCACATGCACCCTACAGCAAACTTAAAAATTTTGTGTATATGGGACCAGCAGATGATGTAATGGTTAGGAAACTGAACTTCCACATGGCTTACTATGGTTCAAGTCCCGAACCCAGTGGCTTGAAACTCATGCTGGGTATGTGTTCATGCATTTCCAAAATCCCTTGAGGAGAAGGGATTGCAGCATGGCCAGCTCCCTGGGGCGGGGGGTGACTTCTCACTTTCTGTCTGTCTGTCTCTTTCTCCAGTGAGTGCATGCACCCTATAGCAAAAATCTCTCAAAAAATTATGTGTGTGTAGTTTCTTATAGGAATTTATAAAAAGGGTGCAGGAATTGCAAATTTGTTTCAACTTGGGGACACTCCTTTGGTAACTGTTGATGGCTTAGAGAATTATACAGAGAAAGAATTTGAGCCTGAGTGTAAGTCAAAGTGGACAAATGCCAAAATCAAACCTGGAATGTCTGTCAGAGGCTCAGGTGAGAATAACACGTGTGGACAGTGGAAATAGAATAGAGGCCTTGGTTATAATCCTGGTATCACCACTGTCTACCTGGGAAACTTTGACCAAGACCCCTAATCACTCTGGGTCTTAGTTTACCTCATTTCCAGGGAAATGAGCACAACTAGGCTTTCCTTCGCAGTCCTTTCTGGTCCTTACATCTTCTGTTTCTGATAAAAGGCAGCTTACATAATTTTTCAAGATCAGCTCAAGTACATCTTCATCAAAGAGGGTGAATGTCCTTCATGACTACCAACGTATAATTTTGCCCTCTTTACCTGCTAGGATCTTGTGAGAGCTAGATCTTAGAGAACATGTGTGAAACTATTTTGTATACTGCAAATACTACATGAATGTTAAACCATAAATAGTGGCGTTAGCTATTCCAGCTCTCTAGAAAGTCGAGAATATGAAAGAAATTCTTTTCCTTTTAAAGAGCATTCTCAGAACATTCTTTTGGCTATAGCAAAGGAAAATAAAATTAATAATGATATTTTTGAAGGATGGAAGTTGAATGTGTTTGACTTGGAACCTTTTCTTATCCTTCTATGATTCTTAGAATGAGAGAGAATTGCTAAGATAGAATTCTATTAAGAAAAAGGAACTAACTTGCTTGGTTGTTTCATTTTATTTGATAGAAATTTACAAAATCTTTTTTCTTTACAGCCTCCTTAAGTGAGACCTAACATTGGCTCAGGAGATTGTTTTGGCCTGATTTTAGTTAAATATTTTTTTCCAGCTAAAAAGAATAAATAAATAAAAAGGTCATTTCACATGCTGCAATGGATATTCAAATGATATGGACTTCTGACGAGTCTAGGGCACAGTCTCCTAAAATTGGCCAGAAAGAGGTCTGGGAAATCCTCGCCTACTCTGGCTTGTATCTGTTGTAAGAGGAGGGGGTCTCCAACAGTTCATGGAAAGTGTTATTATGGGAAAACTATACATGGCTTAAAATGACTTTGACCCCAAATTAAATTGTGCTTTAATTCCATTTTTCCCCAAACTTTTATTTTTATTTTTTAGAAGAGAGGTGTTTGTTATAGGGTGAATGCACTTGCTGGAAAGACAGAGAGAGACAGAGAGACAAAAAGTGAGAAATCACCCCCAGAAGGATGGCCACACCACAATTCCTTCTCCTCCATTCTCCTCTCAGGATCTTGGGCAACCACGCACATGTACCTGGAGTGAGGTTAAGCCACCAGGTCTAGGACTGGAACTGTGGTTGACTACATGGGAGTTCAGAAATGTAACCATTCCACTGTCTGTTGGTCTTTCCATAAACTTTTTTTTTATGGTTTTTTGATATAGGGTGCGTGCACTTGCCAGAAAGACACAGAGAGACAGAGAGACAGTAACTGATAAATCACCCATCAGGGGAGATAGCCACGCCGTAATCCCCTCTCCTCCATTTTCCTCTTGAGATCTTGGGCATGCATGCACATGTGTCCGGTATGAGTTTAAGCCGCTGGATCTGGGACTTGAACCGCAGTTAAATACATGGGAGTCCAGTGACATAGCCATTATGCCAACTGCTGGACCCTCTATGAACTTTTTGAAGTTCCATCTTATTGTCTTTGGAATTTATTTTCTTGCATATTATCATTATATTTAATGTGTTGGGAGATTGTGGATGGCTAGTAGGCATTAAAAGGTGAGGAGAGAGTATTAGTGAATTTGGCTCTTGCTTGCCTCTGGCTTTGAGGAAATAAAACATTTATGTAACAATAATTTTGTACCTGTTAATCAATGTCTCCCTCTTCTTTCCTCCTTCCTCCCTTCCCAGCCTCTAGTAACTGCTATTTTACTTTCCAATTCTATGAGGTCATTATTTTTAGCTTCTACTTATGAATGAGCACATAAGTTCTGTGTTCTATAGCACAGTAGGGTAACTATAGTTAATGATAACTTACTGTATATTTAAAAATACTAAGACAAGAGGATTTGGGATATTTCTTTTGGATATTTCATTTTTTTTAAGGAATTATTTGATTTGACTTTATTTATTTTAATTTGACCAAAAAAGGGGAGAGAGAGAGAGAGCGAGAGCGAGAGTGAGAGCAAGCGAGAGAGAGAGGAGAGAGAGAGAGGGAGAGAGAAAGCAAGCCTCCAGGTCTGGGACTCCAACCGTGGTTGACCATGTGGGATTCCAGCACCCTTAACCACCACGCCACCTGCTGGCCCCAGGATTTTGGATATTTCTAACACAAAGTACTGATACATGTTTGGGATGATGGATATGCTAATGATCTGATCTGAACATTATGCTGTGTATTCATATATTGAAAAAAATCACACTATACCCCATAAATATGTACCATTATTATATGTCAACTAAATATTATGATTAAAAATGCCCCAAAAAGACCCATTTATGATCACTGTCTATTTTCAGATCAAACTCCCACCCCAACAAGATTCCTGAAGAACTGCGAGGAGGTTGGCCTCTTCAATGAGCTGGACTGCTCCCTGGAGCATGAATTCAGGAAGGCTCAGGAAGAGGAAGGCAGCAAGCGGGTAGGTTTGCTTGGAGGAACACCTTGGAGGTGCCACTCCACCGTCTGCTAGAAATTTCCATGTGGAAACCAGGTGGCACTACAGATTGTGTTGACATGGTCATGAAACAGTATTTTATCCATTTGTGACTATTTGTCTAATTATTTTTCTTAGTTTATGAATCTTCGATGGTGATAGAATCCAAAGGTCACTGGAAAAGTCATGATGCAAAAATAACCCAATAGATAAATCATGATAACTCAGTAGATAAATCATAGGAAAAATAGGTACTGAGTGTAAAATTCAAGGGAAAAAAGAAGTTATATATCTTTGCACCTGAGTTTGATAAGTTCACAGACTTTTTCTATTCTCAAAGAGTCATAGTCTTACAAGGGTGGTGTGAACAGAAGACATGTGTTAAAGGGCAAGAGGAGAGGTGAATAATTCCAGCAGTAGGAGAAGGAATTTCATCTCATTTTGACACAGGTTCTGTCTGTTCCCCATAATATTTCCAGTCTTTCTCTATCAGAATCATAATTATTTCTTGGTCATATTACCTGGTCATATTATTGAACATCTGTTGTTGCTGAGTCAAATAGGTTAACTATGTGTGTGAATTATTTATTCTTAAAATATGTGAGAAATTCACTTTATAAACCCCATCAGAATATGCTTAGTGTTTATCATCATTTTCTGCTGGAATTTTAAAATCCCTTTATAAGATTAAGAAAAGGAGATGAGGTCACAAGTAAATACGATCGGTATGTGCTTTAGCATTTTTTTTCGTTATTATTATAGAGTACTATTGAATATCCACAACATACCAAACAACAAATTAGACACAGTGCATGAACAGACACTTAAAAACGTGAGATGACTGAACGGAAGGGTCAGTTAGGTAGTAATGAATTCTGAAATTTCAGCTGTTCCTTCCGGAGAACAAAGTTTAAAAGGCTCTGATAGCTTCTTGAGTGCTTCAAAACCTTTGAATCCTCCTCTACGTGAAATTGTAATAATCCTCCTTCACCAGATTTTTCATGTCACATTCTCACATCGTAATGGTCAGGGGTTTGTGTTCTGTCTGTACTTCTCTAGGAAAAAAAATCATGAAAATAGCTGACACAAGAGGGAGATAAAAACATTCTAATCAACTTATTTCATTTGTAATTAACTTGTCATTTATACCTGACCCTCTCTTTCACTCCTCAACCAAATAATAAGGAGGGTTTCTTTTCAAACAAATGTTTATATAGCAATATTTTTGCCATGTGAATAGTAAAGTTAAAAATATTTTAAAAAGTTAACTCAATAGAAATAAAAGACATACTTTGTATATTTCTTTGTCATGGAAATAGATGTTTTCTATTTCTATTTCTACCATGAAAATAGTGAGGGAGAAGAAGAAATTCTTGTTTAATAAATTTCCTCTGACTAAGTAATAAATTTAGTTTTTTCGTAGATGCACATATATAGACCATATTAGGGGTTAAGTTCATTTGTTCCTTGAGATAGTCAAAACTGGCTTCTTGGATTAAATGGAACTCTAAGCAACGTGTGTACTTGGTTATATTCAATTCTTTTTTTTTTTTTTTTTTTTTTGAGAGAGAGAGGGTGCATGTATAGAGTGCATGTATTCACTGGAGAGACAGAGAGACAGAAAAAAGAAATTGCCCCACTTCCCCCTCCCCAGGAGGATGCCTATGCTGCAGTCCCTTCTCCTCCACACTCCTCTCGAGATTTTGGGCATGCACACACATGCGCCCAGTGTGAGTTTTAAGCCACTGGGTCTGGAACTCCAATCATGGTCACCTACGTGGGAGTCCAGTGGCATAGCCATTACACCATCTGCTGGTCTCCGTGTTGAATTCATTTCTAATAGAACTGATTTAATTGAAGTGTCTCCTCCTGATTTTCCTAAAAATGGTTTACAAAGTACAGTTTCATGAAGCCCGTGGGAGGGTCGTTGCTTCTGATCAGTTAAGGGTTTCCCCAAAAGCTGGGAACGAATTTTAACCTTTCTGGTGAGAGAGGAGAGTTCTTTGACTCCTAATTGAAATGACAAGGTAAACAGGGAAAAAAATGTTCCCAAATGAATTGCTTTATTATATAACACACACACACACACACACACACACACACACACACACACATCTGTCTGTTCCCCATAATATTTCCAGTCTTTCTCTATCAGAATCATAATTATTTCTTGGTCATATTACCTGGTCATATTATTGAACATCTGTTGTTGCTGAGTCAAATAGGTTAACTATGTGTGTGAATTATTTATTCTTAAAATATGTGAGAAATTCACTTTATAAACCCCATCAGAATATGCTTAGTGTTTATCATCATTTTCTGCTGGAATTTTAAAATCCCTTTATAAGATTAAGAAAAGGAGATGAGGTCACAAGTAAATACGATCGGTATGTGCTTTAGCATTTTTTTTCGTTATTATTATAGAGTACTATTGAATATCCACAACATACCAAACAACAAATTAGACACAGTGCATGAACAGACACTTAAAAACGTGAGATGACTGAACGGAAGGGTCAGTTAGGTAGTAATGAATTCTGAAATTTCAGCTGTTCCTTCCGGAGAACAAAGTTTAAAAGGCTCTGATAGCTTCTTGAGTGCTTCAAAACCTTTGAATCCTCCTCTACGTGAAATTGTAATAATCCTCCTTCACCAGATTTTTCATGTCACATTCTCACATCGTAATGGTCAGGGGTTTGTGTTCTGTCTGTACTTCTCTAGGAAAAAAAATCATGAAAATAGCTGACACAAGAGGGAGATAAAAACATTCTAATCAACTTATTTCATTTGTAATTAACTTGTCATTTATACCTGACCCTCTCTTTCACTCCTCAACCAAATAATAAGGAGGGTTTCTTTTCAAACAAATGTTTATATAGCAATATTTTTGCCATGTGAATAGTAAAGTTAAAAATATTTTAAAAAGTTAACTCAATAGAAATAAAAGACATACTTTGTATATTTCTTTGTCATGGAAATAGATGTTTTCTATTTCTATTTCTACCATGAAAATAGTGAGGGAGAAGAAGAAATTCTTGTTTAATAAATTTCCTCTGACTAAGTAATACATTTAGTTTTTTCGTAGATGCACATATATAGACCATATTAGGGGTTAAGTTCATTTGTTCCTTGAGATAGTCAAAACTGGCTTCTTGGATTAAATGGAACTCTAAGCAACGTGTGTACTTGGTTATATTCAATTCTTTTTTTTTTTGAGAGAGAGAGGGTGCATGTATAGAGTGCATGTATTCACTGGAGAGACAGAGAGACAGAAAAAAGAAATTGCCCCACTTCCCCCTCCCCAGGAGGATGCCTATGCTGCAGTCCCTTCTCCTCCACACTCCTCTTGAGATTTTGGGCATGCACACACATGCGCCCAGTGTGAGTTTTAAGCCACTGGGTCTGGAACTCGAACCAGGGTCACCTACGTGGGAGTCCAGTGGCATAGCCATTACACCATCTGCTGGTCTCCGTGTTGAATTCATTTCTAATAGAACTGATTTAATTGAAGTGTCTCCTCCTGATTTTCCTAAAAATGGTTTACAAAGTACAGTTTCATGAAGCCCGTGGGAGGGTCGTTGCTTCTGATCAGTTAAGGGTTTCCCCAAAAGCTGGGAACGAATTTTAACCTTTCTGGTGAGAGAGGAGAGTTCTTTGACTCCTAATTGAAATGACAAGGTAAACAGGGAAAAAAATGTTCCCAAATGAATTGCTTTATTATATAACACACACACACACACACACACACACACACACACACACACAGAATAGATTATGTAATAAATATATAGCAAGCCTATATATTTATACAAACCAAACTCTGTGCATCTCTGGGAAGACTCTTTCACTTGGCTCCAGAGACTGGTCCCCTCAAAGTGACATTCAGATGGGTCTGGAATGCCATCATGTCGTCACTAATGAAGTTCAAGGACATTTTCAATCAGCAGAATTTCCCCCTGCATCTGTCTTCGCAAATGGTTTCTCACAGAGAGTAGAGTCACAGCAGTATGTGTCTCGAAGAGGAGTTTCAGAGGTCCTTATTTTATAGTCACCCCCCCCCAAAGATATTTAGCTTAGTTTCCGGATGCTGCTTGTGAAGGGCATGGTCCCAGAGCCCACCAGTTCTCATCTGCATATTAGGAAGGTGGTTATCAACCGCTTTGGTTCAGTTATAATGACACAGTAGAATTCGCAGGCTCAAATGAGGTTGTATTCAAAATGAAGTTAGCCCTGGCAGGGCGTGATTATTTAAACTTTTACAATAGGTTCGGTAAGAATTATAACACTGTGAAATACACATCATGACCTAGAGGTGTGATTTTAGATATTCTCCATTACATTTTCATGATTTCCTATATAAAGCCTCGAATGAGAAAATTCCTGCAGATCTGAATTCCAGGAAATGGTTTGCCTTCCCCCAAGGAACTGAAATGTTTTCTCCTCATGAACACGAGAATCTTGTAACTGGTTCTGTTTCTCTTTTCGCTTTGACTGCTAGGTTAACACAAAGCCAAGTTTGAGAACTTCTCAGAATACTACGATGAGCATATTTTACTTCCCCTCTAGACTAGACTTTCAGTTCTAGTTTGTATTTTCTCTGGTCCTGATTTTTAATTTATAAAAGCATTTATGAATTATTTTAAATCCCTTGTGGGTTGAGAAAGAGTAGAAATAATTAAATTTGAAGCATTAAAATAATTAGGCAAGCAAAGTTGAGAAAGAGGACGATCACAGCTGGAGAAATGCGGGTTTTTCTGTCTTTTCAATGTTGATCATAGTCATGTGATGAGTTCATGATGGGTCTGTGGGTGGGGGATGCTGCAGCCAGCGCCTCCTCCCACCCGTGGTTTAGGCTGCCCTGTCAGGACATCTCCACCTCATGCTCCAGCTTCAACGGCACACTGTGGAAACAGTACAACATTCTGGCTGTTGCAGCTTCCTCTTCCCTTGCCTTGTTTGAACCAGGGTGGAAAATCCAGCCTCAGATGGCCACAGCGACACAGAAGGGCATCCTCTTGAGGCTTAAAGCCAAAGAACCAACCAGCATCCAGGGATATCTTGATGGCTTCTGCCCTAGCATTTCTTGCCACAAGATCAGAAAATGAGGAGTAAGAGTAATGTTCCCCATCTATATAGGAACATACACTTTTACTACCCCTTTGACCACATTTTTCCAGCTGTCAACATCCTTGGCATATTGCCTGAGCCTCCCTCACCCCCCACCCCCACCCAGCTCACTTCATTTATTCTTTCCCTGCCTAAAAAGTAGAAATAAAAGGTCTTTATTCAATGCATCCCTTACTATTCTTGGGTGCTATCATTTCTTCTTTATTCTGACTCTATATTCAGATGATTACTCCATTTTAATTCTACATCTCTAGCTCTTTTCTGATTTCTTTTCCTCTAAATCTTTTAGGAAAAGGCTTACATTGGTTCCCCAGCAAGTTTTAGTAAAATAGAAAAGGGATTCATTTATCCAGAGAGTTTGGTTGAGAAGGTTCTTATTCAAACTTTCTAAATGCTTTATATTAACATATTGGAATGATTCAGTTGGTCCTACTCTCTTTAAATTTAAATTTAAATTTCTAGTTGTAGTTTGGTCTAGAAGATTCTGTTACAGAGCAAATGGAGAACTGATCCTTGCTCAACTTGTGTGGTTGTCCATTGGAAGAAAACTATGTTCTAAAAACTCTCTTTCTAATCATGACCCCATTTTCCAAAAGCATTCCAATGTGTGTATAGATAAGAAGAGGCCACAAGAAAGTCATATCCACTGGAAAATGGGCCCAATATCTGCATTACATTTCACAATTGTCTCAGTTTCCCATGTTAATATAATTCTTGTCTCATCATTCCTTTTTTCTTTTAGAGATTTTTGCTACAGGGCACATGTGCTCGCCAGAAAGACAGAGAGAGACAGAGAGACAGAAAACAAGAAATCACCCCCCAGGAGGGATGGCCACGCTGCAATCTCTTCTCCTCCATTCTCCTCTCAGGATCTTGGGCACGCACGCACACGTGCCTGGCGTGAGTTTTAAGCCACCAGGTCCGGGACTCAAACTGCGGTTGACTACATGAGAGTCCAAGTGACATGGCCGTTACGCCAACTTCTGGTCCCATCATAATTCTTTAATAGGAGATTTTTTTTAACCTTGGAAAAGCATCTCCTTACTTACTAGCAGACTTCATAAATCTCAGCTTACCTATGGCTTAGATATTAGATAAATTCTTACCCTGAAACATCTAAGAAACTTCTGGTCACCACATTTTATTCAAATGACATTTTTGAGTGCCTACCTCATGCTAGACACTGTTCATTGGTAAATATATCATTGAATAAAAATTATTTTAAAGAGTTGACAGGTGGCATGGTGGTTAAGGCACTGGACTCCCACATGGTCCACCATGGTTTAAGTCCTAGACCTGGTGACTTGAAATACATGCACGGCACATGTGTGTGCATGCTCAAAATCCCAGGAAGAGAATGGAGGAGAAGGGATTGGGATGAGGCCATCCTCCTGGATGGTGATTTCTCACTTTGCCTCTCACTATGCCTTCCTGTCTCTCTCTGATGAGCAGACATGCCTGATGGCAAAAACCTTTTTTTAAAAAAAGATGATTAAAAAAACAAACAAACAAAACCCTGACTTCATGTTAGCTTACATCTAGTGGGCAAATAAGGAATAGACATGTAAGAAAAAATGTATTACATGTCAGATGATTAATGCTTTAAATGCTATAGAGAAAAATGTAGCCAGAAAAGGAGCCCAAGGAGTGTTGGGTGCTCAGGAAGGGCCAGGCAGGTAAGTGGACATGTCACAGGGACCCGAAGGAGGCACAAGCCTGAACCATGTGCACACTGGGGAGAAGAGTGGGCCAAGCTGAGAAAACACAGGTACGAAGGCTGGAGGGTTGATGCTCTGTGTGTCAGAGGAATTGTAAAGAGGCCAACTTGGTGAGGGGCAGGATGCATAAGAAGGCTGGAGAGCTGGGTGTGAGAGGCAGATCCAAGAGGAACTTGTGAGCCATCTGAAGGCCTTGAGTTGTACGTTGAGTAGGTGGAGAACCATAGGACAATTTTGAGACTTGTACCTTTGAAAGATTGCTTTGGCTGCCGAGTTGAATGTATTGGGTTGTCAGGAAAGTCATAATGCATTTTTCCAAATAAAAATATAGAAAAATACATCTTTCCTGACAACCCTAGTAGAACCAAGAGTGAACCCAGATTTTTGGTCTGAGCAACTGGAAGGATGGAGTTGTCTGTGAGAGGAGCAGGTTTGAGGAGAAAATTGTGAAGAAGGGGTTGTTTTAGACTTCAAGTGGAGACTCCAGATCAGCAGAGAGCCAGAGATCTGGAATTTGTGGGAGAACACCTGCTTAGAGATGCAGTTTGGGAGTTGTTGTTATACAGACGGTATTTAAATGCATGCGAGTGGATGGAATCACTTCCAGCCCAGAAATAAAGTAGAGAGGGCTGAGCATGGAGCTGGGAAAAGTCTCCCAGAACTCTCCAAGACACAGTTTGTAACTGTCCTCGGTAGCTGGAGGTGATGCAGAAAACCTTGAAATATAAGGAAGACATTGAGTAGGCCTCACTCTAGCAGAAATACAGAGTAGACAATCAGCATGTGATTTTTTGTTCCACACTAGAGGGGAAAAAACCCAAAACTTTCCAAATAAAAATATAGAAAAATACATCTTTCCTGACAACCCTAGTAGAACCAAGAGTGAACCCAGATTTTTGGTCTGAGCAACTGGAAGGATGGAGTTGTCTGTGAGAGGAGCAGGTTTGAGGAGAAAATTGTGAAGAAGGGGTTGTTTTAGACTTCAAGTGGAGACTCCAGATCAGCAGAGAGCCAGAGATCTGGAATTTGTGGGAGAACACCTGCTTAGAGATGCAGTTTGGGAATTGTTGTTATACAGACGGTATTTAAATGCATGCGAATGGATGGAATCACTTCCGGCCCAGAAATAAAGTAGAGAGGGCTGAGCATGGAGCTGGGAAAAGTCTCCCAGAACTCTCCAAGACACAGTTTGTAACTGTCCTCGGTAGCTGGAGGTGATGCAGAAAACCTTGAAATATAAGGAAGACATTGAGTAGGCCTCACTCTAGCAGAAATACAGAGTAGACAATCAGCATGTGATTTTTTGTTCCACACTAGAGGGGAAAAAACCCAAAACGTTAAGAACAAGAAAAAGAAAGAAAGAAAAAGGTGGGTGAATTGACCTTGTACATATAATTGATTTTTTTTTTTTTTTTTAATTTGCTATAGGGCATGTGTACTATCTGGGTAGAGAGAGAGAGAGGAAGAAAAAGTAAGAAAGCACTCCTAGGGTGGATGGCTATGCCTCAATCCCTTTTCCATGCTCCTCTTGAGATTTTGGGCACACAGGCCCACACACCTGACATGTTTCTCAAGCCCCTGGGTTTGGGACTTGAACCGCACAGTCAGCCATGTGGAATCTGGCAGCATTAACCACCATGTCACTTGGCTGGTTCTTACTTGCTTAGAAAAAAGATTGAATAATGTACATATACATCTAGGAAGAAGATGGAGATAGCCTTATCATATAGTAGCAGCCCTGATTGTGTGTGTGTGTGTGTGTGTGTGTGTGTGTGTGTGTGTGTGTGTGTGTGTATAAGGAAGGGCAATTGAAAGGACTAGAAATGAACTCCTTTGTCTTGCTGAGAGTAATATAACATTACAGTCTAACATGGTTAAAGACTCTGAAGATGAAAAGCATGAAGTGTAAGTGCTAAGGGTTGTTATTTTCCCATAGGACCGAAATCTGACTCATTATGCTGATACAGCAATAGCAAATTAGGATATTTCCATGCTCTAGAATTCCTACCAAAATGATGAAAAGTGCAGCGTATCCCCAGAGGCTGTTGACTGTTTAGCACATGGGACTCAGGGACAAGCTACAATCTTAAGATCTTGGATCTCAGCTCAATAGGAGTCACAAAACAGGGCACAGCTGGGGCAGCCTCAGCTCTGAAAAAGTAGGCTGCTCAGTCTGAATCCTGGACCTGGAAGTCATGTCACCGATGCCACCAGTTACTTGGGGAGAGGACCCAGTGGAGGCACTTGGCCTCTCATATCATCTTGTTCCTAGCCACTTACCAGCATGGCTGCTCTCTGGGATATGTGCGAGGGGTACTGGAGGGAAAATAAAAGAGATCAAGTTGGGACTGGATGGTGGCATGGCTGGGAAATGCAATGCTCTGTGAAGCAGACCCACGTGGGAAGGTTACAGGTTCACATCCAGAGACCTCCCTGAGTGCTCTGGCCATGTGTGCACTCATGATCCAAGCTGGCTAAGGGGGATGGGTTGCCGTGTCAGGGGTGCTGAATCTCTGTCTGTCTTTTTCTTTCTCTGTCTCTCTCACTCATGGAATAAATAAATCACCCTTTTAAAAAAAAGTACTACGCTGAGCAAACTTGCAACAGCTGCAGGTTTCTGGTTATGTTGACATGTTACTTCTAAGATATTTGTGTAACACAATCCCTTTTTTCTTCCAAAAGTCTGAAAAAAAAAAGGAATATCCTGAAATTTAAACTTGGTTTTAACCAAGTTATGAAAATGTCACTTTGTTCGTTTACTCCAAGTGGATGAGACTATTTTTGATCTTTTCATTATTTTATCAGCATGACTGAAAGGAAATATCCATTGGCAATGACACTGGAGATGACAACCAGGTTTCCCTCCCATGGTGGAACACCCAAAGTACCTGTTATGAGGGTCCTTTTTGTCCTCCCCTTTCAACATACCACAAATGCAAATCACTTTCAACTTTCTCCTTATAGGTTAAAATGATTCCTTCACCTTAAGTGGAATTCGATGCTGGGAGGGAATTGAGTTTAATCTTTGTGTTCCTGTCAGGGGAATGACTAAACCAGTGGATAAACTGAAGTTGCTTTCACAAGTTTTCGGACACTGGGATTTAGAAGTAATGAGCAGAGTCCTAACAGGGCTTACTAAGTGTTTGTATCTACTACATATATAGGGACTTAGGATGCAGTGTTAGGTTCTGCCTCAACTTTGAAATGAAGTGGATATTAATAATAATAACAACAACAACAACAATAATAATGAAAACCCATAGAGTTCCTTGTATTTTTATTTTATTTTATTTTATTTTTCTGGAAAGTCAGAATATCTTCAAAGGAGTGAAGTACATAGTATTAAAATAGAGAACCCTTGATATCAACTATGTTCAGTGTGAATGGTGAGGGAAGCCCACAGCTTGGAAGAATATTTACTGAGATGGGAATGAGGTACCTGCTGATCATCTCCCTTAGAGAGTTTGTATATTGGAAAAAATTTGCACCTTCATATAGGATTTTCTACAATCTAACTTTCATAGTAGAAAAAAAATCTTACTACTTGCGATGGAAGATTTCATTTTTTTTTAAAGTTTATTCATTTATTTCCTACATGAGGGAGAAACAGAGAGAGAGAAAGATAGGCACCCCCGAAAAGATGTTTCCACTGCAACCCCTGATCTCTGGCAGACCGAGTCACAGGTGTGTGTGTACCTGGTGTGCTCAGGACTTTTCCTAGGTGGCCCACTCGAGGTACCACTGTGCCTCCGCCTGGCCTCCAGAACTTAATTTGTCATGCTAAGTTATCTGGCAGTTTCAGCTTTGCCTTCAACCAGTGTTCTAAGGCAAACTGAAAGGGTGAGGTGGTGATGGTGGCAGTAACTGCAGGTTGTATTGTTCTCTGGACTCAGGTTTTTAAATTATTTATCACAATATATATTTTTTTTTTTTGGAGAGGTTTTTGCTATAGGGTGCGAGTGCTTGCCAGACAGACAGAGAGAGACATAGAGATAGAAAGCGAGAAATCACTCCCCAGGGTGGATTGCCATGCTGCAATCCCTTCTCCTCCATTCTCCTCTCGGGATCTTGGGCACGCACGCACATGCACCGGCGTGAGTTTAAGCCACCAGGTCCGGGACTTGAAACGCTGTTGCTACATGGGAGTTCAGCGACATAGCCATTACGCTAACTGCTGGTCCCTTTATCACAATTTTTATACTTACTATCACATGCCATTTGCTCTGGCTAGAAAGAGGTCTCTACCTATTTTGAGAACTGATCCAAAGTCTCTGAAACTGCAGTCTGGGTTAGAAATGTACATTCAGGTTGGGACCAGCAGTTAGCATAATGGCTATGTCTCTGGACTCCCACGTAGTCAACCACGGTTCACGTTCCGGACCCGGTGGCTTAAAACTCACGCCGGGCGCGTGTGCATGCGTGCCCAAGATCCCGAGAGGAGAATAGAGGAGAAGGGATTGTGGCGTGGCCATCCCCCCTGGAGGGTGATTTCTTGCTTTCTGTCTCTCTGTCTCTCTCTGTCTGTCGGGCAAGCACATGCGCTCTATAGCAAAAACCTCTCCAAAAAAAAAAAAAATGTACATTCATATCATATATCATGCCTGTCATGGATGTTCTCATTTGAGGTGCTGGTGTTTCTACTGAAACTAAAGAGTAAAAGAGCTTGGGACCAGCAGTTACCATAATGGCTATGTCGCTGGACTCCCATGTAGTTGACTGCAGTTTGAATCCCAGACCCGGTGGTTTAAACTCGTGCCGGGCGTGCGTGTGTGCGTGTCCAAGATCCTGAGAGGAGAATGGAGGAGAAGGGATTGCAGCATGGCCATCCCCCCCTGGGGGGTGATTTCTCGCTCTCTGTCTCTCTGTCTCTCTCTGTCTTTCTGGCGAGCACACGCGCCCTATAACAAAAACCTCTCCCTCCTCCCTCCCCCCCAAAAAGAGCAAAAGAGCCTGGGAGAAGGATTGGACACTATTGGTATATAACATGACAATTGCTAGAGGAAGCTGGAAATTAATTTGAGGAACCTCCATTTGTGTTGCAAGTATTGCAGGGTAAGATAGCATATCCTTGCACTGGGATTTCCTGTTCAGATGTGGCTGGTGTGGTAATGACCGCAGTACTTACATATTCATGAAACTTACGAGGTCCTACGTGTAACGTTTAAATCCATTATTATTGATACTTTCATTTTGGCCCCCTTAGTTAGTAGGGAATAATTATAGGTGGTTATTTTAGTAATTGTTTTTTCCCATTTGAAATGCAGAGAAACACGCTATCAAGAGATGCAAAAGAATTTGACAGGCCCTCACTGAGGAGCTCAGGGGTACGTGGGGCATAGCTTGTCTTCTCTCTTACCTCCACAACTGCCCCATGTCTGCCTCCTTTCCATTCTCAGGGGTTTCTATTTATAACCTTCTCTTCAGAAAACTCATACATGCTCAGAGTTTAACAGCCTCTCTACCCAGACAGTGTCTTTATCTGTACATCTAGCCCTCACTCTGCCTCGAATTCTGGTCTCTAACGTCTAGCTGGTACTAGTGTCCCTGTTAGAATATACCATGGACCTTCCTAACTCAGCCTGCCTGCACCGGTCCTCAGGACTTTGCGAATTCATGGCTATATCTGGCTCCCTGGGTTCTATCAGAAGCAAACTTCATCCATTTCCTGTAGGACTCACTTTTGTCGTCACCCTCCTCTGTTCCACTTACCAGGTCCCGTCAACTTCCTTAGGAGACAGTCCTGAGATCATTCCTTTATTTTCCATTCTGTTCTTTCAGGTCTAGACCATCATCATTTCCTAGTGGGTTATGGCTACAAATTCCAAGAAAGCTATTCAACCATTAAAATAATGTTAAAGAAATACCTAGCGATAAGTATTATTATCAAATTGGATGCTTTTTTTTCCCCCCTCTTAAATTGAAAACAAACTGAAATGCTTCAGGGGAAAAATAAATGTTCTTAAAGCTGTTTGCCTTCCCTTTGTGGTGGTTAAGTAAAAAGTTCCTCCAAATATTATCACGACCAAAAGGTGAGAAAGAAGGATTGGTTTGGGATGTCACAGGCCTAACAGAGGACTGCATTGTATGCTTTAGAAAATAGCATTAGGCCAGATTTTACTGTGGCCAACATGTGGTCAGCTGGGTCCTGGTTCTGCAACATGCTACATATGGAATGCATCTGAAAGGACCAAGGGGAGACACATTTAAAAAATAACAAAGAAAAGAAACCCTAATAGCCAAAACCACAGCAGAGCCCTGCAGCTCCCCAGGCACCACGGTCAGCTCAGATTCAGCTTGTGAGGGCCGTCATTTGGCGGGCCCAGCCTTCCCATCAGGCAGCCTTACTGTAGCTGAAAATTAGCCCAATTGAATTATTTGGTTGGGATGATCCTCACTAAAACAATTATGAAGCCCAGCTTTCAGGGCTGAGAAAAGGGCAGCTTTTCCCAGCAGGGGATTTTCTCAACGGGGTGATTTTTCTGTTCCAGGTTGGGTTAGGTTCTTAGCTTGTTTAAATCACTTCTTACCTGTCCTGAGGCAGGCAAGCCAGGCTGGGATTTCAAAGTATTAATCTAAATGGAATCACAACACGGAGTGAAAACCTTCCTCTGAAGGACTCAATTTCCAGCTGTGAGCCATTCAGAAGTTCCAACACACCAGACAGACACACCAAGGCAGTGTGTACCTGGGCTCAGGAGGCCTTCACATCTGCAGGAAAAGCTCACGCTATCATCTGCAAGGTCCTGCGTTAATACTCCCAAAGGCAAGCAGAAAAACAGATCTGTTTTCTGGGCCAGATTAAAACAAAATGACTAGAAGATGAAGCTTCCGTTCTAGGCAGCAAAGAGAATGCACATTTGGAAAGTTGGGCCAAATGTTAGATTCGGTGAGCATCTGTAGCTAAGTCACTTACCTGGGCCCCTCACAGAGATGTGAGAAAAAAATTGACATTGGAAAAAGAGGAAAGAAAATAATATAATAGTTGCAAGAAACTGCCTCTGCCTTCATCATCATATAAATTCAGGTGAAGTTAAGTGCGGGAAAGGGGTGGGGGTATGGGAGTGATTTACTGCAGGAACTCTACGTTAGCATTTGTGTGTTAAGCTATTTCCATACTGAAAAGTCTAGGGCCAGGAACTGGGATTCCAAACATTCTTCCCATCATATTTCCAGTACCTTGGCTGTCAACTCAAACCCGTGCTGCAATTCCTGATTTTAGCATCAGAGCCATGAGGGTCATTCTTCTTGTTCTTCGCCCAACCACCACCAAAGCCCAAAGACCTAGGAAAGGTTTATAAAATGGTGGCAGTCCACTCTTCCGCACTCTTCTGAACTTTTTGGCAAACCAGAGAGACTCATATGCTGTTTGGGTTAGAGGTGAGGTTGGGCTGTTTCCACGGGGAGCTAGGCAGTGTTACCTCCTTGCTACTTCTGTGGAAGTAGCCTGATGGGATAGCTGATGTAGGTTTCTCTAGACTGTTCCTGCATTTCCCTTTGTTCTTTGTCTTCTGGGGTAATAAAGGCTATTGTTGAGCCTGTTAAAACCTGCGACTCTATTCTATGTGTTGAGTCTGGTTATTTTCTTTGGGTCTTCAGTGAATTAGAATTTCAGAAGGAGTTTACTCTTAGCATCTCCTCCAAGCACATATGTTCTTATAAAACTCATTTGCAATTGGTGAGCTGAGACCAATGCATTAGATGCCATTCTGACCTTTGACCTAAAGGCAAACATGAGCTCTTTGACAGTTTTGGAGCTAGGAGGAATGTTCTACGTGCAAACTCTCTCTTTATTGCCTGGCACTGTGGGGTCCCCAGGCCTCTCTGAAAAGCGAGGACTACACATCTTGGGTCCAGTGTGGTTGCAGCCATAGGTGTCTGCGAGATCTGAGTTACACGCAGAGTACACCCTCTGCTATATGAAGACTCTGAAAGCTGAGCACAGTGCTGACTGAACCCTGCCCGAGCTGATACTGGGCACAGCTCTGTTTGTGGCTTTATGTTTGGGTGGGGGCTTATTCAGGCTCTGCAAGCGGTCATCTACCCAAAGAAGAAAAGCAGTCATGTTGGTGTGAATGTCGAGTTGATTGACTACAGATGATGCAGAGCTGGGCATTTTGAATCACCGCCATGCTCAAAGAAGTCATCCCCTTTCTGGCTTCTCCTGGGATGATTTGTTATGCGCAGAGCTTAGGAGCTTTCCCAGAGGATTTATGAATGTAAGGTTATTGCTGAATTCGTTGGCAGAGTTCTCTCTAGCCAGAGCAACAGAGGCCTGGAGTCAGTGCACTAGATTGTAGAGTGCATGTGAGCCTTACTCCACTTAGCGGGTCCCCATATGGCCGGATTAGGACTACATGAACCAGAATTCTGCAGTCCCCTTTGCAGGGTGAGGTGCTGAAGAGCTCTTTCCTGTGCTGCTGACCCGCCTGAAGATGGCTCCCAACACTTCCTGCGCCACTCAAATAGCCAGGCGCGGGCTGTGGAGAAGTGATGATGGTTGACTGAAGGCAGGATGAAGGCAAGAAATCTGAACTCCATTCCTTCGCTCTCTAAAAGTCACACATGGCTTCCTTTTCTTACCGGCAAAATTTGGGCCTTTTCATGTTGTAAACACAGGGAGTTCGAGTGGTTTAAAATCTGAAAGAAAAAAATGAAAAGTTGATGATAACATGTATAGTATCCTCAACTAGACTGGTGTGAAGTGTATTCATGTTGGGTACATTCACTTTACAAGCTAAGGGATGTATAGTGATTGGATGTATAAAATAAATTAACATGAAAAAATTCAAGATTGATTCCCAGAAAGAGGGTGTTAGATGTACACGCCACCACGGCATTTCACCTAGAGTATATACTTTCTGATATTGATGATAAAAAGTGCCCAAAAAGGGCTCCTGGGCATGAGAATTCGAACTCTGGGTTCACAGAGACAAAAACACAGTAACACAATAATTCCTTTCCAAGTTCCAGGAAGTCACGGTAGGCATTCTGATCCCAAGCTAAAATTTCCTACAATGTTCAGTTCAACACCAGCTTTAACAGACATTTGCCCTCTAACTCCGGCTACATGCTGCCCCTGAGTGTGGGATGGCACAACTGATTTTTACCCCTTGACTGTGTGTGAATGTAGAGTTGTTTTACCCTCATAATGACGGGTTTACACTGAACCAAGTACACATGACATCCTGTGGAACCCCTGTGACTGGAGATGCATATTGCAAGACAACTGGCCAGAGCCAGGAGCGCAGTAGTGCTCGCAGGAGAGGGAGCCACTTTGACCTCATGAGATCTGTCTTCTGGCTTAACCACAGTTGAGTGCCGCAATTATGGACTGCAGCCATCCAGTGCTGACTCCTAATACTCTGCACTGCTACATTTTGCAGGAACATCATCTGTTAATAACACTGGTGGAATATTCCAAGTGTTCTTTTCTTTTCTTTTCTTTTCTTTTTCTTTTTTTGGAGAGATTTTTGCTATATAGCGTGTGCACGTGCCAAAAAGACAGAGAGATAGAAAGCAAGAAATCATCCTCCAGGGGAGATGACCACACTGCAATCTCTTTTCCTCCATTCTCCTCTTGGGATCTTGGGCACACACGCACATGCTCCCGGCGTGAGTTTAAGCCACCAGGTCTAGTACTCAAACTGAGGTCGATTACATGGGAGTCCAGCGACATAGCCATTATGCCGACTGCTGGTCCCCAAGTATATCTAAATTGTGTAACAATGGGTTGTTGCAAAAAAGTACTGAGATCTCACATCTGTGCTTGACAGCACACTGAACATGGGTGTGTGGAAAAATGCCCGTGAAACTCATAAAGGGGACATCCACGTCTCTGATCTTTGCATGTGGGTTGGTATAGGCAGGGAGAATACTGGGAATAGTTTGCAAGGAACTTACCCACTCAAAGACTTGGTCTGTTACTCTGTGGAATTTAGGCAGCTCATCTTCCTGGATTTACCCTTTTATCAAAGGGTAAGAACTGTTCCAACAGAACATCTCTTCAGTAAGAACCAGTTGACTTGGTCATCTTCAGACTCGTACTTTTATCCAGTTCCCCCTTAATTTCTAAGTCATAGCACTTCCTTCCTCATCCTCATGCCTCAAGCGTTGGTGGGGCCCTTTTCTTTCATGTGTGCTGCTGAGACTGTGTGCCATGGCAGCCAGTTGGGTGCCCGAGTTTGTGTTCCCCTTTCTTATCCACCAAAAAGAAGAAAGAGACCAAGTCCACTGTTTAAAGTGGTCCCCACTTCCTACAAAGCCCTGGCAGAGGTAACCTGCTCCTTGTGCCAAATCCCTTCCCCAACAACTGTTTGGTGATTCTCTGTCACTGGGCTTTCTGCAAAAAAAGGCATATCCTTTTAATTACCTGTTCATATTTCAGCAATGCCGCGTTCTATGGCTCAGAGAGAGGGGATAAACCTTCATTGTAATGGATTTCTCGTAAGACTATCTCCGAGATAAGAGTCCTAAATCTTGGCAGTGCCTTTCCAGCACACACATTGTGATTGCACACAAATTCTTGGCTCCCCAGAGCTGCGTTGTAAATGGAGTGCAGTGTACAGGGCTGGGTAATAAGATACTGCAGATACATTTTAGAGCAAGGTGCACTTCTGCTTTATTTATGAAGATAGACATGCTGGTTGAGGGCTTAATCACAGCTGATAAATCATTTTAAGAAAGCCTATTAGAACCATATGCTGATTTTTTTGCATTAATACAGTATGTCTGTTTCCAGTCTCATAAGACAGGGTTTTTTTCTCTTGTGTTCTGTGGCTCTCCAGTGTGGACTATTTATCTGTTTAAGTGGTATCACTTGTGCTGGGGCATTTATCTGTTGAAGGGGCACCATTAATAAAGAAAGCAAAAGAAAAAGGAAAAAAAAAATGAAAGGAAGGCATCCATTAAATAGTGTCCGTGTGCAAGTGTGCGAGTGTGCATGCACATGTATGCAAGTGTCTATGTGCTTGTATGTGTATATGTGTGTCCCTGTAAGTGTTTATGGTGTTAGAAAGGAAAGAACCAAAAAGCTGAGAACAGGAAACATCTCAATTAGAGTTTCGGAAGGCCATGGATTGGTCTTCACTTGGCATAAGGTAGTCATTTCAGGCCAGGTGGTTATAATACTGTAGCAAAAGATTATCTGAAGTTGGAGAGGGGGTGTGCACTGACATTTTGGTTACCTCACTTCTCTCCAAGCGAACAGAGCTCTGCCCCAGGAACAGGTCCCAAGACTCTTTAATGAGAGCCATATTGGGGCTGCAGCTCTAAGCCAAGCTCTGTTTATCACTAATTGCAGGAGTGCCTCCCAGATCTCTCCTATTACTTCCTGATTATACCCCTGCTCTTTTTATTATCTTGCCAAAATTCAAACAGTAATAATTGCATGATTTATTGTTATTTATAACCCTCTACTGCTTCAGTCCCTCTGTTTAATAGATTTTAAAAACAGCAATAGCTTTTACTAAATGACTGGATTTCTTTTACCTTGACAGAAAAGTCACGTATCTGGGAATCTCACTTGGCATTCTCCAAAGCCTTTCCATGGTGCTCCTTCTTCAGAATACGGGGTGTCCGACCATATCCATAAGGACTTTTGTTTCTGTGCGGAGAGAGTTGGTGTGCCAGGGACATGTTCTAGGAAAGAACATTAATTTACCCTTTAGGGTTGCATCCAGGTTGGATTTAATGACTCCTACGTTTCTTTCCATCTTACAGTTTTCAAGACAGAGATCAGGGAAGAGCCCGTGTTATACACATGTAGACACAGTGCAGAACTGCAACGCCAAATTATTAGCAATTGAGATGACAGACGAGTAATAACATTGTTCACCATTTTCCATTGAGCTTCTACTATTGGCCAGGTGCTGTTCTTGTAGTCTTGGTTATAGTGTTCTCTGACCAGCCTTGTAAGATAGGGATGTTTACCCCATTTTACATCATTCATTAAATCTTAAGAGTTTAAATAATTTGCTGAAAGTCACAAAGCTAAGAAATTGTGGTTCCAGTATTTGTGTATAGGGTTTCCCGCTGGAAAATTCATGCACCTCCCTCTCCTTTAGTTTGTTTCTTCCTTTTTAAAAAATGTGCCATGTACTACCTAGAGAGAGAGAGACACAGAGAAAGGGAAAGTGAAAAAGCACCCACCACCACCACCCCGGGGCATGGTGACATCGCCATCCTTTTTCCTCCATCTCTCCCTCTTTTCAGGATTTTGGACACACTTGCACACGTACCCAGTGTGTTTCCCAAACTGCCGGGTCTAGGACTCGAGTTGCAAGTTTGGCCATGTGGACTCTAGTCACTTAACACCAGGCCATAGTCTGGCCCTGCTTCTTTCTTTCTTTCTTTTCTTATGGTGTGTATGCATTTTAATATAGTTTACTTTAAACAATGTCCAGTAGAACAATGTCCAGATCATCAAACCATATTTGACCTTTATAAATACGTGAAAACATCTTGACCGTATCCATTGTGTGCTGGTCTTTAAAAGTGCCCCCCCCCCAGGCTTTTATAAAACCTCCACTCAGTGCCAGGTTTTCCTGTATTCAGCACCTGTGCCTGCAGACAGCATGACTGGTCTCCAAACCTCAGACTAAGAGGAAGCTTGCTCTCTGTAGTATGTCTGTCAGTGCCACCAAAAACATGTGATCTACCATGACACCCCTGCTTCCCAACATGTATAATTCCAATCCTGAACCAGGCCTGGCACAACCTGTACCACTCTGAGCGACATCCACTTCCTGTGTCCTTCCATGCCTGGCCGTAGTCACTGCTGCCTTCCTGGAGTGAAATGAATGTTGGTTGGGTACAGATCGATTCGAAGCCTATGTTAGACTCTAGTAGGGTAATGTCTGCTTAATGGTTGCCTCAGCAGACGACACTCGAAGTGTCTGCTGTGAGTCTCTTAGGGTGCCACCTTGGGATTCAAGTGTTGCTACACCGTTATTCTTTCTTGGTGCCATAGGAGTTTTGGCAATAGGATAAAGATGAGTTGTTGTCATATAGACTATAGCCAGTATTATATGTTTAAATGTTGGCTCTTCAAGAAAAGTTCTACCTTGTACCCACCCTCTACCCCCAACTTCCACCACGGGGCATGTTTCCACTGTGTTCTCTCAATTCGATTGAGCAGACGTTTATGGAGGGCTTAATACGTCCCAGGTGCAGTGCTAGGTGGGCCAGGTGCCAAGGCTACATTCTAGTGGGGGAACTGCTAGCGGTTTGGGGGAAAGTCTGACTTTCTTGATGGGTCCTGAGCTCTGCTGGGATCATATGTATAGTATAAATAGCAATGGCTGTGGCGATTCAGTTCAGCTGCATAGTCTTCATGACCAGACCCTAAATTAATCTCCCAGTTTTCTTTCCATCTGTCTTTTGTGTCTTTTCTGCCCCAGGAAAATGGAGTGAGCCTCCCTTTCCTGAACCTCTCTGGGACTGTACCATCTCACTGTGCTACTGGTCTCCTCCTGCAAGGTCCCACCTTTCCCCTCATCTTCGCCCAAAAGCTAACCCATCCATGGAAGCTCATGGCAAATGCTACCTCCATGAAGCCTTCCCATTCTTGGCCTCCCCTGAATTCCCACAATGCCTTTTTGGTACTTTGTATGGCTCTTGTCCTTTCTGCCTCTTGTTTTGCTACTTGTTGACTCTGCCTGGGATGGTGAGTTGTGTTATTACTGGGCTCTACGTCTCTTCTGTCATTCTCACCACCATGGCCCTGTCCTGGGGAGGAAGCTCACATAGCACTGTTTAAATGAGCAAATGAGTGAGCTAGAGTGAGGATTCCTGCCCTTACCCAACATGACTGCACCACCTCATTTATCTCAGGCAAAGCGAACTGCAATGCCTTCTTCCCTGAGGCAAGATGTCCCTTCACCGGTTCAGTATTTGTTTTTTTTTTTTCCCCTCCTGGGACCTTGCAGGAGGAGATCAGTAGCAGTGAGATGGTAAAGTCCCAGAGAGGTTCAGGAAAGGGAGGCTCACTCCATTTTCCTGGGGCAGAAAAGACACAAAAGACAGATGGAAAGAAATTTGCTAATTTCCTAAAGAACTGAGATTACTGAGGACAAATACCCAACAACACAATTATTGGTTAAAGGTCTTATTGTATAGAAAACCCTAAATTGAAAGCAATAGGGCATTTTGATCAACGGGTCTGGGGAGAAATGTCCACATATCGAAATGGCCTCATTGACCAATATGATTGAAAGTATATACAAAAAACAAATAATAAGTAATGTGAAAAAAATAAAATAAAATAAAGCAGAAGTCAATTAAAAAAAAAAAAGCAATAGGGTTTGGGGGGCCAGCCACGTGGCATGGTGGTTAAGGCAGCTGGATCTCACGTGACTGACTGCATAGTTTGAGTCCCAGACCAGGTGGCTTTGAAAATATGTTGGGTGCATGTATGCGTGCCCAAAACCCCAAGGAGAGAATGAAGGATGGAACTGAATTACGATCACCTTCCAGGGGGGGGGGTGGTAATTTCTCACTCTCCCTCTCTTTTTGGCAAGAACATGTGGCCTATAACAAAAATTTAAAACTAAAAGAAAGAAGCAATAAAGCTTTGAATTAAAAATTCATCTATTCATTCAACAAAGTTTTATTTATGTCCATCACTGGAATAAGTAAAATATCACTCAGAACACAAACATTTATAATAAAGTGTGACAAAAGTTTTGTGCTGTATGTAATAGGACTGAGCTAAAGATTTCCTAACCCAATGTCGTGTGTGTGTGTGTGTGTGTGTGTGTGTGTGTGTGTGCATGCTGGGGAGAGGGTGCATATCGGTGGTAAGGTTGGTTAAATAATCTAACATGATGGGCCTCCATCTTCTCATCTGTAAAATGGCAGCAATAATTACTCGTCTCACAAGACATTGTCGATGCTAAGTGAAACCTCATAAAGTACTGTAGCTGTTCATAGTGGTTCTCAACAATTCTTGTTCTCTCTCCTTTTACTACATCTATGTCCAAGGAAAAGAGGCTACTGAGATTTCACTGCCAAATCTGGGATGGGAAATTAAGCAACTGTTCTACACTCATAATTTTCCTGGATTTTAGGTAGTAGTTGTGACTCAGAAATCCTTTTCATCACTGCAGTGGGGCCAGAGACTAAAACCTTCCAAATGCTTTAGTCAAAACTCAGAGGTGGGTTTAGTGTCTATGATCCATACCGAGCGGGAGATAATCTTTCTGTTGTTACAGGTGATTATTACATAAACCAAAAGTCTCAGGCTTTCCCAGTTCCCCTTCACAGCCCAGGTAATACAGTACCTCCAATATTTATTTTTAGGGAGGTTTGGCAGATGTTAGCTAGGCTTCTTTCCAGGTCAGAAAAATGTTCAAGGATGATTTGTTCAGACTGACATAGAAGTCTCCATGAAACAAATCAAAATGAAATCTTATCATCTTTAGAATGCATTCACCTATTCCTCAATTACTTTTCCACAACACTGTTTATCCTGTTTACACCACCCCACTTTGCCTTCTTTGGCCTTTGAGTAACTTTTCAGAAAGACAAGGTTCCTAGGATGTCCAGGTGTTTAAGATGACCAGAGTTTTGATTACTACAGAATATTTTGGGAAAAGAAAAATAAGTTCTTGCTTTGGGCAGATTCACTGTCAACGCTGAGTTCATGGACAGGCAAGTTTGACAGAGAGAGAGACAGAGAGAAAGCAGTCCCTGCAGCCATATAGACTGGCCAGGCTGAGCAGCCCAAGGCCAACTGTGTGCTAAAGGGGTGATGCCTGCTCTCTAATCCAGGTCCTCCTGGGCCAGGAGTCTCGAAAAGAATCCTGGTCCCTGCACAGGCCCCGAACCTGACAGTCCATCCATCCTCACTTTCTCTTTTTGTCACAAATATTGCAGACCCAGCAAAGCTTTCCTTTCTGCATTTGTGATGTTTAATTCACCCCTACTTAATGACTTTGAGAAGCTGGTGTATCACGTCTGGATACATACTCTGTACCTTTTACCAAGAATGGGAAAACTGAAAGATCAGGCCAGTGGTGGTTGGTAGCGCTTTGACTTTCCCACCACATATCAGAGGGCAACTCCCCGGAGAATTTGAGCAGAGGTATGACATACACTTTGGCCCTTGGGTGAAAATCTGCTGAGTTGCAGTGAGGCTTGCTTGCTATATGGGCTTTTCCAACTGAAGAACTAGCTTGGGCCCATCGCAAGCACAGTTATATCAGCCCATTCTAGGTAAAAGCTGACAGACCGATTCTCTGCTACAGTAAGAGCCTATCCTCCTGTTTTTCTTCCTTCACTGAAACAGACTACGCAAAGGTCAGTGCCACACTTCTTTTTTTTTTTGGAGAGGTTTTTGCTATAGGGCATGTGTGCTCGCCAGACTGACAGAGAGATAGAAAGCGAGAAATCACTCCCCAGGGGGGATGGCCATGCTGCAATCCCTTCTCCTCCATTCTCCTCTCGGGATCTTGGGCATGCACGCACGCGCGCCTGGCGTGAGTTTAAGCCGCTGGGTCCAGGACTCGAACTGCAGTTGACTACATGGGAGTTCAGCGACGTAGCCATTATGCTAACCGCTGGTCCCAGTGCCCCATTTCTTGTACTTTAGTGTTGACCGAAGGACCTATTTTGGGTCACTGTTCCTGAGAAATTTGCTGCCTTAACATTGCCAATCACCTGGGATCTTGCTATAACACAAGTTCTAGAACTCACCCTGGACTTAGTAAGTCTGACATGAGGCAGGTTGCCAGGTGATGCTGAGATTGCTAGTCTGGAGACCACATTTCAAAAACCACTGGCTTAAAAGTTCTCTTGTTACATGTTTTCACTAGTTGCTTAGTATCAGCCCTGTCTTGGAGATTTGCAATGTATATTGGCATTTAAAATGCTTCATAAAGTATTGCATGAAAGAATTAAAAAACCTTAGTCAACTCATCATTTTTTAAACTTATTTTGTGAGCCCCAAACCCTTTTCTTTGTATGTTAGAGCCTCTACCAGCGAGGAGAGCCAGGATTCCATGCAACTAACTTTGCATTACTGAACTGGGAAGAGCTTAAGATACCCAGACCTACTGGCTACATGGCCTTACCAAGCTACTTACATTTCTGAACCTCTATTTGTAGCTACCTTGCAAAGTTAGAGTGAGGTTTAGGCATAGTTACACATAAGGGTCCAGCACATTGCCTGGCACATTGTACATATTTAATAAATGGAAAGCATGGTTTGTTTAGCTTAAGTTAGAGCTATGTTTGTGTGTGTGTATATATATATATATATGTATATATATGTATACACACATATATGTATACAAATATATATACACAAATATACATATATATGTGTATATATACACACAAACACACACATATATACACATATTTAATGAGATATCTATCATATATGTCATGTTTATATATGATATAGATCATGTTTATGCTTATATATCATATATATCATGTTTATGATATATATGATATATATTTATGTTTTTATATATATGATATATATTTATGTTTGTGAAAACAGGATCTTGTTACACTACAACCTGTTTCTCCATCCAGCTCCTGGGGGTCATGTGTGCACCTATATGTGTACTTCTCTGGCATGTTTTTAGGTTGACCCGGAAATCCAGACCTGCAGAGAGTGGGTCATGCAGCCTCCAGGCTTGCAGGGCATTGTGGTACTGCTGCTGCACGGTGGCTGAGCCCCACACTCTCTTTGAATGTACTGACACAAGATGCTTTGAATCTACATCTGAAGATTTCTTGAAACTTGGGGCCTATCGCTTCTTCCTGTGTGCAGCTGAGCAGTCTTTCCTGATAGGGGGTATAACTGAGTCTGCGTCAATTATTCTGTAATCATTCCAGGTGAATTATTCATGATGAAGAAAACCAACCAGCAGGATAAGTTTTGAGGATGCTTAGCATTTCATGCTAAATTATGTGAATGCAGTTTATAAGCTTCAGTTCCATATAAATGAGTGATCTTTTTTTTTTTTTTGAGAAGATTTTGCTATAGGGAGTGTGCACTTGCCAGTAAAACAGAGACAGAGAGACAGAAAGCGAGAAATCACTTTCCAGGGGGAATGGCCATGACACAATCCCTTCTCCTCCATTCTCTTGGGATCTTGGGCACGCACGCACACACACCCAGCGTGAGTTTAAGCCACCAGGTCCGGGACTCAAACCGCGGTCGGCTACGTAGGAGTTCAGCGACATAGCCATTATGCTAACTGCTGGTCCCAATTTTTAAAAATTATTTTTACTTTATTTATTATTGCTATTAAGTGTGCTGTAAAGCACATGAGTCACCAGAGAGAGAGTAGAAAAGTGAGAAAGCAAGCCACCAGGACTTGAACTGCAGTTGACCGTGTAGGAGTCCAAAGCCTTAACCACCACACCACCTGCTGGCCCTGAGTGATTGTGATTTTACCTGTTGTTACCTTAACGGATGTTTTTTCGTTAAAAAAAAAGTTTGTCATTGCCGAGTACATATGTTTCTCACTTTTTGTAAAGAGAGATTTTTGTTATAGGGCTCATGTACTTGCCAGAGAGGCAGAAAGCAAGAAAGCCCCAGGGGGGATGGCCACACCACAGTGTCTTCTCCTCCATTTTCCTCTTGGGATCTTAGGCACGCATGCACACCTACCCGGTGTGTTTTAAGCTGCAGGGTCCGGGACTCAAACAACAGTCGACTATGTGGGAGTCCAGTGATATAATGTTTACACCATCTGCTGGTCCTCTGTTAATCACGTTTTATAGAAGATTCTGACATGGACAGCAGGCGGCATGGTGGTTAAGGCGCTGGATTCCCACATGGTTGACTGTGGTTCGACATAGACCCAGCAGTTTGAAAATCACACCAAGCAGGTGTGCGCTCATGCATGCCTAAAATCCCAGGAGGAGACTGGAAGAAAAGCATGGCCATCCCCCTATGGGGTGATTTCTCATTTCCCCTCTTACTGTCTCTTTCTGGACAGTACAGACACCTTATGGCAAAAACCTTAAAAATAAATAATAAAATAAAGATGGCAAGAAAAAAAAATAGGCTTTGACAATTTTTCTTTCCCTTCTTTGGCCATTCTCTGACCATTATCTCAGCATGCTTTTGAGGCCTCCCCAAATCTGGGGCTATTCTGACCCTGTTGTTTTAAGCTGATCTCAGTGAGGCAAGGAGAGGGTAGAATGTCAAATGACTACAGTAAAGTCCCTGTACCCAAGGAAACAACTCAGCACTTCTGAGACAATTCACTTGAAGGCAGGGGAATGTGATTTAGAAGGATGACCAACCCATGGTTGTGCCATTAGAACAACTTGAAAGCCATGGTGTGTAACACGCAACTAGTTTCCGTCACGTATTCACGCGGCTTACTGGGTTCAATCTTCAGGTTCTGGAGGCCAACCGGCCCCCTGGAAAATGTTTTTTTTTCCAGTCCAGAATGCAGGGAAGAGGTTACTGATTGTGAAGCTCAGCAGGTCCAGGGTTCAGGTTTTGCTGGAGACCTAGGGAGTAGATGCTCAGAGCAGGAAAGGGAACTTCCCTACAAGGCTCCCTGCAGAGGGCTCTGCTGGCAGGCAGGGAAGGGCGGATCAGGAAAGTAGGGAAGGAGTGAGGCAAGGGAAAAAGAAATCACAGATGTCCCAAGTTTCCACAATTTTATCAAAAATGTTTCCATGACTCATCTCGTGACTTCTTCCCAAATTTAACATGATAAAACCACTGGCCTAAGGATAATTAAACTGCAATTACTCAAGAGTGAGAAGGGGTGCGTTTTCATTAACCCTTTCATTCCCTAACCACATAAATCCCAGGTAGGAAGAACGAAGAAGAACAGAAATGGTCTGTCTCCCTTCTTCCCAGCTCGGTTTCCTTGCTCCAAGGCCCACCAAGAGGGACAGCAAAGCAGAACACGTTCAGGAAAACTTTTTCCCACTCAAAAATAGTGAAACAAGTGAAAGCTGCCTAGAAGGAGCTGGAGGGCTGTGGGTTCCTGCTTGCTTGTCTGTTTATTCAGCCTAACTTTAACATGTGTTCTGCTCTGACTTACTTTGCTTTGCATATGTTTGGCTGCCAGGGAAGTTTCTTTTACCAGGGAAGAGAGATATTTGGGTCCCCCCATGATAATAATAACTCATTTACTATTTTGTCTAGTGTCTTAATAAAACTATTTCTCATCCTCCTCATGGCTCTAAGAGGCAGGTTTTATTACTCACAATTTTACTGGTAAGAAAAGAAGCTTGGAAGTTAAGCTACTTGTTCTTGGTCATCCAGTGGCCAAGCAGTGGTTGATTGTTTGATTAAATGATTGATTTTAATGCCAGAGGATGCATGCATTCACCGGAGTGACACAGAGTGACAGAGAGGGAGAAATCACCCTCCACCCATTTTACCCCATGGTCACACTGCAGTCCCTTCTCCTCCATTTCTCCATCCTGTTGGGATGTTTGTGGACATTCTCAACGCACATACACCTGGTGTGTTTTTCAGCCCACTGAGGTTGGGATCTGCACTACAATCAGTCATATAAGATCTGGCTCCCTAAACCACTAGGCTACAGGGCCAGGCTACAGCACAGGGATTTAAACTTAATCCTGTCCAATTCTAGAAGTCCCCCCTGATGTTGGAAGGAGCATTGGTGAATGCGACAGAGATGAAAGCAGTTCAGAGTTGCTGTTATTGCTTTTGAATTCCTGCAGACTGTTTGTCACGGGGCCCCAATTCACCTGACCCTGATTTTCCTCAGCACGCCAGATAAGAAGGGTCACGCTTGACCTGGAAGGTGTTGAAAGACCTGCTGCTGTGTGCAGCTCATTGAAGGGAGCAAGGTTTTCCATTGCTGTGACCTGGCAGAAGGTGCTGGGGTCCAGCTGGACCCCAATCCATCGCTCAGGGGCGGTATGGGCTGCGGGCCAGAGTGCACTAAGCCATAGCCAATGTCAAGGGCTCCTCATGTCCAAGCAGGAAACTGCGACTGAAAAGCTGAAAAAACATATGATCCCATAAAAAGACGCCTCTGGGGGGACAGGCCATTAGTCAGCCTTATTTATTTATTTTTCCTTCTTGCTGCAAAGTTCAATATATACGAAGGAGCTATGATTATCATATAAAAGGCTATGCAAAATTGCCCTCCCCTTGGCTGCAGAGGGAAACTTTACCCTGGCCCTTTGCCATCCTTAGCTTTGTTTGTGTTCTTCAGATTCCGAGTTCTTTGCCCATCGTTGCGATGGCCCAAGTCGAAGCACAAGTGTGTCTCAAAATAAACACACGGAGCTGAAACTCTCCAGAATTGCTCTCATCTCTGCCCACACCCCTGTCTGATGACGGAGACCAGAGGAAAGGGATGGCGGTGGCCTTTTAAGACAAGATCTTCTTTAGGAATTATGTGCTTGATGAGCTTAGGAAATACCTTGTGGTCATGAAAAGTAATAAAATTTCCTTTCTTGGGTGTGATCAAGAAACCTGGACTGTCTCTTCTGACTTCTTGCCAGTTCGACTTGGGAATGTGTAGTACTTTTCGAAGGTCACATGGTTTTGTTTGTTTTTTAAGAGGTGGCAGGAAAGGAGCACTTTTTTGAAGTATACTTTTTTGAAAACACCTCCATGGTCAATCTACAGAGGTAAGAATACCAGGTCTCCTTGTTCTTCCAAATCCTTTGGTCCTAGAGGTAACCAGTGTTTTTTTTTTTTTTTTTTTTTTTTTTTTTGCTCCCTCTCTGTCTTCCTTACCATCTGTGTTAGTTTCCCAAGGCTTCTGTAACAAAGTACCTCACCTAGGTGACTTGGAACAACAGAAATCTATTGCCACCAGTTACAGAGGCCCAAAAAGTGCTAGCAAGATTGATTCCATCTGAGAGCTGTGTCAGAGAATCTTCTGGTGGTTTGCATGTGTTCCTTGGTTTGCAGATGCGTCATCCTGATCCTTGCCACCATATTCATAAGACTTCCTCTTCACCGTCACTGGGTGTGTCTTTGCCCAAATTTCCTCTTTTCAGAAGGACACCACTCCTATGGGATAGAGGCCTACCATCCTCTGGTATGACCTCACCTTCACTAGTAACATGTATGAAGATCAATCCTATTTACACATCAGGTCACAGACTGGGGTACTCAGCAGTAGAACTTTAACATATGAATAGAGGGGAGGGGCCGGACAGGGCACAGTTCGACCCCAAATGCCATCTCATAGACTTATCCAAGTTTCTTTTACATAGGAATTTTGAAAGTAGGCCCACAGAGAGGAGTATGAAGATCCTAACTAAAAACTGAGGTTAATACTTTGTCAGCGGGAAATTATTGGTTCAATCTGAGACTCCAACATTTACTTGTGAAACAGGATTTTGCAAGGTTTAGAAAAGCCAGAACTATGCCATGAGGACACAAATAGCCATTTGGAGAGGTTTGTATGGCCTTAAACTAAAGCCTTCTGCCAAAACAGCTACAGGAATGGTCCTCTAGTACCAGTCCAACCTTCAGACGAACGCAGCCCCAGCTGACATCCTAACTATGACCTCAGGAGAGACCTTGAGCCAGAACTACCTAACTAAGCTACTACTAGCTTTCTGATATAGAAGAACTGTGAGATAGTACACATTTATTATTTTAAGCCACTATGTCTTGGGGGGTAATTCCTTATGTAGCGGTAGAGATCTAATAGAGCTCCTGCTACCCTAACACTGGAAAAGTACATCTATATTTACCTTATGAGCAGTATTATCCTGACAACATCTGGGGAAGGAATTCCACAGCAGCAAGGCCTCAGGTCTCATGGATGGAAGGTTTTCTGGTTTTGTTTGTTTTTTAAGGAAAGGAAGGAAATATACTTCTATAGTGATTGAAAATACATATATTTTACCAACTATGAACATATTAGGCTAAAGTGACAACTTTGTCCAATTGATCAGCAGGATGGTATAGAGTAAGAGCACAGAATTCTAGACCAAACTGTCTATATTCAAATCTCAGCTCCCCCCCACCCCCACTAGAGGGTGTGTGCATTTGTCAGAGAGAGATGGAGAGGGAGAGGAGAAAGCACCCTCTCACCCCCCCCCCATGGGGCATGGTCACTCTGCAATCCCTTCTCCTCCATTTCTTTCACCTTTTGGGATTTACACTATGGGGTTGGCCATGTGAGATCCAGCCACCTAATAGTGGGCTCTAAATCCCAACTTTTACTTACTTTGCAACAGTGGGGGAGTTTCTGTATCTTAGTTTTCCCACTCATAAAGTGGGATAATAATAATAGTACCAACCTCATGGAAAAGAGTTAATATAGGTCATAACTTACAACTGTATTGGTACATAGTAAGATAAATCCCTTATTTTGAGAACTCAGGTATGGGAAGATCCACTTAGGATATGTCTTATGACTGAACTTGGTTGCATGTTGAGAGAGGTGGCCTTTGAGGAGATGGGAACTCAGAGCTTGTATAACCTGCTCCCTCAACATTTATGAACACATGAAGTTCAGAAGGAGAAGTTGTGTTCCCAGTTAGAGAGGGCTACCAACACCAAATAACTTGTTCAGGGCCACAAGACACACAGAAATTCCGGTTATCGCCTCTGACCAGCAGGGTTGCTGTCTTTGAACTTTATATGGGGAGGAGGGCTTAAGTCATGCTATCACTAAGTCATATGAGAAAGCACCACTGATTTCCTGAAGGACTTAGTGTTTTAAAATCTACTGGCTCTGAAGTACCCAGTTCATAATATCTGAAAGGCTAAAGGATATTCTGATAGGATTTTGAGCTCTCCATTGTATGTGCCATTTTCTAAGGAGCTTTCAATAAGCTCAGTCTTACATAAGGCAGAGACTCTCTTTTTCTGTTTGGAAGGAGCTTGAAATTCCTGTGCCTATTTTTACTTCTTGGCATAAGAACCCAACCTGACATATTGTGAGGTTCCCATCTTGAGCCAAAGACCTGAGAGGTTCGTCCTTGTCCTCTTTCTCTATATTCTCCTGCTCTCCTCCTCCTAAGCAAGGCTGCAGAGGCTGTGTTAGCATAGTTCTTTTGAAATAAAAACTTCTTGTAAGCATTTATGAGTCAGAAGGATGGGTCATATATAACATGCTAACGTTTACTTTTGACATAGGGGTTGGTTTTCAGTTGTATTCCGGGGACCAAGATACTGTCACTGTAACTCTGGAAGAGTGAATCGGTATCTACCTTGTGAATAGTAGGACCCCACAACATCGGGTATAAAGAGTTCTAGACCACCAGTGCCTCGGGCCTCAGGGATAGGAATTCCCAGAAGAAAAAAAAAAAAGTAAAAGAGTACTTTGATCCAGTTGCCCTTCATGTTGTTGTCTCCCTGTCCAATTTGCTAGAGAATTTCCCACTGGCTCTTGGCTCATTCTCAAATTGGAGAGCAGTCTTTCAGAGATTACTCTGTATGCTGAAAGACAAGGAAGTCTTTATTAAGCAGAATGGGGAGGTCCTGCCTTCTAGGAAGGGCAGATAGATCTTGATCTGGGTGTCTTAACCCCCCTTCAGTCTCCCACCACAGAGCCCCGTCCTGCTTGCTCCTCCCTCTCCCAGCGAAGGGGGAAGGGCTACACAGACCCCTTGCCTTAGACCGAAAGGAAAACACACTGTTGTATAGCGATTGAGGTTGTCGCTACTGTAATTGGGAGTCCTTTCTCAGGACTGCTACTGCAGCAAGATGACATTTCTAGCCAGCACCCCAGTAGAAGGGAGTGTTCCTTCATCCATGTTTCTCCCACTGCAGAGTGTATACCCCTTATCTGAAATATTTGGAGCCAGAAGAGTTTTGGATTTTGGAATTCCTCAGATTTTAGAACCTTTACAAAATTGTAATGAAATACCTTGGGAATGAGACCCAATTCTAAACACAGACTCATTTATGATATTTTATGTGTAATCATATACACCCTATCAATATAGTCCAAAGATAATTTTAATACCGTATTATTTTATTGCAGCATTTTGACTGTGGTCACATCATATTAGGATTTCAGAGTTTTGAATTAAACGCTGAGAATTTTCAAAAGGGAGTAAAAGTCTTAGCTGACATTTCCTCTCTTCATCTCCTTCCTGTCCTTCATTTATCTTGTTTCCCTTCACTCATGCCTCCTCTCTTCACCTCCTCTCTGCCCTTCATTTATCTTGTTTCCCTTCACTCATGCTTGTTTAAGAAGCCTGGATTTTCAGACACCATTTTTATACTCAGCCCAACAAATACTTAAATAGTATTAATATATATTAATTCATTTTAATACAATGGCCCCTGGAGGCAGGCACTTTTATATTCCCCATTTTGGAGATCAGAAAACTGAGGCACTGGATGAAGTGATTTTCCATGACTACTCAGGAGCCAAGCCCAGATTTAAGCCCAATTAGTCTAATCAGAGAGTCTGAGTTCTCAAATCCCAAAGTCCCACATCACTTTCTCCTCGTTATTTATTCCTTTTCAGAGGTTGACTCTTCCTTAACAGTTTGTTTCTTACTGGAGGGCTTATGTACTGCATTTAAGTTCGGAGTCCTCTCAGTCCAGGGCGAAGTATGCAGTGATTCTTATTTGTCTTCGGAGCCTTCATGACAGTATGGCCCCACCCCCACCCCAACACACTCACCCTCTCCTTAGATGAAGGCCCAGCACAGTCATGCAATGGGAGTCCTGCCCGGCTGGGCCTGATGTGATAACAAAGTCATGTCTTCTTTCAGAAACACTCATGCTTGTGAGCTAGTGGAGACTTTTCCCCTACTGGCCAATAATGTGTAAGTCCTGCACGGTGAGATGATCTCTTTTAGGACAAAGAAAAGGAGGGAGGAAAGAGACACATAAAGGAAAGAAGAAAGAAGGAGGGAGAATGACGAGAGAAAAGGAGAGAGAGAGGGAAAGA
>NW_006204591.1:862563-916847 GCF_000334495.1 Tupaia belangeri chinensis
AGGGAAGGAGAGGAAGGAAGAGTGAAAAGTAATGAGAGGAAAGAATGGAAGAAACAGAGGACAGAAAGGAGGAAAGGAAGGTGAGAGGAAGAGATGGAGGGAGGGAGAATAGAAAACAAGAAATAGAAGACAGAAGAGGAAGAAGAGAAAAGAAAGGGGAGGTAAAGAATAAAGGGAGAAAGAAAAAAGGGAGTAAAATAACAGAAAGGAGCAAAGAGGAAAGAAAGGAAAGAACATCGTTGGCATGGCAGGCCTGAGTTTCCTAGAAAAGGCCCTGCCCCTGCTCTCCTCTGCCCAAGTCTTTCTGAGCAATCTTCCTTATGCTTCGGCTAGGCCATATTAACTTTCATCCTACCAAGAGTCTACATTTTGAAACAGGTCATGTTCTTCAGGTTTTCTCATCTAACAAGAGGGAATAGGGGGAAAAAATGTTGTAACTTAATTGAAATATGTCAGATCAAATCAGGGTTCTGACCCCAGAGTTATGACCCCTTGGGAGACCCTAGGTCTTTCTTGTGACTGCTGAAGAGTTCGTTGCTGTGAGTCACTCCTCGTAGGGCCTTGATCTGCCCATCTGTGTAGCAGGGAAAGCATGCTGCCACCCTGTCTTGCCAGTGCTGAGAATCAGTGGGCCAAAGCCAGAAAGCACCTTGAGCCTGCAAGGCATATGAGGGTGCCTCTTTCTAGTCTCCTTCTTCTCTTTCACAGGCTCAGAAGAGTTGTGCAAGAACAGTGAGAGATGCGGGCCCTTGACTTTACAGGAGCTACACACCATCAGCTTTTTATTTTATTTCATTTTATTGGGAGAGAGAGAGAGAGGAAGCACTCCACAGTGAGGTGTGATCATGTCATATTCCCTTCTCCTCCATTTCCCCATCCTATTAGGATTTCAGGCATGTATGCACACATACCAGGTGTGGTTTTCAAGCCACCAGGGCCAGCATTTGAACTGTAATTGGCCATGTGGGATCTAGCTCCCAATGCAACACACTTAACCATGGTGCTATGGTGCCCACTCAACACTTGTATTTTTAAAGCCCCCCCCCTCCCCTTAGGGTCAGCTTAGTTAGCCTGTTTCCTTCCTTCTAGTCTATCGCAAGGTGTATCTCCCTGGATGCTGTCTCTGCCACTGCTTGCCAAGTGTGGAATTCCCTTCCAGCTCTCAAATTCAGTGACTCACCTGGTGATAGGAACTCTGTCCCTGCTGTTTCCAGGCCTGGCACAGCTCAAATCTCACATCCTTGCAACATGATTTGTCAGCTCCGCATGGCAGCACTGTGCTGGCCTCACCATGCGCTCAGTGAACAAGATTCACTTCCAGCATGTGGTCCTGAGCCAATCATCCGTGATAATTTAAAAAAAATAAAATTATAGGGCATGTGCACTTACCAGAGAGAGACAGAAAGGGAGAGAGGGAGAGAGAGAGAGAAAGTGAGATGCAAGCCTCCCAGTGGCATCCCTCGAGGGATTCCCCTTTTTTCTCTTGGGATTCTGGGAATGCATGCACATGTGCCCAGTGTGCTTTATAAGTCTCCTAGTGTGGGACTAGAACTACACAGTCAGCTATGTGGGATCCACCTGCTTTAACCACCATGCCACCTGGTTAGTCCTCAGCCTTAAATTATTAACATTATTAATAATATTAGCACCTTTACAAGTACTGTTTACTAAACATTCACCAGATGCTGATCATATACCAAGTGCTTGTGTTTCACTGAATCCTCATACAACCCTAAAAAGTAGTTCTTTAATCCATTTTACAGATGAAGAGACTCAAGGTGGTTAAGTCATTTGCCTGAAGTCACTAGTCTATCAGTAAGGGGAGAAGCTGGTGTCTAACCAAACCTGGTTTGGTTTTCTCCCAAACCAACAGTGCTGCTTAACCGTGCTTATCTCCTACAATACTAGCTAATAGCAGGAAGTGTGTACCATGTACCATAACTGTGTTGGAAGCTCAACGTGTGCAGTTTGATTTACTTTTCATAACATCTTGTAAGAAGGAAAGATCAACTCCATTTTTTAAGGAAATTGAGATTTAGAGAGTTTGGATCATGCCTTTCAGCTAAACTCACTGGAATCCAATACCTTTTTTTGAAAGTAAGTTTCATTGGCTCTATTTGAGGTGTACAATCTGATATTGCAAGATACACGAAGGTAGTATAATGGTTATTGTGGTGAAACATGACATATTCATCATCGTTCATGGTTACCTATTTTTTCTTTCTTTTTTTGGAGAGGTTTTTGCTATAGGGCGTGTGTGCTCGCCAGACAGACAGAGAGAGACAGAAAGCAAGAAATCACCCCCCAGGGGGGAATGGCCATGCCGCAATCCCTTCTCCTCCATTCTCCTCTTGGGATCTTGGGCATGCATGCACACGCACCCAGTGTGAGTTTAAGCCACCGGGTCCGGAACTCGAACCGCGGTTGATTACATGGGAGTCCAGCAACATAGTCATTACGCTAACTGCTGGTCCCATGGTTACCTATTTTTTCAATAAAAGTTTAAAACAGTTTTGAACTTCACCACAAAGGATTTTCTTTTATTTTTCTTTTTTGATTTTGATTTCTTTTCATTTCCATTTCTTTTGTACATTCAATCACAAGTAGGATTTTCTATAACACACATTTGAAGCCTTTTTTTTTTTTCAACATAGCCTTGTGTTCCACACTTATTCTGAGCACATGGTTCTTCAAAATTATACTCTGAGATAGTTCACCTGATGTCAATGTCTCAGAAATGGACACAGAGGTGACTAAGGGTCAGAGGTGATGTTGACTGCTGGGGTTACTGCCTGGTCTCCTTCACTGAAGACAAGCAGGGCACACTGAGGCAGAACTTGGAAGCAGTTTGATTTTTTTCTGCCAGTAAAAATGAAGAAGATTAGAAAAAGAAACGTGATTTTACATCAGAAAGGTTATGCCTACTGATCCTGAAAAGTCATAGATGATTTACTGAGGGCGAAAAATAGGGGCAGGAGTCTGTTAGGAAAGAGAGTGGTACCTCGGTCTCCTGCCCTCCGCATCCTACTTCATCTATGCCTGGCCTTTTTCTCATCCCTTCTTCATTTCATATGAGGGGACGTCAAAAGGGTCATAGAGATGGAATTAAAGTATGAGTTCATTTGGTGCAAAAAAATTCCTGCTGTTTTCTCAAAATACTTAATTTTTTCATGAACTTTTTGAAGCTCCCTTCTCCCCCATAGTAAGCAGTTTGGGATATGGTTTGAGTTTCTAACCACACATTACTGACCATCTTCTTTCTACCTGATGTAGAGGAAGAGTTTGAACTTTCACTAATAAATCTCTGAAAATGAATGTGACCAAGTTCAAATGAAACATTTTAAAATGTTACTTACAAAAATACTGGGGGAAAAAATCTATATATTGCCTCCATGGTTTCTTCACTCATTTTAACTGGGCACATGGACCCTGTCCTATGTTGAAATCTCCCACGTTGCCATTTCCTGAAAGTATTTGTAGTGGAACTAACATCATTTGCTCAGCTGTAAATCCTCTATTCTAGGCACCATATAAGTATTCAAAAGGACATTTTGATTCAAATGCCAATGTTTTTCTTTAAAGAACAGTGAGGAAAAGTAGACTTTGGTTTTTACATTTTAAAGCCAAAATAAAGTTAGAGGTGGTGATGGACTGAAAGAAGAAAAATGCCTAACAGGTATATCTTATTTTTATTGAGCGCTTAACTACATGCCGGTTACTGTTCTGAGTGTTTTTGTGTTTCTTCTCATAAAACACACACACACACACGCACACGCACACGCACACAAACACAAACACGAAACCCTGAAAACTCCATAAGGCAGATATTATTATCAGCCCCATTTAACAGACAAGAAAACTGAGAAAGAGAAAGATGAAGGAGCATGCTCAAACTCACACAGCTGGCCATCAAAAGAGCCAGGATTTGAGCACTGGGTGAGTGACTTCAAGCTCGACAATGCCTTTAAGTTACACTGTGAAGAAATAAGGCATCTGTATCATTCTGGGGCACTGCTTATTTATTTTTTTTTAAGTTTATTTTGTAAGAAACTCATGGAAAAAATAGTCCTGAGATCAATTTTCCATGGTCTCAACTGACCCATGGCTGTGCTTGCACCAATCCTCTATGAGATGATGTCTATGAATATACTAATTCTGTAGATTAGTTAAAAATCTGTAGAATAATCTGGTTATATTGTTGGCCCCTCTGACAATGTGTCAGAGAATCAATCAGCAAGATCACTGAATCTAGAATCTGAAGACTTGTCATTCATCATTGGCCTTTGGAACCTTAGACAAAGCTGTTACATTGTTAACCATCAGTAAGATGGGGGTGGAGGATGTGAAGAAGTAGGGGGATGTGTATGTGGGGGGGGGGTAGAAATCCCTATTTCCCAAGGTCGCTGTGAGATGGGATGAGAACTGCATTGTAAACAAACCAAAGCCCTCCACAGTCTACAGAGGCTCAGAGTAAATGGTGAAGTCCGACATCCTCATAATTCTGCTAACTCATAAACTTTCTGGACACCTGTGGGATGAACTTAAAACTGACTATCTTAGATTGATTGGAATGAAGGAAAATAACTTAGTTTGGGATTTAGTCTTCCTTTTTTTGTGTGCATTTATTTCTTCTAGAGACAGAGAGACGCAAAGAGAAGAGAGAAGCACTCTCAACAGGAAGTGGTCACATCATGATCCCCTTCCTCCAGCCCCCTAGCTTGTTAGGATTGTAGGCATGAGTGCCTGGTGGACTTCTGGTCAACCAAGCTAAAGATCTGAATCCGTGGTTGGCAATGTGGCTTCCAGCATTACAGTAGAGAATGGTACAGACTGCCCTGCCTAGGCTGGGCCAGGATTTTCTATTGCTTTTGTCGTCGATTTTATAAGCTGTGTTGTCTTTTAAATGAAATTTACAATTATATCAGCATACAGTTTTTTCAAAAAATTCTCTTTATCTTTTTGTTTTTCTGTGGCATATGTAATGATGTCCCCTACTTCATTCCTGGTAGTAAAATTTATGGTTTCTGTCTTTTTTTTTCTTTGATTAATCTTGATAAAGGTTGATCAATTTTATTAGTTTTCAAAGAATCAAGCTTTGGCTTTTTCAATTTTCTTTATTGCATATTTGTTTCTTATTTTGTTGATTTCTGCTTTTATTTTTTGATCATTTCTATTTTCTTGACATATAATTTGCCCTTTTTTTCTATCCTGAGGTGGATATTTAGATCATTCATTTTAGCCATAGTTCCTTTCTAAAATATGTATTTAGAATTATAAATTTCTCACTAAGCACCTTAGCTGTATCCCACAAGTTTTTATATATTGCTAATATTATTCAATTAAAGTATTTACTAAGTTTCATCTGTGAATTACCCATATTTAGCCCATGGGTAATTAGAAGCCTGTAGTTTCTATTTGGGGATTTTCTACCTATCGTTCTGTTACTGGTTCTAGCTTAACTCCATTGTAATCAGGAACATATTCAGTACGATTTTCATTCTTCGAAGTTAACCAAGACTTACCTTTTAGGGTTTGAAACTAATAACCTGCTATCATATTTTACTTTAGTAGTTTTACTCTGCAATCTCTTAGTCCTTACTGGAAATGTTACCCTGTGCATTGCTGACAAGTTGCTTAACCTCTCTGTGCCTTTCCTTTGGTATAAAATGGAGATAATGGCATCTTCTTCAAAGGGTTAAGCAACTAATGTGAACAATAAATTTTGTAACACCCTGGAAGTATTTAGAACAGTACCTGGCACATAGTACTCAGTAGGTATGAGCTATTATCAATAAATTAGGTAATTGATAGTACTACTGGTTATCCTGTTAGACCTAGTTTACACACCCACTGCCTGCTACTAGCCCACCTGTGCTGTCGGATCTCATTTGCCATAAGATACTGTAAGGCAGACTTAAGTCTCACAAAGTACCCAAGAGGTAGGTGCCACTATTCTCTGTGTTTTAGATATAAGGGAATTAAAGCACAAACTAGTAAGAAACTCGAAGGAAGGACTGTTTCTCTAGATATGAACAATAGCCTGTCTCCAGTTCATATCTGTACTCTGAGGGCATATTTTACTCTATGCAAATAAAAGAAGTAATCACTTCGCTATGAAGTGTTTTCATGGTTGACATTTTTGTCAGGTGTTCCCTATGGATTTCTATGTCCTTCAGGCCAAAGGAAAGTCTGTTTCCTAATTGGTAGGTTAGCGTAACTAACCTCAGTCACTAAATTCCAGTCTGAGTAATGGCGGAGTCTCCCAGAGCTGAAAATATGTCAACGTTCCCAGCCTTTAATATCCTCCAAAGACAAAATCCACTATCATCACCTTGTGGAAACTTAACAAATGGTAGTCGATGGACCGTTCTAGGATCAGTTCTTAAAATAAGCACAGACAGCCCACCATCACCCAAGTTATAAAGCAAATGAAATCGGCATTCTTTCCCATTCATTGGGCATAAATTGTTATGGCTATTTCCAAGGATGCATGGTACCTACGTAATGTGGGGGTCTTGGCATCGGGCTTAGAGTCTTGAGAGACCAGTTTATATTTTCAAGGAACATTGAAGACTTTAACATATTTCATAAAGGGTATTTCCCAAACCACATTGGTGTGAGTTCCTCAACCCGTTTTATAATATGGAGCACCTGGTTTCTTGCTTAGTATGATTTCAAAGGAATTAGTATAGTATGTCTGAGTATTCTAAATCTCCTAGATGCTCTGTAATTCTGCAATTTGGACTTTATTCTTTCAGTGTGTCACCTTGATCATTTCTTTATTGGTTCTAATATACTGGGTCACCAGAAAAGCCATGATATATTTTTTTCTATGCAAAAATGCATTATGACTTTTCTGCCAACTCCTGTATAATCCCTGGGGAAAATAACATTAGGTTTCATGAGTTGCTCATAGCGTAGTGAGTTTATTTTTATTTATTTATTTATTTATTTATTTATTTATTTTTTGGAGAGATTTTCGCTATAGGGCTCATGCGCTCGTCAGACAGACAGAGAGAGACATAGAGACAGAAAGCGAGAAATCACCCCCCAGGGGGGATGGCCACGCCACTATTCCTTCTCTTCCACTCTCCTCTCGGGACCTTGGGCACGTACGCACATGCACCCGGTGTGAGTTTTAAGCCACTGGGTCTGGGACGTGAACCACGGTCGACTACGTGGGAGTCCAGCGACATAGCCATTACGCCAACTGCTGGTTCCCATGAGTGAGTTTGTTTGATGGTCTCCTAAGGACATGTTTTGGTTGAGATGGAACAGGGGCAATAGGAAAGGAGGAGATTATAAGAATATAGGTGTGATGGGCATCTGGGTTTGGAAGTGCTCAGTGAAAGAGCCTGGTAGTCTAACGGTGGGCACGTGATGGTGGAAGAGGTTTGTGTTTTGCCGAGGGCTGCCTCTGCCCACATTGTCCAACCACACATCCAAATGATTTCTCCTACACCATTTAATTAGATAATGACAGTAAGGTTTTAGCAGTAGTACTATTATTGTCATATCACCAAATTCTGTTTTTTATATTATAAAATTTGGACTGGACCCATAGCCTAGTGATTACAGGAGCTGGATCCCAGGACCAGCAGATGGCGTAAGGGTTATATTGCTGGCCTCCCACATGGCCAACCACAGTCTGAGTACTGAACTTGGCAGCTGGAAACTACAGCAGGTACGTGCGTGCCCAAAATCCCAAGAGGAGGATGGAGGAGAAGGGATTGCAGAATGGCCTTTCTGGGGTGAGGGGTGGTGGTGTTGATTTCTTGCTTTCTGTCTCTCTTTCTAGTGAGTGCACATGCCCTATGGCAAAAATCTTTCTCTGACAAGAAAATAAAAATAAAATAAAGGGAATTGGATCCCACATGGCCCACTGCAGTTTAAATCCTAGCCCTGCAGGCTTAAGACATCCACTGGGTGAGTGTGTGTGCATGCCTGATATCCTGACAGAGTGGAGAAACAGAGAAGGGCTGGTAGCATGACAACACCCCATGAAGGATGCTTTTCCCCCGTCTCTTTCTCTGTCTCTCTCTGGTCAGCACAGGTAGACTCCGGCAATTACAAAAAAGAAAAAAAAAAAAAAAAAAGGATATACCCACATTTCTGGATTTAGAAGTGCTCTATGAGAGAACCCAGTAGTCTGACAGTGGGCACATGACAGCGGAGGAGGCTGTATGTTATGCCTGGGGCTGCCTCTGCCCACGTTTGTTTAACCTCACATCCAAATGATTTCTCCTACACTGTTTAATTAGATAATTGCAGAAAAGCTTTAGCAATAACGCCGTCACTGTCATAGCAGCAAATTCTGTTTTTATATCAAAAATTGCTCTTTTTCTGGATCTTTGATTTACGTTCATTTTTATTTTTCCCTAGTCTTATTGGGCGGTTTTTAGGGTTGTATCTGGTGACGGCAAAAAAAGAATCAAGATCAGGAAAGTAGGGAATTTAAGAAAGTCATATATAAACTGCTATATGGTTTCAACTCTTCCAGTCTGCCTGCCACCCTTTGCCATGATACTCACGAACACATGGTGGAGGTTCTTTTCATGGGTGCTCACCGAAGCCGCCTGCCAAATTAACTGAGGCTCTTCAGTCTCTCTTCAAAACATACTTGCTGAGGCCAGCAGGTGGCATGGTGGTTGGGATTGTTGAATTCCATGTGGCCAAAATCCCAGTTCAAGTCTCAGACCTGGTGACTTGAGAATCGTGCGGGGTGTGTGCACATGTGTGCCCAGAATCCAGATAGGAGAGTGGACGAAAAGGGATTATGGTGTGGCCATCCCCTCCAGGGCGAGGGATGGGAGGGTGTGATTTCTCACTTTCCCACTCTGTCTCTCTCTTCTCTAGTAGTGCACATGCCCTATGGCAAAAACCTAATATAATAACAATCATTTTTTTTAAAAAAACAGGCGATGCCATGATACCGCAAATGCTTGCATTCACTAGTGCTTACCAAACATCCACTGCATTTCCAAATGTCAGTTTCAGGTGCATCTGTTATTATATTTCCATAATTTAGTTATGTAATATATAGATGAGTGAAATATGAGCATGAAAGGAAAGACCTCATTTGAATGTTTGCAAAGATTTAGTACAGGAGACTCTTGGAAATGCTATCAAATTAAGTGTAGGTGAGCTTTGTAAAAGCTTGTGGAAGTATTTATGGAAATATGCACAGGTTATGCACTCAGATTGCTTCTCAATGGCCTTTAAGTTCTTGTTCTCTTATTAAAAATATCAAACCAGGGGTCACACGGTGAAACAGTGATAAAATGTGATGCTTTAAGAAGCAGTCCCCCATGGGAAGGTTCAGGTTCATGTCTGAGACCTCTCTGAAAACTCTAAACACAATGATATCTATCGTCTGGAGTTGGCTGAGGGCTGGGGGATTGTAGTATCAAGACCCTGTTGGGAGTGCTATCTCTGTTTCTCTGTCCCTCTCTCTCACTCATGAAATAAACAAAAAAAAATCAAAGACCAGAAGTTATTGCCTATACTTTTGGAGTGTGACCTAGGTTAAAAAGCATATATGCCAAGCTCAGTCAGCAGACCCACCCTGAAAAGGCTTTGGCCCTACAGCAGAAGACAGGCCATTGTGTGTATTTACATGTTTTGGGTAAAAAATAGAAAAAGATTTTGTGCTTTCCCTTTATTGAACTGTTTAATCAACGAATTTCTTTGTCTCAATGCATTCTATGGAACCTTAAAAAGATCTCAGTTGTTGTTCTTCGTGTTGAGCTCAAGGTCAGGATTATTCTGACTTCAAGTTTCTCCTGAGTCTTCTACATGGATCTCTGATTCTTTTTTTTTTTTTTAAAGAATTATTTTATTTAATTTTATTTCTTTTATTTTAATTTGACAAGAGAGGGACAAGAGCGAGAAAGTGAAAGAGCAAGCCTCCAGGACCAGGACTCAAACCATGGTCAGCCATGTGGGAGACCCGTGCCCTTAACCACCCCGCCACCTGCCAACCCCTGGATCTGTGATTCTTAAACTCATTGCTGTTTGACTAGAAGTTATTTGCAGTGTTAGCCGATGCTATCATATATGCATATTTGCCACTAAATGAAGAAACCAGAATGCTGCTGATAACTGTAACAGTAGCTGACTTCTGACAAGGCTTCCTTCCTATCTAGACTCTGTACTAAGCTTTTAACTGATATTTTTGTTTAATCACCAAAGGAGTAGGTGCCAACTTTTATTTCAGTTTCACAGCAGCCGAGGCACAGAAAGGGAAGGTAGGTTGCCCAAAGCAACGTAATTACGAGATGATGGAGTCACATTCCAATCCAGATGGCATTCAGAGCCTGCGACCCTAACCATTCTGCTGTCTATTTTTAGATAGTCTAAGTCTACTTAATACACGTATGACTCCTCTCGGAGGGGCGGGGGTGCTGGAGACAAAGATTGATTACTTGCCAATGTCCCTTTCTGTCCAGGAGGTGGTAAAACACTGGTTGTTTCAGACACTGTGTTATCTGTGAATAACTGTTAAATCTTGTAAACGAGACAGTGTGGAAAATATAGCACTTTGCACCTCGCAACAATAATTGGTAATGCAGAGGGACGTTAGTACGCAAGTGTGTGTGTGTGTGTGTGTGTGTGTGTGTGTGCTTTCCCTGCTGCTCACTAATAAGGAACTGGTATTTTAGTGCCCTTTTGTGCCGCTGTGCTTTTAACTGCTGTTAAGATAAGGAGTAATGTCCCTCCAGCTGCACATAATAGTGTTGTAATTCCATCAAGAGGCTTTGATAACTTCATAAACCCCGACAGAAAAGCTTGAGTGGATTTTCATGTCACCATAACACCAAGATGGAATTACAACCTTAATTTACTGGGTGTACATTTTGGGGGGTACATTACTTAACGTTAAATCCTGTTAAAAACAAATCAGCTGATGCCATCTGGCTGCGTCCATTTCATCGTAGCCTCTGAGCCTCCCCACAGTTTTGCATCTTTGTTCTCCATCACCCTCCATCACTCTGTTGAGTATTGTCCTCATCCTGGTCATAATCAGCCTGCTTACCGTCCTCATGAATGTCATATCTGTGTCACTCTTTAAAGGTGTACAGAACGCTTTTTCCTACTATATGATCCTATTAGCCTCCCCCAAACCTCGATACTTACTTTTTCATCTCTGCTTGGACATCTGAAATTTAGTTATTGGTATTGTTCATTTATGGAACTAAAGGTCTGTTGCCTGTTTCTGAAGAATAAAAGCACTGTGTAATATTGGAGACTTTTAGACAGCACAAGAAGGCCTAACATGCAAAGTTAAACTTCCTTTCCTTCTGCCTCACAAATTGCCCCTCCCTATAGGTGATCCTTGTTAAATTTTTGTTCTCATTCCCCCCCACAAATTATTTTATAGAATTTATAGAATTGCAGAAAAAAGTTTACATATTCACGTTTGCCTCTGTGTCTACTTACTTGGCTATCTCTCCTAATCTATTCTTCCCAATGAGATTACTATCTAGCCCACCTCCTTTTTTAAAAAAAGAATTATTTATTTGTTTTATTTATTATTATTCTTTTAAAATTTGCTGTAGGGCAAGCTTTTCTGCTATAGGGCACTCACCAGAGAGAGAGAGGGAGAGAGAGAGAGAAAGCAAGCTGCCAGGTCCAGGATTTGAACCACAGCTGGCCATGTGGCAGTCCAGTGCCTCAACCTGCTGGCCCCTTATATGTTTTTAAAGGAGTTAACTCTACATCCTAGGCATCTTTCCATCTCATTGCAAGTCGCTTTCCACCATGTGTAGGGCTACCTAACAAGGTAAGCCATTTGAAGTCTTGTTTTCCAAACATTATTTTAAGTCGTGAAAAGTATGAGTTAGGATCCCCAGGCTGAAGAGATGGGCTTACCTTACCCAGATCGCTTCACAACGGATGTCATCTGAATCTATTGGAGAAAAGAGGAAATTGATTTTTTAAATTATTTTATTTAACTATATTTATTTATTTATTTATTTAAATTTGACCATAGAGGGACAGAGTGAGAGCAAGAGCAGGGGAGAGAGAGAGAGAGAGAGAAAGGGAGAGAGAGAAAGCGAGGTGACAGGACCAAAGTGAGAAAGCAAGCCAGGTCTGGGACTCGAACTGCAGTTGGCCATGTGGGAGTCTAGCGCCCTTAACCAGTACGCCACCTGCTGGCCCCAAGGAAGTAGATTTTTTTTTTTGTTTGTTTTAAAAACGATTTTCTGAGCCCACTCAGTGGTGCGGCAGTAAGATGTTGCTCAGGCAATGCTGGATCCATATGGAAGATCGTGGGTGATTCCCCAGGCAACCTGTACGTGCTGGACACTCGCACCACGATGCCAGTCGTCTGGCAAGCTGTGAGGGGAGGATTGCTATGTGAGACCCTGCTTGTCTCTGTCTCTCACTCTCATGAAAGAAAGGAACTTTAAAAAAGTTTCTGTATTCTGTGCCTTAATGTACAAGTAGGACATTCTGAAAATGTCATTGCAATTCCATGTCTTTTGTTTTACTTTTTTTTTTTTTTTCCCATGGGGTACATGGGCTAGCCAGAGAGACAGAAAGAGGTAAAATGAGAAATCACCCACTAGGGGCATGGCCAGGTCACAATCCCTTCTGCATTCTCCTCTTGAAATTTTGGGCATGCATGCACATTTTTAAGGCACCTGGTTAGGAGTGCAGGCCCCGGAGTCAGCCATATGGGAGTCCAGCTCCTTAACCACCACACCACCTGCTGGTCCTGCCATTCCACATTTCTGTAAGGACGGTAGGAATCCATTCAGAAGTGGGCAGGGTGTTGAAGTAGGCAACCTGGACCAGGTGCTTGGAGACCAGTCATATAACATGTGATTCACCATGTAATTTAACCTGGGAGCTCAGTTTTCTCACCTATAAAATGGGGTTAATCATGTCTACCTCATAGGAGTGCTATGACCATTAAGTGAGATTATTTTTGCCTTGATAATGATGGGGGATTTTACGAGTATTCCGAGGCTACCGCACAGTCTAGAGCTGATGCAGTAACTTTCCTTGGAGGACTTTTAATAGCTATTTTCTTTCTGTATGTTAGCATTTATTATTGTCCCATAGATTCTGTACTTCAGATGTGAAATTAACTCTGAAACGTGACTCCCATGAGCTGGCTTCACTGCTTTACAGTTACACACTGTTTGTCACATGGAGCTTAGAAATCCTGGTCAATCCAGAGATAAATGAGTTTTGGATATTGTACTGGGATGTCAGCTACACACACTGTCAATTGAGCTGGCCTCACTGCTTTACAGTTACACACTGTCACATGGAGCTTAGAAATCCTGGTCAATCCAGAGATAAATGAGTTTTGGATATTGTACTGGGATGTCAGCTACACACACTGTCAATGAATGACTGATTTGGAAGACAGGTCTAATTCTACACCCACAAGTGTAGTTTGAAACTCACTTTCCAAAGCTCTAGTTCTGTTCTTTTGAATAGATTAACAACCTAGTGCATATTTCCTAGTAAACATGACATTTTAATTTAACTTTTGCTCTAATAGACTTCCTGCATGGTGATGTGTGTTCCATAAAACACAGGTGCATAAGCAGGCTGACACACTAGCCTAGTACTTTGCAATACGGTAGAGCACACGCACACACACAAAAGCAATGTATTTTCTTAGGAAAGCAAGTTTGTCCAGAGGACAGGGCTGCACCTAAGATGAACAGCGCAGCAGAGGCGTTCTGTTGGGTAACACCCACGGTCCCCCACGCACAGCATTGAGCCTGTTAGAGCAGTCCTGTGCAAAATTCCCTGTTGTCTCTTGTTGTGTCTCCCCAGAAGGCAGTGGGGGCGGGGCAGAAAGATCCATTAACCCGGTTGGTGTGCAGAGGCAGCCAGAGACAATATAAATCTGGGAACTGCTCTGCCCAGTGAATGCCCCTGCAGGAGTTGGAGTAACAGACAAATTAGCATAATGTAATTGGCTGGCAGGGTCAGCCCTTCTCTGGGAGCATTAGCTGTGGGGATGATAGGAAGAGGCAGATAAAGATTCGGAGGGCGGCATTTTGTCTGTCACTGTGAAGAAGGAGTTTCATTTCAGCACTGCATAGATCATTATTACAGTCCAGGAGACAGCTGTCTTCAAATGAGTCAAGTTTCCGTTTCTGAAAAATTCTTTCCTTAAAACTAAAATCTTAAGAAGTCCACTTCACTCTCACCCTTCGCATGCCAAAGCCCCAACTAAAACCAAACAAAATAAGTAAAAAGAGAATAGAAAAAGGTTTTTCCTTTTCTCTTTATTCATAGACCCTCCCTACCTACTTTGGAAACTCTTCTGGGACTTTGGGGATTGCTTATCTGTGACTAGTACGTCTCTGGGTGGTCAATTTGTACAAATCACTTCACTCATTTCGTATGGACTGTGAGGGCAGCCCCTTATCCTTCCAAAGGAAGCTAAGCTGTACAGTGGCCCTTGAACAGTGTGGGTCTGAACTGTGCAGGCCCACTTACATAGGATTTTTTTTTTCAATAAATACTGTAAAAATATTGTCTCTTCCTTATGACTTTCTTTAAAAGGTTTTCTGTTCTTTTTTTTGGAGAGGTTTTTGCTATAGGGTGCATGCACTCGCCAGACAGACAGAGAGACAGAAAGTGAGAAATCACCCTCCAGGGGGGATGGTCACGCCACAATCCCTTCTCCTCCATTCTCCTCTCAGGATCTTGGGCACACACGCACACACGCCCAGTGTGAGTTTTAAGCCACCGGGTCTGGGACGCGAACCACGGTCGACTACGTGGGAGTCCAGCGACAAAGCCATTACGCTAACTGCTGGTCCCAGAAGGTTTTCTTTTTTTCCAGCTTTCTTTATTGTAAGGATATAGTGTATTATACATATCACACAAAAATATTTTTCAGTCTACTGTGTATGTTATCAGTAAGGCTTCCAGTCCACAATAGCCTGTGAGTAGTTATGTTTTTGGAGGATTGAAAGTTAGGCTAGGAATTTTGACTGCACAGGATTGGAGGGCCTCCATGCCCCTCACATCATTTAGGGCCAATGGTGGTTTTTTTTGCTTCTGAACTGTTCACATTAGTCTTTACAGAAAAAGATGTAGAAATAGTTCCTTACTCTTCAGAGATGTTATTCCAGATCAATTTGTTGTACGTGCTATATGTGTCTTGAAGGTTCCCTTTGATACATGCAGCTTCATCTTTTCTAGTTCTTTCTAGAGTCTTCTTTCATACCCTTTGCAATTATAGGTATGATGCCGCTCCTTTGGGACATTAGGTCCCAAGTTCCCTGAAGCTCAACAGATTTGAGTTCTGTGGTTTCCTTAGCCATCACTGAAATATCTCCTAAGATGTGTTCAACTTTCTCAGGCTTACTCAATAAATGGCCACTGTCAGTGGCAGATGACATTCAGGGTACCACCCCAAAGCAAAGAATAATTGCAGTGAGATGATGAAGTGTTAAGGCAGTGGCGTGGCCAAATGTATGTGGAGAAAGTTAAATGTGCAGAAATATCTGGCCCTAGGTCTTATGTGTGTTGGGAACTTTCCAAAATTCAGAGCATAGAAATCCCCACGACGCTAGCTCAGTAAATTTCCAGGCCATCTGAATCTCTACTGACCTTTTGAAAACATAGCCAATTTTTTTTTTACCCACATGGCTGGCTGTCCTGTGGGCTAGTTAACTCAAACTTTGTTTTTTTCCTAATCACTTCTTTGTTGAATATTACCAGTTTTGTTTTTGTTATTGTTTTTTCCCTTGACTAGAGGTTCTCAAACTTTTGCAGCTTCATACACCCTCAGCATTCCAATATATATATATATATATATATTGGCACACCAACATAAAAAAAAATACTGCACTATTTTGCTTATTAAGTAGTTATACCCAAATAACTTAATAAGTATTAAGAATCTTGGTAGCTATTTGAGATTAATAGTGCACAGATATTAAGATAATAATGAACAGATATTAAGTTAATAAAAAGAATTATTTTATTCTTAAATAACCACAATTAGTTCATAATGGGATGTGTATACCATTTGGGCCTTCTCAAACCTTAGAGTCAAACTGATGCCACCACCCTCATTTTCTGTTCTACCTTTATCATTGCATGGTATTTGCTTTTTATGACAGTAACTAGCAGGAATCTAGCTTTGTGAAGTTGTAATGTAATCTACAGGAATTGATATAATCTAATGTTGAAATAATGACCACCTCGAGCTGGCTCAATGTCCAACAGATTTAGAATACTGCTGTATAACCCTCAGCAATTAAAACCCACACATACCTTAACATTGTAGGTTCGGTTTCAGACCACTGCAGTAAAATACATATCACAATGAAGTGAGTCAAGCAAATGTTTTGGCTTTCCAGTGCATATAAAAGTTTTTCTTATACTATAGTCTATCAAGTGTATAATAGCTAAAGAAACTATGCATGTATCTTACTTTAAAAATATTTTGTTGCTGAAAATGCTAATGATCATCTAAAACTTCATTGAGTCATAATCTTTTTGGTGGTAGAGGGTCTTGCCTTGATGTTGATGGCAGCTGACTTAGGGCAATGGTTGCTAAAGGTTGGGATGACTGGCAATTTTAAAAAATAAGACAGCAATGGGACCAGCAAATGGCATAATGGTTATATCGCTGGACTCCCACATGGCTGACTACAGTTCAAGTCCTAGACCTGGCAGCTTGAAACTTATGCCTTCACGTGTGGGCACATGTCCAAAATCCCAAGAAGAGAATGAAGGAGAAGGGATTGCAGTGTGGTTATCCCCCCCTGGGGAGTGATATCTCACTTTCTGTCCTATAGCAAAAATCTCTCTTAAAAATAACAACAAAAAGATGGCAATGAACTTGGCCATGTCAGTTGGCTGTTCCTTTTACAAAAGATTTCTCTGTAGCATGTGATGCTGTTTGATAGCATGTTGCCATGACAGAACTTCTAAATCAGAGTCGGTCCTCTCAGACTCTGCCATTGCATTGTCAACTAAGTTCGTGTAATATTCTGAATTCTTAGTTGTCATTTCAACAGTATTTACAGTATCTTCTCCAGGAGCAGATTCGATCTCAAGAACCACTTTCTTGGCTCATTCATAAAAAAGCAACTCCTGGGAACCAGCAGTTAGCATAATGGCTATGTCGTTGGATTCCCACGTAATCGACCGTGGTTCGCGTCCCGGACCCGGTGGCTTAGAACTCACGCCGGGTGCGTGTGCGTGCATGCCCAAGATCCCGAGAGGAGAATGGAGGAGAATGGAGGAGAAGGGATTGCGGCGTGACCATCCCCCTGGGGAGTGATTTCTCGCTTTCTGTCTCTATGTCTCTCTCTGTCTGGCGAGCGCACGCGTCCTATAGCAAAAACCTCTCAAAAAAAAAAAAAAAAAGGCAACTCCTCATCCATTAATTTTTTTTTATGAGGTTACAGCAGTTCAGTCACATCTTCAGGCTCTACTTCGAACTCTAGTTCTCTGGCTGGTTCCACCACAGCTGCAGTTACTTCCCCCACTGAAGTCTTGAATCCCTCAGAGTCATCCATGAGCACTAGGATTAACTTCTTCCATCATCTTGTTAATATGGATATTTTGATCTCCTCCCATGAATCACTAATATTCTTAATGACATCTGAAATAGGATAGTGAATCTTTTCCAGAAGATTTTCAGTTGACTTTGCCCAGATCCATCAGAGGAATCACTGTCTATGGCAGCTCTTGCCTTTACGAAACATATTTCTTAAATAATTAAGACTTGAAAGTCAAAATTACTCCTGGATCTGTGACCTGCAGGATACATGTCATATTAGGAAGCATGAAAACATCAGTGCTCCTGGGCAACGAGGTGTGTCGTCAGTGATAGTAGTTTTTTTAAAAGGAATCTTTTATCTGAGCACAAGGTCTCAACAGTTGGCTTAAAATAGTCAATAACCTATGCACAACCAGGCGTGCTGTCCTCTAGGCTTTGTGTCCCATTATAGAGCACAGGCAGAGTAGAGTTAGCATAACTTTTCAAGGCTCTAGAAGTTTGGAAATGGTAAATGAGCATTGGCTTTAATTTAAACTCACCAACTGCATTAACAAGAGAGTCGGCCTGTCCTTTGACACTGTGAGGCTAGATATTTCCTTCCCCACTCTAGCTACAAAAGTTCTAAAAGGCATCTTCTTACAGTGAAAGGTTGCTTTATCCACATTGAAATCTGCTGTTTAGCATGACCACCTTCCTCAGTGGCTTCAGCTAGATCTTCTGGATAACTTGCTGCACCTTCTGCATCACCACTGGCTGCTTTCCCTTGCACTCTTACGTTATGGAGAAGTCTTTCCTTAAACCTCATGAACCAACCTATGCTCACTTCAGACTACTTGCCTGTGCTTCTCACCTCTCTGAGCCTTTATAGAACTGAAGACGGTTAGGGCCTTGCCTTGGATTAGGATTTGGTTTGTGAGAATGTTGTGGCTGGTTGAGTCTGCTATCCAGACCACTAAACCTTTCTCCGCAACAGAAATGAAGCTGCTTCTCTTTCTCATTCATGTGTTCACCAGAGTAGCACTTTTAATTTCCTTCATGAATTTCTCTGTGGCATTCTTATCTTGGCTAACTGTTTGCTGCAAAGGCCTGTCTTTCACCCTGTCTCAACTTTTGACGCGCTTTCCTCACTATGCTTAATGATTTCTAGGTTTTGATTTAAAAAGAGACATGCAACTTTTTCATTTTCCCTTAGCGACCATTGCAGTCATTCACTAGATGAATTTCAATGTTACTGTGTTTCAGGGAATAGGGAGGCCTGGAGAGCGGAAAAGAGATACGAGAATGGCCAGTAGGTAGCGCAGTCAGAACACGCGCGATACTTATCCACCACATTTGCTGCCTTGTATGGGTTTGTGGTTCCCCATCACAATTTACAGTAGTAACATCAAAGCTCCTTGACCACAGTTTACCACAGCAGCTCAAATAGTCATGAAAAACATGGAGATATTGTGGGAGTACAGAATACGGCAAAGCGACATGAAGTGAGCACACGCTGTTAGAAAAGGGGCACCTAACTACTCGCTTGATACAGGCTTATCACGAACCTTCAATTTAAAGAATTTTCTTTTAAAGAATGCAATATCTGTGAAGTGCAATAGAGTAAAATGCAGTAAAATCAGGTATGCCCATATTCTGCGGCATCCCTGTGAGTTAGTGTAGCACCTAAGTTCACAGTTCAGGAACTCGGCAGCCCTGGGCATTAAAGGTGAATTGTTAGCTTCTATATTCAAATCTGTCAAATCTAAGAGGAATGGCAAGTTCCTTTTTTCTTTTAATTGCCAGTGGGTAGGTACATGAGCCAGAGAGAGAGAGAGAGAGAGAGAAATCATCCCTCAATGGAGGCGTGGTTACACTACTACCCCTTCTCCATTGCTCCATCCTGTTGGATACGCCCACACACTCATCATGTTTTTCAGGCCACCAAGGCTGGGATCGAACTGTGGTCAGTCATTAGGAATCTGGCTCCCTTCATCACTATGCTAGAGGGCCAGCCCTGGAATTTCTGACTTATACTCTAGACTAAAATTTCTCTTCAAGGGCTTACATTCTGAGATGTAGCATCTGTACCCCTAGCTGTTCTTCACCTTCATGGCGAACTATATGCTTACGTTCAAGATAGCATTTTCTCCCTCTTCTAATTTTTTTTTTTTTTACCCTTTGAAGTACACATAATCTGCTATTTCCCTCTGTAATTCCTATTAACAATCACATTAGCAAAAACAGCCGGGTGAGTAATATTGTTTATTTCATTGAATGTCTGTTTTCTTAATTTCTTATTTTATTTTTGATTCTTAATTATCTGAGCATGAGGAATCTGGTGCTGAACACATGTGTGAGGAAAAACAAAATGCTGTTTTCTCACAGAAATTACCACAATACTTGTCCTTTCTCACAGTTTGCTGCAAACCCTTAGCTGTTTGTGAACTCAGACCCCAGAGCACATCTGCCACTTGGTTGGTTTCACAGACCTTTACTCTAGCCTCTACAATAGATTTTTAAGACTTTGACCTTTGGCTACGTTTCCAGAGAAGTCTCATGACATCACTGAGATTCAGGCACAAAGATATTTCATCCTTACTTTATGTCTTTCTTTCTTCTTTTCTTCTTTCTTTCTTTTTTTCCACTAGCAGGATCGTACTATGTTGCAATCTTCCTGCCTTAGCCTTCCAACCTTCCAAACAGCAAGAACTAGAAGGGTGCACCACCATAGCACCTGGCTTTTAGGGCGGGCCAGGAATTGAACCCAGCCTCCCATGTGACCCGAGCCTGCCCAGTAGCAGTGTCAACCAGCAAGGACCACACGGTTACTCTCTTTTTAAAAGTTTATTTATTTCTCAAGAGAGAAAGGCACCTCTAACAGATATTCATACTGCAACCCACTACCAGTCTCAGCCAGCCTGAACTACATGTGCCTTGTATGCATGGGGACACCTCAGGATGTGAACCTAGGACTTCCCCATGTGGACCCAGCATGGTGTTACTGCTGCACTACTACCTGGCACCTACTCCTCTCGTTTTATTCTGATCAAGTTCATTCTTCTTTTAATTCTCCTGTTCCTGGCCCTCCTCCTCTTTTCTTAGAAACATTTCCTTGGTTTTCCATGGGCTGTTTTAGCCCTGGAGAGCTAAACACTAACCACCAAGTCCATTGGATGAGTGGTGGTGTACCTGACGGTCAATGCTATCTCCCAGATCCCTGGATCTAGGATGTGTGTGTGTGTGTGTGTGTGTGTGTGTGTGTGTGTGTGTGTTCTGGAGCAGAGGGATTGGGAATGGGACACTGCCCAGTTGTGGACATGGCTGGAATAGAGGTTGGAGGCACAATGGCATGACTGGCAATTCCTGTGCTTTGCAGTTCAGTAAGTGACTCTAAGATCTTAACCCTGCTCTCTTCAGTACTCTTTCTTCCTTGACTTCTTTCACACAGCTCCCCTACCCCCCCCCTTCCTTCCATCTCTCATCAGCCCCTACTTCCTTCACTTCTCTGCTTAAATTTTGCACTCCACCTTTGACTCCAGCCTGTAAAATGTTCCCGGCGCTGTCCCTAGTCAGGTGGATGTTGCCATAACTCCTGCATGATATCAATAACCCATGCTATGAAGCCAATGAGGTAATTTTCCCTGAAGCTCTAAATATAATTTAACAAGTTAAACACTGTAACATTGTGGTGAATGCGCTATTAAGGGACTGTAAATTGCTTACATAGCATCAATAAACACAGTGCCCTAAAGCGAAGGGCTGTTAAGACTTTATAATCTAAAGCAGCACTCTGGAGTATCACCCCGAGGCTTCGGCTTCAAGTCAGATAAAAACAAAGTGGCTGAAGACTTTGGCTGCAGCCAAAAGTACATAGGAACACAACAAGCTCTAGGGGGGTAATTCCTTCTTGAATGCTTGAGGTGGATATGCGCATTTGCTGAGAAACACATCTTATCAAATTAGCCAGGATTGATGGGAGTCTCCCATTTTTACAGGAAATGGGGAAAGTGGAGTCTACAGTTGTTAAGTACCAAACCAATTGGTATAAACCAGTTCCCCCACCCCCAATAGATTCATGTGTCGTTTCTTGGAATAAAAACAAAAATGTCACTATAACCTACTCTCACATTGGAGTATACTCTATAGGATTCTGTGTGTAAAAATATTTAATGTAATTAAATTATCTTTGGTGTTGTTGAAAAGGGTGTAGAGTTTTAAAAGTTAATGGCCTCTTTTGGAGGCAAAATAATTCATGTTTCAGATTTTGCAAGCCCCAAAGCTGCCTTCTCTTTCTTTCCCTTCCCTGATGTCCAACCACCCCTGGCCAAATCCTTTCACAAAACACACCCCCTCTGCAATTCCTTCCCGGGTTCATATTCTCAGCCAACTGGTGACTAACCCTTTTTGTGTTTTAACTATTATCCAGAGTATTTGGTCTAAAGCATTTGCATTTGAGCTCTGGAAAGCTCTTAGCATTTTACAAATGTTACCTCATTAATCACCACAGCCATCAGACCAACAGTGTTTGTCTTATATTTAAAAGTGATGGAAAAATGAAAGCTCTGAGTGGTCGTGAGACCTGACCAAGGTTGCTTGGTTAAGTCGGGAGTGGAAGAAAGAGAGCTCACCATCTCAGGCAATATGCCGTTTTCCAGCCTCACACCTGCCACCCCCAAACACCACTAAAGCCCTCTGGGGAGGACCTTTGGGTCTGCAAGATCTCGGGATCACATTTGTGATTTCTGAGTATTTTATTCTTAATGTCTGAGTTATCTTTTAAGCCTGAAAAAAAAAAAGCTCCTAGGTGGGATAAAAAGGGTCCTTGTTTTTGTTGTAATCAGGGCCATCCTGAGATCAGGGAGACTTTTCTCTTTGTACCTCAAGTCTCTGATATGTGAAGCCCCTCCCTCAAGATGGGTAGTAACAGACAGAAAGATGAGCACAGTCTCTAGGGTTCAAAGCAGCAAACCCAACACCCTCAGTTGCTGCGCAACCACTGACGGTGACTCCGTTCCCTCCTGGCCAGTCTTGAACCTGCTCTCTGTCCTTCTAGCATCTTCCTTCCGTCCACATGTCACGCTGTCTTGTGTCTGCTCGTTAGAGTGCCGTGAGGGTTCATGCTACCTGATTTCAACTGCAGAAGGGATTCAGAAGAGGGGAGAAGGACTGGGATGATACAGGATCGTGTGATCTGGGGTTCACAGCGCGCTGGGGAAGGCTTTGGTTCTTGGGCTGGGCTGAACTTCTCCGTGATGAAGTATAAGGTAGGCAGGATCCAGGAGATGCTTCTTCTGCATTAGATTACTGAAAGTGCTTCCAGCTGGGCTGGGCGTCTCTGTTAGGAAGTAGGCCACTCACCAGGAGATACTTCCACAGATGCCAGTCAGCCAGGCCAGCTCTTCATTTATCTCTGAGCTTAGTGGGTATGATTAAATTCTCTCTCAGCTCTCTTCATGCCAATAAAATATGTTCAAGGTGGGCTACTTAGGTCTGGAAGATAATTATAAAAACACCAAGATTGGGGCCGACAGGTGGCAATGGTAGTTAAGGGTGCTGGACTCCTACATGGCCAACAGCGGTTCGAGTCCCAGACCTGTTGGCTTGCTTTCTCATTTTCCCTCTCTCTCTCTCACTCTGTCCCTCTCTGGTCAAATTAAAATAAGTAAATAAATAAAGTTTAAAATAATTCTTTAAAAAAAAATACCAAGATCAAAAAATGTTCTAAACAAAAACATTTCTAAGTGATTTCAGTTCAATTCCAAATTCTCTAGCACACCAGGACTCCCGCCTCCCACCCACTCCTAATTTATTTCATAAAACGCAATCCAACTATATCGTGGAAGATGCACCATAGCTATTTCTTTCTTTCAAGTAATGCGTTTTTGTGTAAACATGTTGTTTATGAAAGAGCCTTTCACAGATGCTTTGTGTTGCCTTCGCTCAAGAAAATACGTTTTAAAAGAATTCTCCCCAGCCTGGCATGTAATGTTTCATTAGCCGACATAACCTTGTTTATTTGCTTTTTAAAATTTTATTTGGGAAAGGAAATCAATTTGCACCCCTGACATGCTGCCAGGTTCCTGTTTATAAGCACACAATAGGCAGCTTGGAGGGGGTAAAAACATATAGTTTATGATTTCAGTGTTAAGTATGACACAATCTGTATGTGAAGCCATAGAGCAATCGTGTTTCCTTGTCCCTGCAGCTGCAGTCTGCAGCGTCAGCTTTTTATCACGTATTACCCCCGTGCATGGAGTAAAGGGCCCTAATTACTCTGGACGCTTCAGTGTGAGGGAAAATTGTCAGAACAGAAGCAGCTCTTTGTTGGTGGCGTGTGTGTTCAAATCTATCTATTTATTTATTGTAGAAAATACCTTAAATGACTGACTTACACTTACGCTGTGCTTTGGGGAAGCTTGGCGTGTCCTTCCGGTGCAATTAACAGTGTCCTCAGACCTTCCGTTGTCAGAGATTCCGCTCGACTGGTGGGAGACTGGCAGGACCTGAAGTTCAGGGTGTCCATGGAAGCAAGTGCCTTTCCCTTCACTCCAGGCCTCACTGGTGACGCCAGGCAGACAGTCATCTCTGAACTTGCCCTTCACGCCTGCCTCCCTTGAATGCCTCTTGTCTTTTCTACAAGAGGACATGATCACTAGTGGTCCGATACATTGAGGTCCGAATATGAACGTGAGATAAAGTTATTCTTCCCACTTTATAAAAATAAAATGCTCAGAAGTCACCCATTACTCAACTGGGAGGCAAGGGCTTTATATTCCAATCCTGCCTCTGTCTCTGCCTCTACTTAGATATGGGTTACTGGTCTGGTCACCTCATCACCTTTGGCCTCCATTTTATTTTCCTTTATTTATTTCTTCTGAGGAACAAAGAGTCTTTTTCAACAGGGTCCTCAGACTGTGATCCACCTCCCATCTCAGCCAGTTCAGGTCACAGGCATGTGTGACCTGGTATGTGCAGAATGGCCCTAGGACATACACGTAAGACTCACCCATATTGATCCAGTTGTGTCGCCGCTGCATCATTTTCTTCTCTGTCAAGTCAAGAAGTTGGGCATTCAAGACTCTCTCTGGCATCTTTCTGCTCTTTAGTTCTGAAAGCAGGCATGTATAAGTTCCATAGGAATGTCTACCTCGTATGTGGAGTTACTTCCTACCTTCCCAGCTATTTCACAGCTCAATCTCCTACCAGCCAGCCAGGCCAGCTATTCATTTATCTGGACATAGTGGGTGTGATTCAGTTTTCTCCTCCAGTCTTCTTTGTCCCAATAGAATATGCTCAACTGAAATCCTGTTCCTATTCTTGTTAAGGTAGAGATAATCATCTCCTCCTTTCCTTGCCCCAGCTTCTACTTTATTAGTAATTATTTGAACTTCCATGGCTCTGCTTTTTCCTTTGTTCTTTTGCATTTTCCTAAGTTTCTACCAAACCTAACAACCAAATCCTGTACTTTGAAGATACTGTAACTCCACTGCCCAATAGTGTCCTGTAGACACTATGCCTGGAAGTGAATGGGGGCCCTTTCTAGTCCAGCCAGCTCTTCACCAGGCTAGATGTTAGCCACAGCCTTCATCAAGGGCCCAGAGGGCTTCTCCAGTCTGTTATGGTGGATGGAAACTTTGTTTGGCTGACTATGTCACAAGCTGTAGGTATGCTCTGCATATGAGCCTAGAATGTTCACAGAAGTGAGCTGGGGAAGGAAGTGGACTTGGGGGAAAGGGTGAACACAAGGGGAATCTTTCATTATTCATCTCTGCTAGTAATTAAAGGGCACTATTGAATAGATGTAATTGGATCATGTCACAAAAATTGAGATAAAAGACCATAAGTACTGTACCCTCGGCCCCTTTCAGTGCTGTTGAGCATTCCTTCCTACTCCTCAGCCTCCACTTGAATTTTGTTCCATGTGCTAAGACTCAGTGCACTAGTCTTTCAGTTGTCTCAGCTATAGTCAACAGTGTTGCATGTATACAGCGGGCTTTCCATGAATGGGTTCTTCTAAACCTTTATCAACTATTGAACAGAGCAACATACAAGACAATGCCTTCGCAGAGGGCCCTGAAGCTCAGGGGACTGGTGTCTCTTTCTATGCCAGTAAATGGAAATTAGATTTTTTATCTCTAAATACTAATTGTCCCGTTAAAAGGGGGATGGAGAGGAGAAAGAGTTATTTAGCTATCCAGAGAAATCCATACTAGGTAAAAATGCGTAACTGATTTGTAGACAAAACTGCTGTACTCTGTCAAGACAATACAAGAAATTTAGATACTCGTGATTTATCTTTGGCCCTGAACATGCCTTTAAATTTTTAAAAAGGCTTTTCGTATTGAAATTTTATTTCACTTTTTAAGACAGAGTTAAATTTCTAAATTAATGTATGGGGGTTTGAAAACGTTCACAAAGTGATTCATAAACTGTAGATGTGAAAGACATCTGAAAACCATATTTCTACAGAGGCCTACAATTGTGTTTCTTTTAAAGTCACTGGAAAAAAATCAAATATTTAAGAAATTGGACCAACAGGTGGCATAGTAGTTAAGGTGTTGGACTCCCACATGATCAATGGTGGTTCAAGTCCGGGACCTGGTGGCTTGAAACTCACAACAGGCGTGTGTGTGTGTGTGTGTGTGTGCCCAAGATCGTGAGAGGAGAATGGAGAAGGGATTGTGGCATGGTCATCCCCCCAAGGAGTGATTTCTTGCTTTTTATCTCTCTGTCTCTGTCTCTCTGGCAAGCACATGTACCCTATAGCAAAAAATCTCTCAAAAATTTTTTTTAAAAAGAAAACATAAATGCATAGAGCCAAAAACCAACCAAACACACACACACACACACACACACACACACACACACTCAGCATAAGGACATGAGTGTTTACACAAAGGGAAGGCTGTTAGGCCTTTACCCAAGGACTCACTAAAAGTTCCAACAATATGGGTGTGCTTCCTACATGAGATTTCATCTTATCTTTATGTTTAGCAATACTATTTCTTACTCTATCAAATAGTCAATAGATTTGTCCCACCTTGGAGCTGACAATAGAGCACAATGGAATGAAAATGTACTCCAGATGGAATATTATAGAATGTTACAGCTGCCAAAGACCAGGGACCTATAGACTTGTGTCATCACATGAGCGTGAGAGGTTGTACGGGGAAGCACTCCTACATAAAAATATTCCATTGGAATTAGTGCTTCTGCTTAGCGAGTCAACCCATAAATCCTGGCTGTCTAGAGTAAAAAAAAAAAAAAAAAAAAAAAAAAAATGCAGCTTCTAAATGCACCTACTTTCCTCTTGCCCCGTAACTTTGGCTTGGCGGAAAGTGGAGTTGAGCTCAGCACTGTAATGGCTTTATGGTACATAAACACCAGGTGCCAAATTCTTCCTTCTGTGACTCCCACATATAAAGCCCTTCTTATTCCAAGCCTGATTGTTTCACCAGGAGGAATGTAGACAAATAGGAAGCTGTGGCCTTAAAATGAGACCTCATTTTCAGGGTGTGTAGCTGGGTTCAGAGGAGCCATGCTTGTCTGAGCCCATCTTCATGGGGTGGAGCTGGGTTACTTGGGCACACCATGGGATGGAATGGGCACGTCTTAGTTCTGCCTTCCATTGTTTTTATCAGTCCTGTCATGATTTATGAAGCACATGGGTAAACCGGGAGCAAGTTCAGTTAGTGATAGTCCTGCTTTTAGATGGTTAAAGTCAAGAAGGGAAATAAAGTTACAGTTAATTTCTTTATGCTAGAATAAAAAATTACATCATTGGGGGTCAAACTGAAATGTCTGATCTTTTGGGTGCCTTGGATATGGGAAGGCACATAAATATATTATTTTATGTATATAGTACAGAAACAGCTAGAGAGAGAGACAGTAAAATCTTCAGGTATTTTTTCTGCATGCTAAGATGATAGGTGATTTTTTTTTTCTTTCCTGTTTATTTTTTTTTTTCTCATATGCCTTTTCTCCATTGAGTGAGTATATTACCAGTATGTTGCTTTAAAATAAAAATAAAGTGAATCCAATCAACACATACTTGTATGGAATATTTTGAGTGTCCACTGAGTCTGTTCTCTGCCCTTCCATTCTGCTTTCTGCCCAGAAGACTGACCTGTCTACTCTATTCCTGGACCGTACACATTAGTAATGAGCAACTTTAACTTGTGTTTTCTCATTGGGCTTGGGCCAGTGGCTGTGGTGGCACCACATTGCAGGTTCCAGAGAGGAAGAAGAAGGGGACTGGGAGTCTGTTCTCCCAGCTCTGTCAGCTGGCTGCTTCCTTTGACCACGGGTCACAGCTCTAGCCAGGTCTGCTCTCACTCTCCTCCCCTGGTCTTTTTTCTTTCCCCTGGGATCCTAGGAACCTCTCACTGCTCTTAGTCCTATAAGCTTAGGGATGTTAACAACTCCCCTGCTGGAACTAGCCCCAGGGTGCTGCACTATTTGCAATTTCTCAGCACTCTGCCCACACCTTTTCAAATAGCCCATTTATGAAATGTTCTTCAAATGACCACTCTGAGTGTGTCATCTCTTTTCTACTGGGACCCCAAGAAATACAGTACTCAAAATCTGTGATTCAAATGATACCTTTATTTGCAATAAGTCTAACTAACTAAAGCATCACGTGCCTTCTGTTTGACTGAAATTTTATCAACATTGGGAAACAGTAGAGTCTGATGATACAATGGAGTGAAACGAAAGCTTAGAAATTAAGAAATGTGAAAACTGTACAAGGCAGGGTCTTGGAAAATTAATTCGTGACTTTTGAAGAAGTATTTTAAAAACACGGGGATCCAAGGAAGAACAATCATAAAAGCGATCCTTGGTAGTTTTTGTAAAAAAAAAAGTATTCTTTGAATTTTCTGTGTATTTTCTTGAATTCTTGTTCTAAGAATAGGGATCAGAAACAGCCTGGTGCTTTTAGACTTAGACAAGAGAAGGAAGATGTCATGAATGGGAAGGGACAGTGTAAGTAAGGGGAAAATGGGATCAAAGAGATCAAATCGTACTTTCCAGCAGGGAGGCCAGGCATCATTGCAAGGGAACATTTGAGGATATGCTTGGAAGTGGTGAGGGAAGACACTTCGGATATACGGGAAGAAGCCTTTCAGACTAGGGGAACAGCTCATGCCAGGACAGCTGTGTATTAGAAGAACATCAAGGATGTCAGTGGAGTCTAGAACACAGAGAATAAGGTAAAGCAAAGAAGGATAATGAGATTTGAGTCGTAACAGCTGATAACATTTAGGTTTCTGCTATTCCTTGCTGGCTCTGTAAAATGGAAAATATGTCAGTGTCTCCAATTGCACATTTTTGGACCCTTATGGAACTAGAGAACATAAGCTGCTGCTAGGAGCAATTTTTAAAAATTTGCTTTTAATATTCAGAAAGGATTTCCATAAACTGCTTTGGAGACTCTCATACCAAGTCATGGCCTGTGTCTCCTATGCTATATAACCAGTGTTGTTTGGTTAGCTATGGTCAAGAGAAAAAATGTTGTTTCTTTATATTAGGATGTCATCAAATAAGACAGACTAGACCTCTCATGGAGGACCACTGTTGCATTCTTTAGCTGGGTTGTTGCTCTAAGAATGAATGAAGACCTGTAACAATGAGTCAGGTGTTTTAGAAGTAATGACGCTTCAAAGGTACTTGTCCCTCTCAGAAATAGACTGCTGTGTTAATATCGATCATCATGGGTCAACACAGCAGTAACTTCTGTTTGCAAGTCCTAAACAATTTACAATGCCAGGCCATTCATGGAGAGCCACCTGACAGGTTCCACCAGAAGTGAAATGAAGTGCAAGCCTCTCTTTCTCTATTGTTTCCCAGGAGGAAGTCTCACTTGTAGCACATTTTCCTACCCACTAAAGATAGCATTTCTATTTTATGTTAAGAGAAAAATGTTGCCAAACGCTCAGGAATGTAGATACTCAACCAATGCTCTAGGCAAGGGAGTTTTCAAGCAATTTCTTCTTAGCAGGCCAGCCCTGCCCTGCAGCTCATTTTGCTGAGAACAGGAGCTGAGAAAGGGGGTGGGGGGCAGGGAAAAGCAAGGGGAGTCTCTTCTCAGATCTGTGGTGTGTCACTGGCGACTTTCAAGAGAGTGCTACATTTATGTTTCTGGTCGTTAAATAAGTATGTAGCGTCTCTTTGAAATGCTGAAGAAATAGACCCTTTAGCATCCCTGTGGTTGTTTTATATGTGTTCTTAATTTTAGTAACGTTACACATTTCTGGGAAGGAAGGGAGGGCGAGAGATTTGTTTAGTAATTCTAGAACGGGCCACTTGCCTCTCGTACTACCGTAACAGGCTCTCGGCGTGACTTCTCAGCATTTCCCTGGATGCTCAGCTCCCCTTTCCTGATTTCCAAGGCTCTTCTCTCCCCCTATTCTGTACTGTGTGAGAGCTTGGTAATGCCCTTATTGCCTTCCATTTACTTTCCCCACACCTGCCACAGGACCCCAGTTTATTGCTTCTTTCCAATCACTTTGCTTTGGCTTTTCTTATCTGTTTTCCAGTTGCTTGGGAAGGCCCATCTTGTCTCCCTTCCATCAGTTCCTCTGGTTTGAGTTGCCCAGACATGTGACAATTTGAGGAGCCTGTTGAGCTATGTGCTGGCCTTGGTGTGCTGATATGACTTAAGATGTCACACATTAGCAAATGTTAGCACTTTATGTCAGGACCTTCGGCTTACGATGACCATATGCTTGGTTTAGACTAGAGAAGATTGTATACTGGTTGCTCTTTATTCCCATATCATAACTTATTTATCCATCCAGCTAATGGTCATTTAGTTTTGTGCCAGACACTGATCTAGATGCTGGTGAGAGAAGAGAAAATAGGAGGGGGCCGGCAGGTGATGTGGTGGTTAAGATGCCAGGCTCCCATGTGGCTGATCATGGTTCAAGTCCTGGAACTGATGACTTGAAAATCACACCGGTGCGTGTGCATGCATGCCCAGAATCCTAGGAGGAGAATGGAGGAGAAGGGAAAGCAGCATGGCTTTCCTCCCAGGGGGTGATTTTTCACTTTCCCTCTCACTGTCTCTTTTTATCTCTCTGTTTAGTGCATGCGCCCTATGGCAAAAACCTTAAAAGAAAAAAGAAAAAAAAAAAAGAAAGAAATAAGACAGGCACTATGCCTTCCTTCCTGGAATTAATACTACAATCTAGTCAAGTAGAAATGACAGTAACAATGACTGCACATTGTAAAATGTGCTATAAAGGAAAGAACTGGGGTGCTATGTTAGAAAAATAACAAGTGAAATTTAGGGAAATGACATCGAGAAAGTGACACTTGAGATGAACCTGTAAAGAGAGTAAGAGTCATTCAAAGAATGAGAGGATGTCAGAGGAGAGAAGAGCAAGGTTGTAAGAGAATATGTGTTACCGAAGCTCTTTTCAAACCATATACGTTAACTTCACGTGTCACAGGAAGCAATTCACACTTTGTTCACTTTTTGCCTGAGAAGTTTCTATTTATCCAACAGATTATTTTACTTAGAGGACAGTATTTAGTTGCAAGCTAGTAGAGAATAATTTCCAGGCCTGGGGAACGTATAGACAAAGCTGTGAAGGTGAGACTCCAGTCCATGAGTTGTGTGGTTAATGACCCCCCACTGTGGCTGGAGTGTAGGATTAGCTTAGTGGATAGTGGTAGGAGATGGGGCTGGGTACATAGGGTCTTGAAGGCAAGGGTAAGTGTGGGCATTTTTGTAAGAAGCAGGAAGCTTTATAGGTTTACAAACTGAGCATGGCATTAGCAAAGTACTGAATTACATCGGGTAATTGGACGGTGGGATGTGGAATCATCTGGGAAAGACCAGAAATACTGGAAGCCAGTGAACAGTAGGAAGCAATTTCATGATCAGAATAGAAGGTGATAAACCTCTGGAGCTAGTTGGGATAGCAGAGAAAAGATAAGACAGATGTGAGAAACATAAGGCAAAAATCAACAGTCTGAAGAAGTTAAGCAAGATTGCATGCTTCATGGTGGAGATTTGATGAAAACACAGACCTGTTGATTAGCCCTTTGGCCTTCAGAACATGGTACAATCAGCTCTAGATGACACATCTTCCCTGTTGATTGTGTATGTGTGTGTAAAGGTATTCTTCTGGCTCATGTGTTTTTCCTCCCTGTTTCTCTATAACTTTTATATTCCCTCTACACCGTAGGCTGACTGTAAGAGTGCTTACTTTTCTTCCCCCTTTCTGCAACACTAGCTGCACTTTCTAACATAGTCACTCAGCAGACATCTACGTGACTGATATTGGTTTAAGCTTGGAGGGCAGTGATGTGAAATCAGCCCTCATCCTCATCATCAAAGAGTTCACAGCTAGGAGGGGAAGAGGGACCTTAAAAATAAATAAATATACCAGCGGTCCTAAGAACTTTGAAGGAAACATGCATGAGATAAGGTGGAAGTCAAAGGAGGAGCTAACTGACTCGACCCAGTGGAGAGGTGGTGTTAGCATTGATAATGAGATAATGGCGATTATAAAAATGGCTACTACCATTTTTTGGACACTTTCAGTGTCTAACCTTGAATTAAACACTGTAGCTTATCTCCTACTTTCATCTCTACAAAGCCCTTATGTGATAGGGTTGTCCCTATTTAACAAATGAGAAAACTGAAGCTCAGAGAAGCTATAAAGTTGCTCTGGATCACATATCATTCATTATTCATTGATTAATTGAATACACTGCATTTTTTCCAAGTGTGTGTCATGGAAGCAGACACTGGCTGTCTGCAGGTGGATGTGACATGTTCCCTGCTCCTAGTTTTACTGGAGGAAACGTTCATAGCGATAAGCCAGTTATCTAATGGTGTGTAGACAGGGCACTGAAGAAATGCTGAGAGGGAAATCTAACCAGGCCAGGAGTAGGGGACAATCGAGCTGGATCTTGGCAAGTGAACTGACTGCAAACATGAAATATTATGTGCCAAAGTGAGAAAGAAGCACAAAATGGCATGGAATAGTTAGGAAGCACCTAAGTCTGTGCATGTGAGTGGTAGGGAGAGGGGATAGAGAGGATGGGATGCCAGGAGATGATGTTGCAAAGACTGGTTGGGACCAGCTTGTGAAAGGTTCCTGGCAGCATGAATACAAGTATAGGAGGAAGTAGTGGGTGGCCATAGATGTACCTACACAGGCTGGCACCATGATGGAATGGACATCTTTCTGGATGATGATTCTTGAGAAGTGAGGGACCTCACCAGTGAGCTCTGAGTACAATAATAGCATTTTTAATGGCATGAGACTAGTTTCTATAAGATATCTGTAAATACATCAACAGTAGACATTTGCTCAACCACAATTCTAATAACCGGAACGAAGTAGAGCTGTTTCTTTCTTTTAAACCATATGATTATAGTATCAGAAGCAACCGTAACTATAAAATGAGAGATGAGAGCAGAAGAATGGATAGTCCAGGGCATTGAGATTCTGAAGAGGAAGAGGCAGGGCCTTTGAGAGACAACTGGGAACTTTCTCACAGTCGAGGGTGGCACCTTGAGAAGACATTTATTGTCTTGAGTATTTTACTGCAGTATTAAATGAATAGCTATAAAATGCTCTCAGGGATAGTTCAGGGCTCCATTGCCTCAAACCCAGTATTACAAAGAATGACTGAGGTCTGAGGATTGGAGGACACTGTAAGTCAGTGAGACAAATCTTGCAGCAAGAATCCTATAGACTCAGATCTAGAACCTCTTTCAGGGGGACTGTCTGCTTCTGCCATGGGGGGTTATGTCATTGTGCAAGCTGCCTATCCACCTACCACGGGGTAGTCTTTCGATTTAAAGGAAAGTCGCCTACGCAGGCAATGTGACCTTTACACAAGGGACACTAATCAAACATTTTGAAATGAATTAATAGAGTACTCCCAGGGTTTTGCAGGAGTGAAGGTGGTGATGAGGACATTAATCTGAATTAGGGTTATGACAGATATATTATAATTCTCAGGACCGTATCTCGGCATTAACTGATCACTTTTTTAATGTGCGTTGTAAGGATAGCAGACATACTTTTTTCTTTTTCTTTTTCTTTACTTTTTTTTTTTTTTTCCATGTCACTTTCTACAAGAAAGTATTTCTATGCACTAGTGTGGGGGCAGGATGCCTCAGTAGTTATGAGCCTGGTTAAGTGCTCTGAAGCTAAACTGCCTGGATCTGAGTTTTCCACTCACATACTGGCTGTGTGATGCTTCAGTTGCCTCATCTGTAAAATAGGAACAGTTATCCTGCCTACCTCCTGGACTAATGATAAGAGCTAACTGAGTTTTCACTCAGTGTTACACTCAGCCATGCCATGGAAGTCTCAGCCTTTACTGATACTATTTCTATTCATATCAGCCATCAGAATGTACCTTTCCTCTCTGAGCTGTAGGTTCTGAACTTTACTAAAAGGAAAGAAGTATATAATTGCTCCTAGACAGACACTGAAATATATGTTATCTCCTGTGGCCTTTACTATAATCCTTTTCAGGAGAGGATTATCTACATTTCAGAGATGAGGAAGATACAGCTCAGAAAACTCACATAACATGCCCCAGGTAATACGGAGCTGATGCGAACTTGAACCTAAGCCTGGCTGACTCACCTTTCCCCTGTCTCATTGCGTCTCTTAGCATTCTTCAGGGATAAGGAGCAAACTGTGTAAAGAAGCAAACTGTGAATTTAAATGTGTGTATTGGGCTGGCTCTGTGGCCTGGTGATTAAAGTGGCTGGATCCCACATGACTGACTCCATGGTTCAAGTCCTGGGCACAGTGACTTAAGAAAAGTGTATGCGCGCCCCAAATCACAAAGACAGAAGTGGAAGGGAAGGAAGGGGTTGTAGAAAGACCATCCCACATTGAGTGGAGCTTTCTCTCTCTCTCTCACTTTCTCTCTCTCTCTGATCTCTGTCTCTGGTGAACACATGTGCCCTATGGCAAAATTAAAATAAAAATGTGTGGATCAAAGCTGGGGTTCTCACAGTACCCTGTGTGCTCCTCTCTCTACATCCACCCCCTGTAGATTTCTTATCTTATACTGCCCATCTTGTGCTGTGTGACTGTGCCAAAAAGAATGCTAGAAAAAACTGCATGTCCTCTGGTGCCTGCCTTCCACTCCATGCATCCTCTGATTCCTCACTGTACTCTGTCTTGAAGCAGTCTCTCCTCTTTGTAAGATCCCCTTATACCATATTGGTATTACAACTCCTGAGGGCACCAGCAGGAGACATCAAGACCCTCCAGTCTCCTTCCTATGCCTCCAGGAAGCCTAGTATCTTCTGAAGTGTTAGAGGCTTTCTTATTCTGTGAATGTCTTAGGCATCTTTTGGATTCAGTTCATGGATGTTTACATCTGGGAAGTTCTCAAAGTAACTGCCCGGGCATCATTAAGATGCAGACAACTCCAAGATTGCACAACTCAACTTGTAAACACAGGTTGGGATGACCGTGGCTCTTTATGGAGAAACCCATAAAGTCTCCACACCTCGGCAGTTGGATGGAATATAGATGTGAAGATAACATTTGGGGACTTTATGGGAATCAACCTCATTTTGCCTGTATGCTCCAACCTTAACTTTCAGTTGTGTCCCACTTCCCTTTATTCTTTATAACCACACTCTGAAATGATAGTTATTTTCAAGAACATGGATATATTTTCATGTACATGGGGTTGCTTTCTGCATAGTGTATCCCAAGCCCATGTATGCAGAAACACAATTACTTCCTCATGCAAGCTCACTGAGGATGCCATCAAGACTCACTAGCCCCTGATTCTCATCTCCGTCACACCCTTTATATGACAGTAACTGGAGAGCAGAGGATTTCAGGACAGAAAGGGGACAGGAGAAAAGGAAATGTAGGGAAAAGAACCAAAGGGGAGAGAGTTAGGCAAAACTAGTAGTTTGTCGGTTGAACATTCATCTTTGATGGTTGAAATTGTGCTTTTTGTTCGATCCATTTCTTGAATTGCTTTGGGCCTTTCAGAAAGTTCTAATTTCTGGAAGGCTCACTTCTATGGAAGTTTATCATTATGAAGAAAAACCAGTATTTGTAGATACATGAATCAGAGTCTAAAAAAATCTCTTTTTATATTTAGTGTCTCATAAACTGTAAAAAAAACAAGAGGCTTGTGCTACGGGAGAGCTAGGAAAGACCATAGAGACTGTGTGGGCTAGACCCCTCCCTAAGAATGAGGCTGCTGAGCCTGGAGAGGCTGAATGATTTACCCAGGTTACATTGGCTACAAGGAGGGGAAGAGAGACCAGGCTAGAAGAGACCTCCTAACTCCCAAGCCAGTATATTTTCAAAATGATTACACATTACTAATCATTTAGAAACATGTCAGCCAAAGTATGAACCATGTATCATAAATGAGAAAATCTTAGCAATAACAGAGACCTTGGGGTCATCTGGTGCCATTTCCCTACTGATGCAAGAATCCTCTTGGTGACATTCCTGACAGATAGCCACTAGTCCCAGCCTTAACTCCCATCCCAGAAAGCACCATACTTTATAAGGCAGCTAGTTTTATCTTTGAATATATCTAAATATTAGTAACTTTATCCTGACAAAAGATGACATTTGTATCTTTAAAAGATCAACCTATAGTGAGTGAGAATAGTCAGAGGTGATTGGCATGGTTTTGCTGATGGTGAGGAGTTTTCTTCTTTTTCTTATCTTGAAATAAGGACAGTATGCCTACCTCATAGGATTCTTGTCAAGATTTAGAAACAAAGTTTATAAAGCATCTCTAAGATCATAGTGCCTGCTTCAACATAGATACTCATCTTCTAGTTATTATTGTCTTTCCTCATCACAATTCCTTGAGTTGAGACTATACCCTCTGGAGTAATGTAGACTATGTCTAATCCCACAAATATTTGAAGGAGGTTTACACGACCCTCTAAATCATCTCTTCAGACCAGATAGTCCCTGATTCTTCTATCATTTTTCCTGAGATACATTTCGGATGTCTTCATTGCTTTCATTCCCTCCTATTTGTCAATTTCTCCCTTCAAATGTGGTGTCCAAATGTGGTCAGTTCAGCGTACTTGACGGTGGAATAATTACTTCCCTTCATCTGGACATTTCATTTCTTCTAAAACAACCTAGATTTATGTTAGCATTTTTGGAGGCCAGATCACACAGTTGGCTCAAGTGAAACCTGATTCTGCAATCCAGAACTTTAGCCGTGCCTCCCAACTTTGTGTCAACCGCAGATTTGACGAGCATGATTTTTACATCTTCATCCAAGCTGTTGATAAGAATGTTGAACAAGAAAAGGCCAAAGGTTAAGTTTCGAGGAGCCTCTCTGATCCTTGGTGCATATTGACATCCATCCACTGGTTTGGTGACATTGTTTCACCAGCTTCAAATCTACCCACCTGTGCTATCAGAAATAACTCAGTAAGATAGAGTCACTCTTTGTGTTTTTGAAATTGGATATTTAATTTATCTGGAGGTAAAATGCCATTCTTTTATCAATGAAGACAGGTTTTAAACCCATAATTGGGACAATATGAACTCAGAAAATAATTTCATGTTTGAGTTACTATGTAATGTTTAAAGAAAAAAATCACCTTCTCTAAATGTGAAATGATAATGCCTTTTGCTGGATTGTTTATTTTTCCAAAATGTTTTGAAATTACACTCTGAGCCTGGGGGAAGAAAGTTGGAGGATTTGCAGATTTTATGTGCAGAGGAAAGAGGAGATTATTGATGATTTACGATATGACTTTTAGAAGCCTTTTTCATCTCTGACAGAGATCACAGAGACAAAGAGATGCCTTTAAAATGTTGATGGGGAAGAGTGTGAAATATATTCCTAGACAGATATACTTAGGAAATAGCAGTACTTTTTATTCTTTGTAATGATTCTCAAAAAGTTTCTTATACTTTCCATGAACGGGAAGGTACTTATTTCTCTTCTTTAATTCATGTTACTCTGAAGAAATCAAACAAAGTTCTTTGTGCTGTAGCATAAATTAGTTTTTCTTGAGTTTTATGGCAGATGTAAAGAATGATTGTCACCATCATTTGACCCAAAGTGCTCAAAGATTAGAAACTCACCTCTCAGCTCTCTTAATACTTTTTTCAAAGACTGTACTTACCAATATACGTGCCATGACTGTGGTACTCTTGAACCTGATGCTCTCCACTTATCCAGCCTATAAGTAAACAAGCGCTTAAATATCTAAAGCTGTATTATGGTATTATTTTCAGATCTCAACGTGAATAAATAAGACATTAGCTCTCTTAAAAGTTGACCAAGGAATAAGAAATAAGATTTAATAATTCAGAATATTCTAGAAATTGTGACTTCTAGTTCACTCATTCGCTCATTATTTATTGAACATCTGTAGTACTCCAGGCACTGATGCAGGCGTGGAGACAATAGGGTGGGGTGAGGAGCAGATTTCGTTCCTGCTCTTGTGTTTACAGTCTAGGGAAGAAGCAGCTATTAATCTCCAAATCAGAAACAATTATAAACTTGTGAAAAATGTTCTAAGGGAAAAGGAGTTGATGTTCATCCCTGGGGAGTTCAGGAAAGGCTTTCTCATGTGATGCTTAATCATATATATATGTATGTATATGTATGTGTGTATACATATATATATTATATATATATATATTTTTTTTTTAGAGAGAGAGTTCTTTTTCTATATGGTGCATGTGCTCGCTGGAGAGACAGAGAAACAGAAAGCAAGAAATCACCCTCCAGGGGAATGATCATGCCACAACCCAACCCCTTGTCCTTCATTCTTCTCTCGGGATTTTGGGCATGCACACACATATGCCTGGCAGTCTTAAACCACCGGGTCCAGGACTCGAACCGTCGTTGACTACATGGGAGTCCAGTGACATAACCATTATACCATTGACCGGTCACTTTATCAGATATTTGAAAGTGGAGTCTGGGCAAGATCATTGTTGCCAAAAAACAATATATTCTATGGCCTGGTGCTGAAATAAAGCATGGTCAGAATGACAGCAGGAAATGTCCAAAAAGATGGGATTAATCACAAACAGCAGGAGTGAAGGTGGTGAGAGATGCACTGGGGAGCAGGGAGAGTCACACAGGCTTTGGGGGAGGTCACATAAAGAATGTTGTCAGCATCTCCCAAATTACACAAAGGTATCCAGCGACTTGGGGAAGGAAGTAACTAGGGGGAGTTGTGTGTGATATGATCAGTTTTGCCTTTATAAAGGATCATTGTGGGGACCAGCAGTTGGTGTAATGGCTATGTCGCTGGACTCCCATGTAGTTGACCACAGCTCAAGTCCCAGACCCGGTGGCTTAAACTCACACCGGGTGCATGTGCATGCATGCCCAAGATCCCGAGAGGAGAATGGAGGAGAAGTGATTGAGGCATGGCCATCCCCCCTTGGGGGTGATTTCTCGCTTTCTGTCTCTCCGTCTCCCTCTGTCTTTCTGGCAAGCACATGCATCTTATAGCAAAAACTTCTTTAAAAAGAGAGAGAGAGAGAGAGAAAGATCATTGTGGCTGCAGTATGTATAAAAAGAACTTCAGAACCCAGAGTGATAAAGGAAGCAAGTTAGAAGACTCTTGTCATGTCTAAGAAAGAAGATGATAGATGATGGTGGTTGGGTCTAGGAAGGAAGGATGGGAAGATAAAGATAGGGGTCAGCAGGTGGCATGGTGGTTAAGTCACTGGACTCTCACATGACTGACTGAGGTTTGAGTCCTAGATCTGGTGCCTTGAAACTCACATTGGGCGGGAGTATGCATATGCCCAAAATCTCAAGAGGAGAATGGAGGAGAAGGGATTGTGGCATGACCATGCCCCCTATAGGATTACTTCTTACTTTTCTTTTCACTGTCTCTTTCTGTCTCTCTGGCAAGTGCACATGCCCTATGGCCAAAACCTTTAAAAGAAAGAGAGAGAGAGAGAGAAAGAAAGGGAGATGAGGAATGCTTAGGTTAAATTTATAGGACTTGGGGATTGACTATGGGGCTGATAGAGAAGAGGTGTCCAGGATAACTTAAGGAAGATTAATTTTATATTCTGATTTGTGAATTTAAAGATTGTGATCTTCAAAATCAAGTTTCACAGCTTTATTGATCATTTCTGATAGCACAGTGCAATGCAACAATTCTAAAAAGACAGTCCGAAATCCATCCAGGCCTTGGATCTGTTACTGACAAAGTAGGTGACTGCTAGCAAGATGAACAATTTTGAGTATCTCCAGGGAGCTAAAGAGTGGAAAAAATAAAGTCTGTAAGTGTGGACCTTATTAAGACCCAGGGAAATAATTCTGCTAAGGTTTGCTTTTGAAAGAAATAACACAATTATCTTTACTTTTTAAAATGATTTTTTATCTGATTCTTGAAATCTCTAGATACTCCTATAAAAAGAAGTCCCCCTTGCACTGCCACCCCAAAGTAAATCACTATTTCTTTCATCTCACTTTACATAACCACAATATTTTCCCATGTCTGAAAAACTCGCCAGTATAAGAGGAGCCTGTGTGTATATTAGCCTGTTCATGCGTTCAGGATCCCACGACGACATAGTCGGCTCACAGTCTAAACCAGGTGCCCAGTTTCCATCTGGACTCCTGACAAACTGTGTGGTCAGGATCTGGAAATCAGAACCCTTGGCAAGGCGCAACGTGATGGACTCAACCACCCCAAATACCATATATGTTATCACCATCATTTAACACATAGTGCAGGAAATCCTGTTCTTTGCAGAAGAACTTCAAAGAACCACTTTTAGTTCTCCTGGGTAACATTTATTTTTTTCTCTGCTAACACCAAAGCGCAGACAGATATATATTTTTCCTCTAGTAAATTGCTAGTGACACTTCACTTCTTTTCTCTCATCCTCGACCCATTGTCCAACTGACCTCTCAAATTTCCCTAACCTCCTGAATGGACACGCTGTGCCCAGCTGTTTACAAAAGCCCACATGCTGCCCTGGCTTGTTACTTTGCTTGGCCCTGCATTTTCTCTTTCTTTACCAGATTCTGAATTTCTTTTGCACATTGCAGCCTCAAACTGTGTGTCAATCAACTTTCCTCTGGCTCAATGTCAATTCTTTCTATCTTCCCTAGTGACTTTCTTTTCCATGAAAAGTGGTCATTTAAATCAGTATTATCTTGCATATTTTACCTTACTTTGCAGTTTAAACCAGAAAGCCACCATGAGGTAAATCCATGATAGGAGGTCTCTCAAATGAGCCCGCTGTTCTTCTTTGTCCCTGCCGCTACTAAGATAGGTTTTTGAATGCATGCTGTGTTCTAAGCACCATGCTCTAGAGTTGTGAACACAGTCTACTTTCTAGAGGAAAATACAATGAACGAGTAAACAGACCCTCAGACTGTTACTCTGTATTCCATTATTCTTTATCATTAGAGATGGATTTTTGAAAAGACAGCAGAAAGCTGAACCTCTTCATTTCTCTGTGGATTCAGGAACCCCCATACTCTATTCTACACCTCAAGCTCATTCCAAAGATTGTCGCTTGTGTCTTGAATACCTAGATTATGATTTGAAAAGGCTGTAATTCTCCAGGAAAAAAAAAATATATATGTATATGATTGGTTACTCTTATAGGACTAAAAATGAAAAACAATTACAGTGTGCTTGTCTTTGAAAGCAGAATGCAGGACTAAATTCACTCAATCACAGTATTAGGTACTTACCATACAATTCATTTTACAATGGGATCAGCTCATGTCCTGGTGTTCAAAGTGGCCGGATCTCACGTGGCTGACTACACAGGCCACATGGCTGACTACACAGGCCATGCCCGTGTTGAAAACATAGTGGGCACATGTTCATGTGTGCTCAAAATCCCAAAAGGATGGAGAAATGGAAGAGAAGGAATTGCAGAATAACTCTCCCCTCTGTGTGTGAGGGGATGCTTTTTCACTTACCTTTGTCTCTCAGAGACAGCATCTGACTCTGGCAAGCACACGTGCCCCCTGGCAAATTTTTTAAAAATCATTTAAAAATGTGGCCTATATCACACCAAATCAGAGAAGGTATGCAACAAACATCCCTATGGATACCTCATATTTGGATAGCAGCAGAGTGATAAGTAAACGTCAAGACATTTTCCTATTGCTTTACTGTATGTGTAGGTAGTTACTTTTCATCTCCTCACAGCTATAAGTTATAACAAAATAAATGGGCCCAAGGCTTGCCAGGAGCCATAACTCTATTCAGTTGACATGAGCAGATTTCCTGATTTTGGCTTTTTGAGGTTTTGAGAGTAGAATAAAACATGGACTCCTTCTAACCTTTCTCCCCTGTCTTCTCTGAGCAGAATATCTCGATCCATAACACTGTTGGTGGGGCTATGACGGGGCCCGGAGCTCACCAGCTTGGCAGTACCCGGATGCCCAACCACGACACGAGTGTGGTGATTCAGCAAGCCATGCCGTCGCCCCAGTCCAGCTCTGTCATCACACAGGCACCTTCTACCAACCGCCAGATTGGGTAAGGAGACCTCCTCAACTGTCTCTATGTCCTGGCTGGAGCCCAGGGAATGTTCTGGACTTTCTCCTTGTTTCTGATGCTCAGCTTGGTTCATTTTCCTGGATAATATGATATTGCTTAGAGCTCAATGTGATGGTTCAGATGGAAGGAGGAGTCTCATTTTGGTGGAAGCTGTTTTGATCTTGGACCTGGGGTTGGGTGTTGGGGGAAGCAGATCATTCTGTGTCATCGTACCTTCAGACAAGATTTGTGAATTGTAAGATGACTGTGGTAAACCTGGGATTTTATAGAGACCAGAACATCATGCTCAGGACAAATGCTTGATGATGGTGGAGGGAAATTCTACCAGCCTACCTCTCTTCCTGAGAGCTGTTAAACCCCTCACTAGTGTCTACTGTGTCTCCATTGTCCTCTTCCCTTCTGCTCATGCTTACATTCCTTCTTGGTTAGTACCTCTTTATTAGCTCTTCCTTCTCTTTACATTGGTCCACACTCATTTTTGGATTAGACAAAACAAAGAAAGCAGGCCCTCTCCCTCTCATTTATGTAAAAAGACTCTACTGAGGCTTTGAGGGTAAGTTGGTAGGAAGAGGCTGTCTCCAAATCCCAGATAGCCTTTCTCGGGTCGACCTTCTCTTACATCTTGGTATGGTGAGAGAGCTCTAGCCTAGCCCCTGCGACGCAGACTGTGGTCTGGGAATCAGCGGCATGGGCATTACCCTGGAGCTTCTGAGAAATGTAGACTCTCTGACCCAGCTTCCTTATCTCTAGAATGAGGATGGTGTCTGTTCCTTTCAACCTCACAAAAGGAAAGATGAAATAAAAGATTTAAGAGTACTGGGGTTCTTAGGAAGAAAGGGTAATCACTTAAGCCACAGGGCTATGGTCAATTTGTGTGTCTGACTGCTGAGAATGGGGTGCTCTATCATTCCCAGATTCCCTGCTTAAAGTAAGAAAGGGAGCTTACTGTGTTTGATACATGGATCAAAAGTTAGTTTGAATTTGCAGTTGAATATCAAATATGGTGATTAAAAAAATATTTGGAAGCTTCTCCACAGGTTGTAAATGTATCTTTTCCCCTCTTGTTTGTAATGTTGTAAGAACCCAGCAAAGAGGGAGCTCTGGGGTGACACTGGCTCATTCTTCCTTAGAATGTTCCAGAAGAGGTCTCTTGTCTCTCCTTTCTCAACTCATCAGGATGGGTTGTGACATGTGCAAACCCACCTCCTGAAGCAAGAGTCTCAGGTAGTGACTATTTCGTGAGTAGGCCGTGGGTACCTCTAGTTTCCCATACAAGAAACAGAGAATTAATCTGGCCATTTCAAAGCTTGGCTTTGTTTAAAGAAGCCAGCACTAAATTAGCAAGTGTCTCTGTCAAAGATTTCTTTTCTTCTCAAATGACTATGAGAATAAATGTTGCCACCTTCTAAAGCAAGAACCCGTAATATAGTAAGAGGGTGGAGTGAATTCATTAGAGACAGCATCTGACTCTCAAGACTCCTTCACTCTGGTGGCTTGGGTTTGGGCAGACGATTCACAGTTAGACCAGCTAATTGTAATTATTTTACTTTTCTTTCAAGGGGAAAAAGCATAAAATGTGCTCCAGTTTACTAGCAGTTTTACAGCATTCCTTCCCCCCTGGAGTTCTCCTGCCTCCCCGGTTCCCCTATCAGCTCCCCTCTTGGAGGCCCTTAGTATTCAGCCATTGTTAGTGCAATGCTGGTTTTTATGAAACAGCCTTTAAGGGTTAGTACTAAATTTTAAGATGGAAATTGACTCTGTCAATAATTCACCCAGCTAGCTCAGGACTGTACATTCGTGTGACATTTGCAGGCTGTGACACTATTCCTAGATGGAGGAGAGATTTCTCTGGTATGCATGACCTCCGGACACACTCCCTCTTTCCCATTTATTCCCTATCCTGGGGTGTTGTATGTCTCTCCTGATGTGTTCTAGGAGATAATTGTAACTTTTAGGACTTTGTCTCACTGCCAAGCTGGAGGGAGGCCTTTCTTTTCTTCAGATTCTTCCCTGTCGTGCTTCCCATGTTGATTCTAACCCGCACATCCTGTCATTTCCATTTTTTTTTTCTTTTTTGCTTCCCTGTGACCCATCTAAAAACCCTGCCCGGATGATCGTGGGGGCTCAGCAAGAAACAACCCGGCCCATCTCACCAAGGATTCAGTACGAAACTCTAGGTGGTAATATTTGGGGATGGCTGACTCTTTATTTCTCTCAGCAAAGAGGAAATGAGTACTTATTTTAAAACTTGAGTTCCCTCTAGAGACTGTGTCTTTAAATGAACATTTGAAATTGCAGATAGCTTTTTTTATTTTATTATTTTTTTTTGAGGCTGCACAGAACCATATTGTAGTAATATTCTGATTTTTATCACAACCTCAAATATTTAAGTGTCAAAATCTGGCCAAGCCACCTGCAAATGTTTGCCATGGCTACTGGCCAACAAAAACAGCAAACAGCAATGAAAGTCTTCATTCAGGCTTGGTGCTTAAGCTGCATCCAGCCTGAGAGGCTGGGACCCACCTGTGCCCATGCACTGTGTGCTTGTGCTGTGACCAGCGGGTGTGTTCATGACTGGGACTTGGGAGGGGGAGGGCACCTGACTCCCGCTCCCCCTCTTTCCTTCCCTTCTACCAGTGCTTGACTTCTCTAGACAACCCTACTTTTGCTCGCTTTTACTTCCCCCTTCTTTCATGCTGTAAAATGTAAGCTTAGAGGCTTGAATGTATTGGGAATCTTTTCGACATACAGGGCTGAAGAGTGTGAGTTGTCAGGGACTGCTTTGGGGACAAAGGGTTCACATCCCTGTGAGCATCTTGTAGACAGTTGATTTTCATACTCTTTGAGCAGGCACTGAGCCAAAGCAGACCAAAATGAGTGGAAATGCAAAAATCCAAAGGAATAACGTCAAAAGTAGGTGGCTAAGCAACATGTGCACCTTCAATTCCACACCATGCCCCGTGCCCGATTCTGTAAAGGCAATGCTTATTATCTCAATAGAAACTTCAGTAAGTATAAATATCCCAAATTGCTCTTGTGTGGTTAGGCAGCATAGAAAAACACATGGCTCTTTTGAGTGTAGGAGGCATCCCCAAACTAGTGACTACTTGTGCTTAGTCGAACTGGCAGACACTCTGTCGGGAAGAGTGTCTTTGGCTGATTGATGGTAGCATTTTGGAAGATAAGTTTCCCAGATGAGAAAAAAAAAAGGACAAGCCATAGGCTCTGGGGGAGACAAGTGAGATAGAAAACAAGCATGTATTAAATATAGGTGAAATCGATTCAGCCTCGAACCAAATACATGGCAGATTCCAAACAGCATCTCTACTTTAGTCATTTTTATTAGATATCATGTAACAGGCTCATTAATTCAAGATTAAGTCTATAAAGCCTGGGAAACATGGTGAACGAGTAGGTGGCAGTAAATCTTCTCTGTCACTCTCTCCATCTCTATCTCTCAACCTCTTAATGTGAGACTTTATTGTAGGAGCCAGTGATCAATGGAGTAAGTGGCTCTATAATCTATTAGATCTCAGTTTTCTTAAAGAGGTCTATTTCTCCGTGTGGGGTAGTGGTAGATAATTCTTCAGGAGAGCAATGAAGTTATTCTGCAGTAGAGTTCTGTAAGAATAGATGTGACTACAGATTTCTAACGGATTTGGGAGGCACTGCTAAACTATTCTATACATTTGCTTCTTGCTCTTCATTGGATTGTCATGATGTACTTTTCTGTGTGTGTGTGTTTTTTTTTCTATGCAAAAATGTGTCATGACTTTCCCAACAACACAGTAATTCTCTGTAGGAAACTGGGCAAATAGAGAAGCTCATTAGATTATCAGTGAGAATTATTTGACAGTAATTGTTTACAATGGAAGCATTAAACATCTGACATCAGAATACACAATCGTAGAGTATTCTGGTTAAGGCAATGAACTGGTCAGCTGTATCAGGAAACTTGGAAAGATGTCCAACTTAATGCATATTTAAAGCCCTTTATGTATGAACTCCCTTCCTGATTTTATACAATTTTATTCCTGGCATGTATGTGTCCATGCGGTGCATAGCTATCAGGTGTTTGGTTATAAACCCAATTTGTTTGTATGGGGCAGAAGCTAGGCAGGACAGATCTAATACTTACCCAGAAATTTATATAACATATTGTAGAAGCCAGTCTTCTTTTATATAAAAATGAATAGGTGCTGATCCTCATTGTAAATCCAGCCTCCTCTTCCTCTTTCTGTGCTTCTTTATTCCTTTTCTCTTTGCAATCCTTGACACTTTGTCTCATGTAGAATATCGCTTATCATTCAGTGGACATGATCAAGAAAAACAAGCAAAAATTATCACAGTAATTAAGAGGAAAGTTTATTACATCTCAGAACTTGGTGTCAAAAGCAATACTACTTTTTTTCGTTAGTCAATGTCATGTTTCTTATTGTGTGAGTTGGTATTGCTTCCAAAGGTACCATCAAGACAGGAATGTTAATAGGGTCAAGAGGGCTGTGAAATTGTTGCTCTAAAAAAAAATAGAAGAAGAAAAGAAAAGAAAAAGAAACAGAGAGAAGAGACAATTCAGTATGCGATGCTGTCACAGAGTTTAAAGATGACCTAAGTAACAAAGCCATTTACAATTTTAAGCATGTGCTTGCTCTGTAAATGGATACATGTTTGAATGCATACACATAAGAATCTATTGCTAAGAATTTCCTTAAACTCTTCAAGCCACGAGCATGACTAAGACCGTCACTGTCCACTGCAGGCTAATGTGGGGAACATCCAGGATGGTCTCCTTCCTGCTGCAGGCAATAGGGTGGCAGGTCCCCAGGTTGGCCCTGGTGTTCCTTACCAGGACAACTCAGAGCTCCCTTGGAATAATTCAGACCAGAAGCCATTACTTCCTGCTTTGTGTTTTGCTGAATATCATGGCTATGAACATAGCTTTATTGTTCGAAAGTCGCTGGATCTTTCACAGCCCTGAAAACATTTATGAGGGCCCTTCAGGGGATGCTTTCTGGGAGGGTTGACAGACTTAACCATATGGCTCCCGTTAAATCCCATGCAGAGCCTTGAGAAATTACCTCTGACAAGGAGGCCGGCAGCCTTCCACTCACAGAGTTTTATGTGTGGAACAAAACATTAAGTACTGATACTTGAGGAAATATAATGTTTCTTAACATTCAAAAGTTGTAACACCGCATGGTATTGTGGCCAGATGAAGGGGCAGAGCCAGAACCAGGAGCAAATGGCTGTGTGTTCCAAGAAGCAGAAAATTACCCCTGTTCTCATCTCCAGATCCGACTCTTGCCTCTCCTTTCCTTAGTCAGGTCTGTGCATCTTAGAGCCAGGTCCTCACCTGGAGCACAGCAAGGCTAATCTGGAAGAGAAGATCGGAGGTTACTCCATGATGGCTCAAGCCCTTTGTTAGGAAAGCCCTTGATTAGCAAGGTTGATACTGAAGAAAAGGAAGCTTAATATTTATCCAGCATCTACTACATGCCAGACACTAGCTAGCTTTGTGTGTCATTCCCTATAATTATTTAACAACTTAGAGAGGTAGGCATTATTCCTTTGTTACCTTTGTAAGCCCTTGATTAGCAAGGTTGATACTGAAGAAAAGGAAGCTTAATATTTATCCAGCATCTACTACATGCCAAGACACTAGCTAGCTTTGTGTGTCATTCCCTATAATTATTTAACAACTTAGAGAGGTAGGCATTATTCACCTCAGTTTAGTGCTTTGAGAAGTAACTTGTCCAAAGTCACCCAGCCAGGGAGATGAGCAGTTTTGAATGTAGGTCTGTTGGATTCCAGAGCACATACTTTGCCCATGCTCCTGACCACGGCAATACTAATGCTATGAAAGGCACATGGGCATGCCCAAGACTTGGGAGAGTTTCGAGGCCCAGGAGTTGGCTAATGCTTGTTCTTGCTGGTTACAAGAAGGCTTTCTGTGTGTCATACACCTGCAGGGCAGCCAAGGGCAGAGGTGGACACACACAGAGGTACCAGCACCTGCTTCGATCCTTCGGGGGGAAATTTACAGGCGTTCTCTGGCCTGCATGGATGTGAGATCAGGGAATGTCTTGAGCATATGGAAGCACAGAGTGAGCCCATACGTGAGACTTTCTAGCCAAATCCCCTTATGCGGAAGCAAACCAAAGTCACCACAAAAATGTGACTGCCCTTGTCTCCAACATTTGGCTTCTTGGCTTTCAGAAAGACCACCATCCCCTGCCCAGGTGCAATGCAATGTCCATTCTTGTTCCAATTCCTGTGGGGATAGGTGACTTAATCTGTGATCTCTGGGAAAAGAATTTCATTTCTGGAGCGTACAAACAGAAGCCCAGCTTACAGAGTTTCCGAATCTCCCATATACATGTCTCTGTATACTGTTCCCTCCCCCCATTTTTGGAACAGGTAGGCATAGATGAGGGTCTGCTTTTAGAGGTCATAGCTCAGGATCACCCAGTCTGTGACCACAGTAAATCTAGACATTTGTTTTTTTTTGTGTAGCATATTAAAAAAATATGCCTGGATAAACAAGAGCTTGCTCAGAGCCAAACCAAGTCAGGTCAGAGGGGAGTTGTGGAAAAGTATTGGTCACGGGTTCACAGGTCACGGGTTTTAGACTGTTCAGGTTCTGCCACTTATGAGGTGTGCAGCCTCGGCCAGGTACTTAATTTCCTTAGACCTGGTTTCCTTTATCTACTTGTGGAGAGGTTAACCAATTGATTAGATCAGTCCCAGGGTGGAATGATGGCACAGTGGTAAAATGTGGAACTCTGGGAGTCTGACCCACATGGAAGGTTCCAGGTTTGCATCCAGAGTCCTCCCTGAGCATTCTGGGCATGCACACTGCATGATATGGGCTGCCTGAGGCTAGGGGAGGATTGCAGCATCAGGACCCTGTTGGGAGGGGGGATGCTGTCTCTCTGTGTTTCTTACAATGTCTCTCTCGCTCATGCAAGAAATAAATAAATAAGCTTTTTAAAAAGGTCAGTCCTGACTCCAAAATCCTCATTCAATTTTAGTTTCTCTTTGGGTTTGTTTTCCTCCAGGAGCTAGTTTGGTAAGAGTTCTAGATGATCTGAACTCCAGGATATGTTCTCATACTCCAAAGAGTGATCACAGCATAAGGTTTGGGAATGATTGGGAGGATAAGGCCAGTGTGATAAGAGAGGGGCCCTAACATATGAAATCAGAAAAACCTGACTTCTTGGCTTAACCTTGAGATGAATAAAAGTTTCCTAGGTGCTTTCTGAATAACACATTGCTCTTTGTATTTACTCACTTCATATGCATAATTCTGGTACATGGGAGTGTGCCCATTTTACAGTTGAGTAAATAAGGTTCAGAGTGACTTGCCCCTACCACCTGGATCACGCTGATTAATGGCCAGAGATAAAACCAGAACTCAGATCACGTATACCGTGTGGTCCCATGTGTTCAAATGGATTTCAATGTCCCAAGTTTAAGTTTTCTCACCTGTAAAATGGAGTGTTAGCACTAGAAAATTCTCAAAGTATAAATGCTAATGTTCATAACAAATTTAATTTTGTAAACAACTTAGCAAGGTTAAGTTTTCTGGGTACTCAGTTCTACCTGTATGACTACCTGAAGCTTTCTCTCCTGAACGAATCTTTTAAAAATATTGTTCAATATTCTCATTTTGCTGCTAGTGGTTTATTTTGGAGACCTAACTAGAAAAATGCCTAAACCAGTCAGAGATATAAAACAATCTCATGTAAGAGAACTCGATGAATTTGCCAGACACAGTTCTATGGGAAAATGGAGTCCACTGTCTTATTTCCTGGCATTATTATTAATTTGGGGGTTACTTCATGAAAGACTTGAAATGCAAGGCTTTAGCTTCTGTCCATGTGGGCCTTCCCATGGGTAAGCCATGGGTAAGGTGACAAATAATTGAACATTTGGGATTGAGGGTATATATTCTCCTACAATACAAAGTGTACTAATTAGCAATACAATTCTGTACTTGGGATAGTCCCTATGTTAGGATTGGCTCAGTATTTCTTATTTGCAGGGCCAGAAGCACGAACAAACACTTTGCAGGGTCGCATAGCTTATGGCATTGCATTTAAAAAGTCACACAACTAAGTATAATTGTTTATTGAAGAATACCTAAGAGGGTATTAAAGTGGGAAAATGATAACTGTGTGCAATACTCTGCAAACTAAGCATGTTCCAAAAAATGAGCCTGAAAACACTAGCTGGCCTTTGAAGCTGGAATACGCTTTGCTTGTTTGGAGATTGAGTATGTCCACTTAATAGGGCAGTATCCCAGTGGAAAGTTCAGATTATTTGGAGCTTATATATCCCATAGTACTGTATGTTTCCTGTAGTGTAAATTCACATATGAATCGGTCAACTAGTAGGTTCTGAGCTGAGAGAGAAGCACTGTCCTAAGATTTGCAGGCAGTCGATGGTGCCCCTTGTATGTTCTGTATATTTATGTAATTGGATGCTTCGGGATTCAAAAGATAATTTACTCAACACATTATTTCATATATGTTTTTTAAAAGTGTTAGACCAAATGGATTTTCTCTACCATCATTTTTCATATCCTTTCTATGAGAATTTAGTTTAAGGTTATAGACACTCCTTGGACATTTTACCTTTGGTCGGATGAGAATCTGTAATAACAACACATAGACTTCCAATTTTGTTTAAAAATTGGGGATGTAAAGGTTATCCTTGATATTAAGATTCAGTTACATAAAGGTAGACTTTTATGTCAATGAGCCATGTGAATCCATTGCTTGAAGGATTACAGCCTGTGGTTTGTGGTTCTGACTCTACCACTCACAAGCTCTGAGACTTTGACCAAGCCCCTTGACTTTGCTAGGCTCTGCTTTTTCATATTTCAAAGAGAAAGAATGAAACTAGATGGTCTGATAAGTGTTCTCTTTTAATTCAAATTCTCAATAATTCTATACTTCTCTTAGGAGCAAATGTGTCTCCTTATCCTGACTCACACTCTACAACAACACTGCCTCGCTGATATGGAACGCTGAAGCATTAATTCCACACAGCAGACACATTCACATTTGAGCGAGCAATCTAGTAATCTGTTTGTCAAGTATATTGTGTTTTTGGTAAATATAACTTAAAATTCCTGTGTGGTAATAAATGTTCCTAATGGTACCAGACACATTTAAAAGAATTTGGAGTTTTATAGTTTTTCCGCCTTTGGCAAAGTGCATCATGGCTGGTGCTTAGGGTGTTTCAATCTGTAAAATGATAGGACCCTTGTGAGCATAGGGCAGAGGCATGCTGGAATGTGCTTGGGTTGCTTTTGCAGGGTCGCAGAACTTTGCAGAGAACAGATGGCCCCAAACATCTCTGAAATGCTAGAAATTATTTCCTGAATAACCATATATCCATCATACATTGGTTCAGATAAGGTAATTCACAAGTCAAATGCATAAGGCTTTATGACTGACCTCCACTGTATTATTTTCAGTCCCCAGACCCTATGAATGTTTTCTGTATGAATAATCATAATAATTGCAATAAGAAGCTCCCATCCCCAAGTCACCAAACTATTGAACACTTTTCAAATGTACAATGTCATTCTCAAAAATCTATGAGGGAAGGAGGCTAAACATTTTGCAGGCGCTCAGGGATCTCTGCTTAGTATGACACTTCCTATTATTCTTCCCAAAAGTCTTGCTGGCATTGAGTACCTGAAGAGATAAGCAGCAAAGTACTATCTTACAAAGAAGGTAAATAAAATAGAAGCCAATCCCACCTCAGTATTGTTTGGGTTGGAGGAGTCGTGCCATTCTGATGAACCTGCAAACTCAATGAAACCAAAGTCTACCTTTAAAGTCTTTCCATAATCCTTGTTGAATTAGAGTATGTTTTTAGTGACAAAACTAAACAAAAAGGCAAGGTTATAGGTTCATGTTCTGAATTTTATCCTGTCTAAAATATTGAAAGAATGAATTTTAAATGATCTGAACTAAACGCATACCGTTAAAGGTGACTGAGGAATTTTACAGCCCAGGTGCACCCAAATGAAAATTGTCTGTGTATGTGTGTACACACATTTCATAATATTTTGCTTTACTAGAACATAATTTAAGCCTTCTGACATGCATATAACCCTATTCAAAACACTCAAAGAATTTTTCCAGATGTATTCTGTGTATAGTACATACATGGTTTTCCATAATGCCCTGAATAGATAATCTCCTTACATGACAATAAACTTGCAGCTCCGAGCTACTTTTGAGTAGTCATAGTGAGGAACAAGTGTAATAAGATTAAAAGAGAAAAAAATTCATGTAGATTCACATGGGCACCTTTACTTAATTTTTAGAAAATGTAAACAACTCCTAATTCTCTACAAAAATGACCATTTAATTGATGGATTTATTTTCAGGAGAAGTCACTTGTTCTTTCTTGGACACCTTGACATCATTGGCATATGGGATAAGATACAAAAGTGCTAATGTGGAAGTCTCCAGAGAGTAGTGGCAGACAATCCTGGACTGAGAGAAGGAGCATCAGCTTACTTGGGAATCCTTCCCTGTGAGGATCAGGGTGAATATTTCAAAGGAAATTGGTTGTGGCACCAGCCATGTGCTTGGGACTTCATCGAGGAAGGTTTTGATATCTAGCAGACTTTTTTCTTTGAGCTGAAGTACAGTAGGGGTGTGGAGCATTCCTCCAGGGCCCAAACTTTTTCTTCTCCCTCCCTCCCTCCTTTCTTCCCATCTCTCCTGCAAAGAAAGGAGGAATACATCAAATTATTGGCCATAGCTCTGACTATAGCTCTGGAACTGGAGAAAGTTGAAAACTATTAACTATAAGGAAAATGAGAGGGAAAGGGAGAAAGAGAAACATAGAAAGAGAGAGTGTGCGTGGTGTCAATTAGTTGATGTGTCCCAATTGCCCTTCATTGTGTGGATAACTACTGTTTATTTAATTTAGCTCTATAGTCAGGCTGAGAACTAAAGGAATGAGTTTTTCCAGATCTCTTTTGGCGCATTGTGTGTATGTGAGAGAGAGACAGAGTGAAGGGAGATTTTTTTTGTTTTTTTTTTTTAAATAAAAAGAGTGTGTGAAACTCTGGCTGCCCCACCTGAAGCCACAGACAACCAACCTTCTTTTGGGTCCACTGCATTCCATAATTATTATTGCCATTAGGAATAATTATTATTTGCTTCATTGAGTTGGCAGTTTGGAGCCTGCCTGAGACAGAGGCTTCTCACAGGAGCCGTGGAACACAAAGGACCGAGCGATCACCCACAAGTGCTTCAACATGTTTGGACGACGTCCTCTGCTTGGTTCACTTCATTGGGTTTCATACCCATTGAGCTTCAAATTGAATGAAAAGTTCATCAGATACAAAACCACCATGAATGAGCACCCGTATTTGGGAAGCTTTTTTGATTGGATGTCTGAATTCTTGGCTTTTTCCAAGTCTGGAGATGAAAGTTCATTCTTTTCATTCCACTGTGTTCCTTTAATTAAAAATAAATATGATGGGTCTGCTGTGAGAGGTTAGGTTTTAAATGGTCTGACAGAGCAAATGTAGAATGGGGAAACACACAATGAAAAAGCAACAAGCCTATTTGCTTATTTTGAGGCAGAATATTTACAACTTTACTTGATTTTTTTCCTGATTTGTTTAGCTGCCTTGCACGTGAAGTCTCCAGATTCCAGATTCTATATTGTTTCCTCTTCTTTTTTGCTCTATCACTTGGAAATAAGTGTGCCCTGGGTTATTCCCCAAGCCCGCCTTACAGATCTCAGGGAAAGCATGGCCAGGTGTTTTTAACCAACGGAGTATTTGCGACAGAAGTTGTACCTGGCAAAAAGTCTCCCCAAGCCATTAAAGAAAAAGAGCATGACAAGACATTCTTCCAGATCATATTTTTCCCATAGGCTGAGTTGATTCCTTGCCTAGACCCATACCACAGTCAAAGGCAGTGGCCTGCAGAGTGCTCAGAGAAAATAGCACACACCCCCAAGAGCAGGGTGTCTCTCTTCTCCCCTTAACCTCTTCCTCCAGTAGTAATCGTTCATAGCTCAGCCTGCTGAATCAGACCTTTCAGAAGCTTCTTTTTTTGCATTTTTTTTCCTCCTACAATTTTTTTTAATTTTTATTTATTTATTTATTTTTTTATTATATTACCTAACACTCATTCCCTGAGCATCATCACAACATACTAAATGTAGTTCCCCATCTAGGACAAACTGCATAGTGACTCAATCAAGCATGTTATCACCAACAATATTCCATTTCTACTTTCATACAATGTTTACATA
>NW_006204591.1:925335-926548 GCF_000334495.1 Tupaia belangeri chinensis
TCAGCACGGCTCCCCAGGGTGGCGGGGGCCCGTGGGCCAGCCACCTTTCAGAAGCTTCTTACAAACTGCTAACTCAGGGGACCAGCAGGTGGGATGGTGGTTGTGGCACTGAGCTGCCAACGGTGAACTTCGGTTTGAATCCCAAACCCAGTAGCTTGAAGATCACGTTGGGCGTGTGTGTGTGTGTGAATGTCCAAAATCCCAGGAGGAGCGTGAAGGAGAAGAGATTGTGGCATGGTCATCCTCCCTGATGGGGGATTTCTCATTTCAGTAGCTTAAAGATCACATTGGGCGTGTTTGTGTGTGTGTGAATGTCCAAAATCCCAGGAGGAGAGTGAAGGAGAAGAGATTGTGGCATGGTCATCCTCCCTGATGGGGGATTTCTCATTTTTTACCTCTCACTGTCTCTCTCTGGTGAGTCCACAAGCCCTATGGCAAAAACATTTGAAAAAGAAAAAAGAAAAAGTGCTGAATCAGAAGAAAGTGACTGTATGGGAAGGGAGTGTATACTGGAGGGTGAGTGGGTGGAGTTCAGGGAAGAAACACTTAATGGACACAAGAATGTCAAGTTCTCTGTTGAAATGATGTATATGGTAATAGTTTTGATTTGATTGGCACATACTGCACGCATACTTTGAAAAACTGTATTGTGTCCGATCATAAAAATAAAAATCTAAAATAAAATAATAAGTCATAAAATTCAAAAAAACATTTAAAAAGAAATAAATATTTGTAAAAAAAAAAAAACCAGAAGACACTCAAAACAGCTAAAAAGTTAGCATCCTCAGATCCAACACAGTTGAGAGAATATTAGCTTGTTGTCCACAGACACCCCAACGATCTGTCCTCTCTTCCAAACCCAGAAGGGTGCTTCCTGGATAGGATCAGGGAAGACCAAGGTGACCTTACTGGGAGTGAGGGGAGTTAGTATGTATGCTAATAGATACCTTGTCAGTCAGGAATAGGCTTGATGACACCTGATCACAGACGTGGTGCTGGGATGGGGTGATTGAGAGAATCTCCTCTTTTATTCTAGCTATTGAAAAGAGACTCCTTTTGAGACCCTTTGCTAAACAGATTCTTTGGGTGAATAAGAAGTAAATGGAAGTTGCACTATAGTGATTTCCAGGGATTTGTGGTCCTAGATATTACATACCAAAAAAAAAAAAAACAAAAAAAAAACCCGCTTAGGGGAAAAAAATTACCAAGGGCA
>NW_006204591.1:926747-934230 GCF_000334495.1 Tupaia belangeri chinensis
TTCATAAAAGATGGCAAAACAGCATGTAAAGAAACAGAAATCCAGCACTTTCTTAGCAGTATTAAAAAGCTCATCTGCAGGTAAGATTTCATGGGAGTGTAGAAAAGCCACTTTTTCTTTTTTCGTTTGTTCTAGGAATTTAAAGTTAGAGAAAGACCACTGGATATGGCCTCCATCAGCTTGGAGTTTAATAAAGACAAAACCTTAATTTGCTCATTCTCAGTGGTTAGTAACCTTCACAAGGAACCATATTTCCCATATTCACATGGAATGTACTGTTTATATCTGTCCTTAATAAGTTCCATCATTAACTTTTAAAATCACGAATCCTATTATACCAAGTCTTTTTCAGTCTTTCAATAGTCCATACTTTTTTATTTTATTCATTTGTTTTTAATTGCCAGAGGGTGTGCCTTCTCCAGAGAGAGGAAGCATCTCCTAACGGGGCGTGGTCATGCTGAAATCCTTTTGCCTGCATTTCTCCATCCTGGCAGAGTTCTGAGCACACACACACACACACACACACACACACACACACCATGACTGTCAATTTACTGGGGCCGGGATTCACGTTACAGTCAGCCATATGGAACCTGGCACCCTTAACCACTAGGCTATTGGGCTGGTCCATGGAAGTGCTTTTTTTTTAAGGATATTACCATAAAAATTATTTGGTCCTTCATGTTTTCATAATGGATTTGTATGGAAAGCCTGGAGTTGTTCTAAAGTCTAATTATTATATTGATTTTATAGTGATGAGTATGATTTTTCTTTTATTAAATGTCATCTTTCCATTAATTGACTTCGTTTTAGATCTTCTTTTCCAGTCAAGCAATGAAAAGCACTTGCAAGTGTTGAGAAGTGTTCTGAAATTAGGTGTGTGTGAGTTGCAACATGACTGGATGTCAGAGCCTTGAGACAAAATGGTTGACCATGAGGGAGAGGATCTGAAACACACTCTGATGTATGACAGTCCTATGGAAATGGTTACTTTCTCAGTCACCTGGAGACTCTACCCCATGCCCCCTTTTTTAGACAGATTTTTGCTATAGGGAGCATGCACTCACAAGAGAGGCAGATGGACAAAAAATAAGGAATCACCCCCAAGGGGAGATGGCCACACTGCAATCCCTTCTCCTCCATGCTCCTCTAGGGATTTGGGGCATGCGGGCATATGCTCCCTGAGTGAATTTTAAGCTGCCAGGTCCAGGGCTCAAAGTGAGGTCGACTACATGGGAGTTCAGCAACGTAACCATTACTTCATCTACTGGCCCTGAGATTTTCCCTTTTAAAAAAATGAAAAAATGACTGATTGGTTTTATATATATATATATAACCCAGATCCCAGAATGTTATGATGTGATATATAAGTGCCAAGTTAATGAAAAAAAAAAAAAAAAAAAAACTAAGCCACCAGATCTGGGACTTGAACTGCAGGTCACCGTGTAGGTGTCCAGCACCCCAACCACCACGCCACCTCTTGAAGTTACAAGTTACCATCTTGAAGACCAATTTCCTGGAAAATTAGCAATGCCATAGCTGTAGTGGAAAATAGATGAGATGGGAGAAGCACACAGTGGTTTCCAGAGTGAATGGGGGAAAAAGAAAACTTGAAAGAGCTTTCAGCGACTGGATGTGAGGGGAGAAAGAAGGAAAACTAAAGACTTCTTGGGAATCTGTACATTTAAATTTCTTGGGAAAAGGTAGAACCGCAGCAACAAAGGAAGTTGTATTGTTTCGGTTCATTCTTCTGGGTAGGACACACTGACGCTCGTGATCACAGGAGGTATGAGGTACTAGGACCCAGGTGACAGAAAGGCAACACGAGGGCCTGAGAGTTTTGTTTCATCCCATCTTCTGTTTGCGGCCCTCAGCTCTCTCTCTGTTTCAGTTTAGTCCTCTAGGATGTCACTTCTCTCTTCTCTCTCTCTCTCTTTTTATTTTTTTAACCATGTTACCTTTACCATGGTTCAATCTGAATTCTGCCTCTAGACAGACCTAGTGAAAAAAGCTTTCCTCAGAAAGCTCCTCATCTGTGGCCAATCCCTACAATAGTCTGTACTTCTTCATTGGTTCAGTGGGTCCTCATCCCAGAGGCAAGACTCAGTTATTTACATCTTTAACTATGGTACTTGTGTTGCTATGAATTCACTTGTGTCCCCTATAAAGAGATGTTGAAGCCTTGTGATGATGGAGGCAGAAATTAGGGTGTTAGAGCTAGAAGTCACAGAATGTTAAAAATTGCCAGCAACTTCCAGAGACAAGGAGACAGCCATGGGACAAGTTCTTCCTTAGAGCCTCCAAAAGGAACCAACCCTGCTGATACCTTGATGTCAGGCTTCTAACCTTCAGAACTATGAAATAATCTATTTCTGTTGCTTCTAAACCATCCAGTGTATGGTAATTTTTTACTGTGGCCCTAGGTAACTGTGGCTCCATGTAAGTATGGACCTATTATCTCCTCTGCCAATGGAATCATGGTAAAAAATTCCATCACTCCATTCTCCTTTATTGAATTGTAACGGATGTAAAGATAAATACATTAAGAGGTAAAAGCTAACCAAGAATTAAAATAATCACTCTCTTGAGAACAGCTCCCTTGTAGTTTGGACCTGTTTGGTGAGATGCCACCAATATTTGTATAGAAAGGGAACAAATAGGCCTTCTTTTGACCAAACATATCTTCTGATGGAAGATCTTAGTAGGGATCTTCAAATCTACACTTCCAACTAAGCCTACTTTGAGGCAAACAAGAGAGATTGTGGTTTTCCTTTGGCCATGTGTGCTCTGTTCAGTAGCACCTGCTGTGAAGTATACACTATTTGTTGATTAAGCTGTCTGCCCTATCATTTACAACAATGGAAGGTCAGCATTGCACGTAGGTGTGGGGATTTTCAAACTCAGTCTTCCAGAAGTTCTTAGCAGCTAATGACATTTCAGCTCCCCTATACAATCTTACTGTGTGGACACTGAAGGGAGGAGGGTGCTAGGGACTGATCTGGAGAAGGATAGGCCCAGGAGGGCCATGTTTGCTCTGTGTGTGTGTGTGTGTGTGTGTGTTTGTTTCTTCAGACACTGACCTTCACCATCAAGAAGTTTCTTTTAGGTGGTGCTTAATTCCTTGCAGCCCCCTGCCCTGTGGGCTGCTGCTAATTTTCATGACTGCTCAGGGTTTTAGCTGCTGCACTTCTAATACATGTTTTTGAAAAAGGAAGTAGCTTTTGTGACAGCACTGTTCTTTTGATCTGTGAACTTTTTCCTGATTCTTTTTGAAGCATCTTCTTGCTTCCTTCTCTGGCTCTGAGTGATTTCAAGAAAAAATCCTCAAGTTTATATGCTTCAAGAAACCTAATGCTCCGAGAAATCCAATAAAGCACCCCCACCAGAATTGTGTTGGGGATGAGATGACCACCCAGAGTGGAGCCTAAGTGGGAGGGTGTTAACAGCGAAGAGACGCATACTGCGCGTGAGGCAGTGAGTTGTGGCAGCTGGAGACAGTTGTCAGGGTGGGACTAGGTTAATGGTTATTCAAACATTTGAACGTTTAATATTTTTAATTAGGGAAGTTCGCTTACCTCTCAGTATCATAGATACAATGGACTTTTAGCCTTTGTATCCCCCTTTAAAATAATTCTTTGAATTATTTTATTTTTATTTAGTTAGTTAGTTTGCTATAGGGCATGTGCACTTGCCAGAGAGACAGTGTTAAAGAGAAAGAAAGTGAGAAATCACACCCTGGGAAGGATGGCCGTGCTGTAGCCCCTTATTCTCCATTCTCCTGTCTTGATTTTGGGCATGCATGCACACATGCCTGGCATGTTTTTCAGGCTGCTAGGTTCAGGATTCGAACCACGTAGCCATGTGAGATTCGATTGCCTTAACCTCTGGACCACCTGCTGGCTCTCTGAATTTTTATAACTTTAGAACTTTGTATTTTTTTCAATCCACACCAACATGGGTTTTCTTGGGTTCTTGAGTTTTCTTTTTTCCTAATGGGCCCATCAAATCATTGTCACCTTGATTCTCTTAAGACTTTTAATAAGCCAGAAAATTGAAGCAATTCTGGCCAAACCATTGAGCCGGTTCAAGTGGACACTTCCCAAAGTTCATGTTCTTTGTGATCCCTATCCTTTCTCTTCAGTATTCTGCTTGGACATTTTGCACACATGGGTTCCTCTCAGAGTATTAATGAAAGCACCTGAGGTACATGTGGAGGCTGCCAAGGCAGGAAGAGAAAAGGAGGGGACAGAGAGCTCCCCAGATCAGCTTGGAGCTCTGTGAGGGATACAGGACCTTCTTTTCATTTTCCTAAAATCAGAATAGTAAAGTAATAATAATAACTGTAAAGAAACATCCTGCAGTTCAGTCCTAATAAAAGCAATAGGATAATTGTCCCTGCCAGCCCCGGAGACCCTCCGACCCTTCTCAGCTAAAATATAACACTGGACTCTTTGCATGGCTTATTCTACCCTTTGGGAGCTTTGTAACTCCCATAGGAAGTAGAGAATTATGAGGGTAAAGAAAGGGGTTGAAGATCAATTTAATCCCATTCACCAGCAAGCATTTTCCTTTGGCATGGTAAAGTCGGAAAGCATCATGAATCTCAGACTTTGGAATCATTTAAAAAAATTCCAATCTAAATACAAAACAAGTTCTGATTTATTAAATGGTCCACACGTGGTTTGTAAGCAAACGCCAATAATAATCACTTTCTGGATGGCAACACCAAGCGGGAAAGAATGAGATGTCCCAGCATGGCCTCAGGGCATGTTTGTCCGTCCCACAAAACCACCCTCTGGTTTGGCATCCCTTCTCCCACCTGGCAACTGCCTAGCTCAGGCAGCATCCCATGGGGCATCTTTTTTTTTTTTTGATAGATTTTCACTATAGACAGAGAGAGACATAGAGACAGAAAGCCAGAAATCACCCCCCCCAGGGGGGATGGTCACACCATAATCCCTTCTCCTCCATTCTTCTCTTGGGATCTTGGGCACGCATGCACACGTGCCCGGCGTGAGTTTTAAGCCACCGGGTCAGGGATGCGAACCGTGGTCTACTCCGTGGGAGTCCAGCGACACAGCCATTATGCTAACTGCTGGTTCCCCCCATGGGGCATTTCTATGCAAAAAACAAAAAAACAAAAAACAAAAAACAAAACAAAACAAAAAAACAACAAAGGTGAACAGAGTGGTCCAGCCATTGCTTCTATAAGGGAGCCTCTTGCTATGTGACCAACCAAGATGACATCAGATCTCCTTGAATACAATTGTATAAGATGTATGGTTAAGTTCATTAGATTCTAAGGAGTTCATTTATTTATCTATGTTTGGCTTTGCTCCAAAGAAAGGATTTGGGGAAACTCGGGGGAAGTCCAATAAAACAAGATGAGAAACAAATTTATGGAAGAAAGAAAGCAATGCAAGAGAATTCTAAGTGAGATTGAAAGACACAGAGAAGAGATGGTTTGCTGTTAATGACCTTTATCATAATTACTGTCATCTTTTAAGAAGAGTCAGTGTTGAAGTCCCCTTGTGCAGAATGCTTCTTTTAGGGAGCACACACATTTAGAGGGGAAACAAAGCTTGTCCCTGGGACTGCAGTGGACATTTTGGGTATATGCTCAACCTCACCTAACCATTGATGCTGTGAGTCACCAGTGTGCTGTTTTGGAACATGTGTTAATGAGCACTGAAAGAGCAGGCCAAAGGTAGCAGGATTCTTTGGGAGTTAAAAAAATAAGTTTTATAAAACTAAGCAGGCCATTGTGGAGGTGGACTGGTGATGGGGGCTTGGGGGGCAGGACAGGCTCATATTAAAATCGTGATATAAAGTTCTAAGCAACGAATAAGAGGCTTAAATACATAAAGAGCAAGGCTAAATTTGGACCAATTTCCTGTGAAATCTCTTGTGTAATATTTTCAATTTGTGCTTGTTTAATGTGGTTTATTTTCCTAAGGTTCACGGTATAGGTTTTAAATTCAGCCTTGACTACACACATGTGTTGAGAGGTTATAAATGAGAGCCAGCTCAGACCAGTCTCCAACTGGATACCCGTTAGTGGAAAACATTACCTCCTTTTCAGTGCCTAAAATGTCTTCGTGGGCATAGAGTTTGTCCTTTCTCCATCGAGTTTGCTGGCTCCTTTTCTATCACCTGTTTTTATCAGCACATATCCAGGTAGATCAGGGCACTGACGAGGGCTACAAGGGGCTCTGCCCTCCAGATCAGAAGTCCAGGGCTGTTTCAGGCCAGCCTCTTGACCCCTTTTGTGAAATAGAAAGTTCTTGACATACGAGGAGAATCCCATCCTTTGGGTTAAGATAGAGAAGTTATCTCAGGCCTTTCAGAGGGCTCTGGTTTATGTACGGAGGCCCAAGTTTGGTCTGTGATATCCTGGATTACACTGACTCTAGGAAGAGGCTGTTTCTTCTGTGTAGCAGTAATGTTTCCAGTGGCTTGAACACAGTATGTAGGACCTTTGTTGTAAAGTCAGAACTATGAATACTTGGAATCTCTGTTGTTCATGGTACTTACTATTTCAGCCCATGTATTTAGTTACCTAGCATTTGCCTCTATTTGGATTTTTAAGTCCAAACAGAGATTGTGCTGGGCCAGCCAGTGGCATGATGGTTTGGTAGCTGGGTCCCCTATGGCTGACTGTGTGGTTCAAATCCTGGACCTGGCAGGTTGAGAAACACCCTGGGCACATGGATGTGCATGCACCAAATCCTGGGAGGATAATGGCAGAGAAAGGATTGCAGGATGCCCATCTTCCTGGGGAGTTGATTTCTCATGTTCCCTCTCTGGCAAGCACACATGCCCTATAGCAAAGTACACACACACACACACACACACACACGCCACAGAGATTGTGCTTTATTCACTTTTTTAAATCTCCTGCAACATGTTAGTGAAATGAAGGGACTGTACCCACGTAGATGTGCATACACATATGATTATACAAAAATCGAAAAGGACATTATATACTTGCAGTATTCTTCTTTTTCCCTGTCTTTGTTTGTTTGTTTGTTACAGGGCACATATGCTTGCCAGAGAGAGAGAGAGAAAGTAAGGAAATCACCCTCTTAGGGGGAATGGCCACACTACACTCCCTTCTCCATTCTCCTCCCTGGATTTTGAACACATAGGCACACATGCCCTGTGTGATATTTAAGCTGCTGGGTTCCTGACTTGAACCATACAGTCAGCCATGTGGGATCCAACTGCCTTAATCTCCACACCACTTGCTGGACCTGTGCATGCAGTTTCTTAAGCTCCAAGAAGTTAGTAGGTAAGAAAATCAGTTGCATAACTTTTTATATATATATTTATTTATATATATATATACACACACACACACACACACACACATATATATAAATAATGATTTATTTTATTTATTCATTCATTTATTTTAATTTGTCCAGAGAGAGACACACACAGAGAGGGCAAGAGAGAGCGAGAGAAAGAGAGAAAGCAAGAC
>NW_006204591.1:937879-939352 GCF_000334495.1 Tupaia belangeri chinensis
GCTGTTTCTTCTGTGTAGCAGTAATGTTTCCAGTGGCTTGAACACAGTATGTAGGACCTTTGTTGTAAAGTCAGAACTATGAATACTTGGAATCTCTGTTGTTCATGGTACTTACTATTTCAGCCCATGTATTTAGTTACCTAGCATTTGCCTCTATTTGGATTTTTAAGTCCAAACAGAGATTGTGCTGGGCCAGCCAGTGGCATGATGGTTTGGTAGCTGGGTCCCCTATGGCTGACTGTGTGGTTCAAATCCTGGACCTGGCAGGTTGAGAAACACCCTGGGCACATGGATGTGCATGCACCAAATCCTGGGAGGATAATGGCAGAGAAAGGATTGCAGGATGCCCATCTTCCTGGGGAGTTGATTTCTCATGTTCCCTCTCTGGCAAGCACACATGCCCTATAGCAAAGTACACACACACACACACACACACACACGCCACAGAGATTGTGCTTTATTCACTTTTTTAAATCTCCTGCAACATGTTAGTGAAATGAAGGGACTGTACCCACGTAGATGTGCATACACATATGATTATACAAAAATCGAAAAGGACATTATATACTTGCAGTATTCTTCTTTTTCCCTGTCTTTGTTTGTTTGTTTGTTACAGGGCACATATGCTTGCCAGAGAGAGAGAGAGAAAGTAAGGAAATCACCCTCTTAGGGGGAATGGCCACACTACACTCCCTTCTCCATTCTCCTCCCTGGATTTTGAACACATAGGCACACATGCCCTGTGTGATATTTAAGCTGCTGGGTTCCTGACTTGAACCATACAGTCAGCCATGTGGGATCCAACTGCCTTAATCTCCACACCACTTGCTGGACCTGTGCATGCAGTTTCTTAAGCTCCAAGAAGTTAGTAGGTAAGAAAATCAGTTGCATAACTGTTTATATATATATTTATTTATATATATATATACACACACACACACACACACACACATATATATAAATAATGATTTATTTTATTTATTCATTCATTTATTTTAATTTGTCCAGAGAGAGAGAGACAGAGTGAGAGCAAGAGCGAGAGAGAGAGACAGAAAGTGAGAAAGCAAGCCACCACGTCCAGGACTTGAACTGTGGTCGGCCATGTGGGAGTGTCCAGCACCTTAACAATCACACCACCTCCTGGTCCCCTTTTTTTATATTTTTATATACACTCAACAAAATATCCATCTTTCATTCATTTTTATCAAGAACCTGTGTCTGTCTAAGGATACACAAGCCTTAGAGCCTTCCACTTTGAGGTTTTCCAATCAAAGAGGACCCTTTACAGTTTTAGCTTTGGTTTCTAGCTCGGCACAATGTGTGGTGGAATTGAAATCTGGCATCTTCTCCTTGCCTTGCTGTATGTTCTTACTTTGACTTTGGTTTTATTTCGACATACGAATCTTTCTCTTTTTTTTGGAGAGGTTTTTGCTATAGGGCGCATGCGCTCGCCAGACCACCCCCCCCCCGCCC
>NW_006204591.1:940284-1002153 GCF_000334495.1 Tupaia belangeri chinensis
CGGGGGATGGCCACGCCGCAATCCCTTCTCCTCCATTCTCCTCTCGGGATCTTGGGCACGCACGCACATGCGCCCGGCGTGAGTTTAAGCCACTGGGTCCAGGACGCAAACTGCAGTCGACTACGTGGGAGTCCAGCAACATAGCCATTAAGCCAAGTGCTGGTCCCTCGACATGCGAATCTTTCTTGAGACTGTGAATTTAAGCTAGAAATGATCAAGTCTAAACCACCATTTTCCCTAAAAGAACAATGTAATTATAGGCCAGTGTTGGTTTTCTTTCTAGGGATATAGTTTCAGTCTTGTCACCTACTCAGCTTTTTAAATAACTCAAGTGTGGTATTAGGAAACTATCAGCCTATAAATGTAAGACTTGCTGCACTTTTCTACTGACGTTCTACTATAAAAATTTTCAGGGCCAGGCAGGTGGTGCAGAGGTTATCCCACATGACCGACTGCATGGTTCAAGTCCCAGACCTGGCAGCTTGAAAGACATGCCAGGCATATGTGTGTGTTTGTATGTGTGTGTGTGTGTGTGTGTGTGTATTCCAAATCCTGGTATGGAGGAGAAGGAATTTTAGGTGTCCATACCCTCTGCACACGATTTCCCACTTTCTCTCTCTGTCTCTCTTAGAAGAGTGTACACATCCATAACAATAAATGAATGAATGAATAAATAAATACATAAATAAAAATTAGAAAAGTTTAAAGAATTATATATTTGCTACCTAGGTTCCATAGTGACCATTTCACAATATTTGCTTTATCCTATATCTGTATATCTATTCATCTTTCTATCCATCCATCAATTCAACTTGTTTCTTTTCTAAATTTGTCAGAGAGGCATGTGCTCACTGGGGTGAGGGGATGATACAGGGGCTTGGGAGGGTTAACACAGAACACTCATTCAAATACAAGTTACAATGAGTTTGGGCTTGTTATACTGAATCACTTAGTACCTCTGTTTCCTTATCTGCTAAAAGGAGGATAATATCACCATCTGAAGTTGTGGTGATGATTCAAGAAGATAATGGATGAAAATTAGCTAGCATATCGTTAAGTACTCAATAACATCAACTATTATCATAGTTACTAACTAAACACCAGCTCATCATGTGGTTAGAGGTAACTGTGTTTATGTGTATAATTCACTTAGAAAGACTTCAGTCTTTCTCAGATTGCCAGTATGAGTCTTTTGAATGATCAATGACCTTTTTTTTTTTTTTTTTTGGAGAGATTTTCACTGTAGGGCGTGTGCGCTCACCAGACAGACAGAGAGAGACATAGAGACAGAAAGCGAGAAATCACCCCCCAGAGGGGATGGTCACGCCGCAATCCCTTCTCCTCCATTCTCCTCTCGGGATCTTGGGCACGCACGCACACGTGCACGGCGTGAGTTTTAAGCCACCGGGTCCGGGACACGAACCGCGGTCGACTACGTGGGAGTCCAGCGACATAGCCATTACGCTAACTGCTGGTTCCCATCAATGACCTTTTGAAGAAATACTGAAAATACATTTTTCTACTGTTTTAGTGAAAATGACTCTTGTGTGGTCTCAAATGAGATGTCTACTTTTACTCCAAAGAAAATAGCCATGACATTTTCCCCATAATGTCTCTGCCTTGTGTCCATGGAGTCAAGTCTTATCAAGGGAGGAACAAGGGCCAAAGGACAGCTGGTTTCCTCTACTCAGTTCCCAGGTCTTGCTTTGTAGCTTCAGTGAGAGGGTGGTTTACTTATCGCTCAAGCATAAAACTATTCCTTTAAGCAGTCAGGCTGAAAAGGCAGGAGTCTTCTTTGGCTTCTCTACTTCATTGACCTCCAGATTAGCTCAGTCACAACTTCTACCGATTTTTCATCCTATTGCCATCCCGTCTCTCATGTCTGGTATTTGTGTGCAATATTCAGAAATTATTTATCGATTTGATTATGTCATGAGGCTATTAGAAACCTGCATGAGGGAAGTTCTATGAACTAAGTTACAGTTACCTGTCGCTTCTACCTGCCTTTAGCGATAACAGGAGGCCGGTTTAGGAAAAGTTCGAAGTTATGGAAGTTGTTCCAGAAAGTGGACAGGGTCCAAGGAGATTGGCTGGGAGCATGAAAAACTAAAAATAAAAAAACCATTATGAGCCCACATCTTCCTTTTTTTTTTTTTTTTTTTTTTGGGTGCATGCGCTTGCCAGACAGAGAGAGAGAGAGACATAGAGACCCCCCAGGGGAGATGGCCACGCCGCAATCCCTTCTCTTCCATTCTCCTCTTGGGATCGTGGGCATGCACGCACACGTGTCTGGTGTGAGTTTAAGCCACCAGACTTGAACCGCGGTCAACTACGTGGGAGTCCAGCAACATAACTATTATGCTAACTGCTGGTCCCCCCACATCTTCCTTTATATTGCATCAGAAAAGGAAGAGTATTTGGCTTTGCTGACTGTGACGTGTAGGGTGTGGAGGTAAGTGCAAATCTGACTATATACAATGCTAATCTAGTATTGCAAATATCACATTGGCAATTTCCTAGCACTGTGCATGGGACCCATATGCCCTATATGTGCCAGACACTTGTTAGACCAACCAGTGAAGAAGCCTGAGGCACCCTGCAATTTTCAATTGAGTTGAGTATGGATAGTCATAAATGGAATGGAACCATAATGCAGAACCAATGGTCAGTATTGGTTCTGAAACTGGAGCTGAAGCAATACTGATTCCTCAGACCCTTTAAATTAATCTTATCAGATCAGGCCATCACAGAGCAGATAGACAGGTAAGTCTTGGAGACCCCTGAACCCAATTAAAGTTATACCACAAAGAAATCAAACTCATGTGGTTTGCATTTCGGAGAGGTACATTTGGTGGGCTGTTCCTGTTTTAATTCGGTAACCTAATGCAGACCATGTGAATATTTGAAACGCTTTTAACAGTTAAACCAGCTCAAATAACACAAAACCAGAGCAGCAATAAAGAATGAATTAAAGCTGATTGCAACTGTGGCCAACGTAATTTTTTTCCTGCAAAGAACTTGGGGGGATAGAGGGCAGAACCAGTGGGGAAGAGACTGATATCTCCATTTTCAACTTTGTAAAGCAGCAGGCACTTTTACTTCTTTTATTTCTTAAGCAAATGTTTGAAACAGATTAACTTAGAAGGTGTACTTAAAATCTTGAAGGGATTTGGATGAGGGAGCAGAGAGGGTTGACATCCTTTAGAACTGAGAGCTTAGTAGTTAGTAGCCCTGTATCACCCACCCTTAAGCTGCTGGGATGGTTAGCTCAGTGGATAAAGGCACAGCACTGAAGCCTGTAAAGGTCGAGAGTTCAATCCTACAGGAGTTGGTTAACCTCAAGAGTGAAGTTGGAGGGAACCAGCAGTTAGCGTAATGGCTATTTCGCTGGACTCCCACGTAGTCAACTGCGGTTCGCGTCCCGGATCCGGTGGCTTAAAACTCACGCTGGGCGCATGTGCATGTGTGCCCAAGATCCCGAGAGGAGAATGGAGGAGAAGGGATTGCGGCGTGGCCATCCCCCTGGGGGGTGATTTCTCTCTTTCTGTCTCTATGTCTCTCTCTGTCTGTTTGGCGAGCGCACACGCCCTATAGCGAAAATTTCTCCAAAAAAAAAAAAAAGAGTGAAGTTGGAGAAGCAAAACCTGCTCAAGCACCATCAGCCTGTATTTCCCAAGTGTCTATAAAATGATCATCAATGAATGAGAAGCTGAAATCCTATTAGTGATCAGCTGATGAGTTTCAGGGACCAGCGCTGTTCTAGGTACACTCAGTGCCAGATATATAACCAAGTCACTGAATCCCTCTAGTCTCTGCTTTCTTATCGATAAAACGGGAATACTATTCTGATTTCTGTTTTACTGATAAGGAGCCATAGGCACAGAGAGGTTAAGTTACTTGTCCAAGGTTACTTAGTTAATAAATGACAGGACCAGCATTCAAGCCAAAATGGTCTGGTACGAATAGCTTCAGCACAACCACAAGGATCCACTCCAGCAGGTTAAACAATTTGAAGACAAATCCAGTTACTGATAAGGAGAGTAAGTGGCAAAAGCCTCAGCCTGATTTGTTAGCCTCTTGTCAAGAAAGAATTAACCATGAATTTAACCACATAGACTTGTCATGGAGTCCAGCAGGTGCCTCACCATAGTTATTCCGTTCTTGTAGGTTGAACTGAATATTATAGACACATAGATGATGCTTCTGGGGGAATGATTAGAGTGCTCCATCCATAAATGGGAAGATTTCTATGAATAATGTCCAATGAGATGGTGAATGTGCTTTGAATCTATTTCCACTTTATTCTAGGTACTTGAAAGGAGAGCAGTGGGTGTGTTGAGAGTAGCTTGGGCCCAGCCCTGTGAGATGTGCCATAGGTGATAACTAACCGCCTGCCACATTTCCCAGAATGTGCTGACTTTGTCAGAGATCCAAGGGAGGAAGGGAGAAAGGACCCATTAATTTCGGATCCATTAGCAACATAAAGCCTGCAAAGAGTGAAAGAGTAAAACTACAGGAAGAAACTTTAAAAACTACAGGAAGAAACTTTATTTGCAAACTCCTGAGAGGTTATCCATAGCAGCAGGGAGCCCAGCAACCACTGGTGGGCAAAGAGGTTCTGCTGAGCCCCTGAATTCTCTTCCTCCCCCTCCCCCTCCCCCAAGCAGTGTGAAGCTAACTTGTCAATCATGTCTGCAGGCAATGCCAAGTTCATCTGCCTGGTTTTAGCAAACACTCCCTGCGTTCCCCATCTCCCAGTGGATGAGAAATCTGCCTGCGTTCTCCTTGCAAAATGAAAGCTGATCGTTGAAGTTGTCCACTAGACTGCCCTAGCAAAACTCAAAAATAGGCACTATAAAGGAAAAAGTAAAACTGACCACCTTTTTTTCGTTTTGTTTTGTTTTTTTGTTTTTTGTTTTGTTTTGTTTTGTTTTCCTTAGCCTCCTTGTTAAAGTCACATGCTTAAAATATCTTAGAATAGTAACTGTTTTCACAGCTCCTGTTTTGCTATTGGGGGGAGGAATATGGATTCATATACTTGATGAATATAATGTCTGTTCTACTTGAAGGTAAGGGAAATTTAGTTACCTCACTCCACAACTCTGATTTCAGGGATTACGGCCCACTTAACTCTCTTTAATAAAGGCCTGGATAAATATAGGCTGCCCAGTCTCCTAAACATTCCTCAAGTTATTAGAATGGTTACAATTAGCTTTCTAGAAAATTTTTCAAGCCTTCCTGACTCCCCCAGGTGAACTCAGCCCCATTCTCTGGTCTGCTTATGTGACTTAGAATGTCAGATACTCAACTAGGCCATGGGTACAGCACATGCCTGGAGCTCAAAAGACAGTAAGAAAAACAAATACTGAAGGGTAAATGGGGGATAAAGCAAGGTGACATAGGACCATGATTAACACAAGGGCAAAAATCTATGTTCTCATTAATAAATGTTAGTCATATCAAACCTGCTTTCAGAAAACCCAATCTGTGAGAGATGGGACTCATTTCACATGTGAGTCCAGGTAATCAAACCCCTTGATTTGCAGAGAGTTTTCTATTAATTCTCCTTCCTCATTCTGTTTTCTCTGCTAGTATTGTAGATTTTATCTGGCAGCCTCTGTAAGCTGCCATCTATACAGGGGCACAAGGTGCTACAATTTCATGGTAGTTTTGTAAATATTCAGTTAATGTCCATCACTCTCACTAGATTGTATTTTTCCATGAGCTCAGGGATATTCTGTTTTGTTTGTTTGTTTGTTTGTTTGTTTGTTTTTAACTCCATTGTTTTCACAGAGCTTGGCATAGCAACTGACACAGTGGATTCTTCATAAACACACACACACACACATACATACACATGAATATATATATATATATATATTCATTTATTTTGTGTACAGTCTAATTTGAAATAAAGTTTTAAATAGTTCGACATTTCTTTCTACTTCTACTTCACATCCCAAGGTATACCCGCTTTCTTTGGTGGTTCTGTTTGTAACCTACATGCTACATAGCAAGCCACCAACTGCTCATCTGAACAGATCTTTTGGGGGTAACTCGCTTTTAACTTTAGCCAAAGTCTGAACAACAAAAAAAGAGCCTCTTCTTTCTACTTCTCAACCTTTCCTACCAACATGGTCTTAATTTCAAAGCTGGTGATGAAGACTGAACGTGGAAAAGGGTCTGGCTTATGGCTCTTTCTTTTGGCAGCAGTAACCTTGGGAATAATTTAGAGATCACATTTCAGACCCATTTTGCACACCATCAAAGCAAAGTGAGTAGGAACTGGTGCTTTTGAAATTGGAGGGGTTGGGCTGGTTTTCATGCTACTCTAGTTGAAGTTCTTTGGCATCATAAGCTCGGCAGATGGATATCATACGCCTGTTTCTGGTGTTCTGGGTTCCTTGGGAAATACAATCCTTGGTCTCACTTTCACCATGCCTACCACAGTGCTTTAGGCCAAGGGCTCCTAAATCACAGCCTCATGCAATCTCCCCTATGGGTGGACATTGTCGGGATGTCAGTGCCCCCTCCCCAAAGGGCTACCTTTTCAACAACATCATTGTCTTCAGTAATGATGTGATGCAATTTTTATGAGAATTTAGGATGTGAGGCAACTTCATAGAATGCTCCAAAATCACTTTGACTAAATATTTAGGAAGCCATGTCAGCAGGGACCAGAATAAAGTTAGAGATGCTTTAATGCAAACACGTTGCAATTTTACTCTTTTCCAAAGGGCAAAAGAGGGGCAACAACTACCCTGGACATCTCAGAACTGACTTTCTTGCATTGTATTGCATACATTAGACCAAAAGTATGATTTACCAAGCAGCTCATTTCCATAACAGCACTCTGGGATCCAGGAGTGAGTCACAGATGCTGAGAAGCATCTCAATTGCTCACTTTGAATAGTTCATATTCAATTATTGAAAGGACAATGCACTAGGAGAAAATAGGAGAATGTCTCCTTCTATTTTCCTATCCCAGTAAAACAATGTTTTTTTTTTTCATAAGCAAAGTCTTTTGAACTTCACTTAAGAGCATGGACTTATAGTCAGATAGACCTAGGACCTGCCTATTAACTGCTCTGTGAACTTGGCCATACTTACCTTCCCCATTCCTCAGTTATATCATCCCTAAAGTGAGGATAAGCAACCAACTCCCATAGTTGTCATTAGAAATAAATGAGATAATACCTATGTATTTAGCATTGTGTTTATTATAAAGATGCAAAAGTATTCACTACTCTTATTGATATTGTTAATAGCACATGACAGTGATTTTCAGTCATGAGAAGAATCTCAGTTGGTTGAATGACTTGTGAGTCTTGGGACCAAGATACTTCCATATGGTTCTAGTCCCAACATACTGATGCTTACTTTGCGCTCAACCAAGTCCATGATCTGGTATCAAACCTGCAGTGTGTGATGTTCTAGCCTCAGCTCAAGAGTGTGGCTACTGGGTAGCTAAACCTCTCTGAGGCAAACTCAGAAATTGCTTGCTCCATTATATCCCTGGCAAGACATACAGAGCTGTTCGCCTCCTTGCTCAGCTGCAAAGTGCACATTGACAGGACAGGTCTGGAACCCAAGGATTGGATAAATATGAATTACATGAGGCCTTCCATTTGATCCTCTGTTACTGCTTTCTGATGAGGTGTAGACATTTGGCTACCAGGAGCCAGCATCCTCTCAGGAGCAATGTAAGAGAAGAGCACACATCTTTGCAAATGAAAAACTGATCCCCTGGTCCTGCTTACTCTGCCACAATCATTTCAGCCATCCATTGGGGACTCCAAAGGATATGTCATTTCCAGTGCACTCTCCACCAATAAAATGTGATAAGAGTGCCCTTGGGGGATGTTTTGAGGGACTCGATTTTATCTGGCAGCCTCTGTAAGCTGCCATCTATACAGGGGCACAAGGTGCTACAATTTCATGGTAGTTTTGTAAATATTCAGTTAATGTCCATCACTCTCACTAGATTGTATTTTTCCATGAGCTCAGGGATATTCTGTTTTGTTTGTTTGTTTGTTTGTTTGTTTGTTTTTAACTCCATTGTTTTCACAGAGCTTGGCATAGCAACTGACACAGTGGATTCTTCATAAACACACACACACACACATACATACACATGAATATATATATATATATATATTCATTTATTTTGTGTACAGTCTAATTTGAAATAAAGTTTTAAATAGTTCGACATTTCTTTCTACTTCTACTTCACATCCCAAGGTATACCCGCTTTCTTTGGTGGTACTCCATTGTTTTCACAGAGATTGGCATATCAACACAGACAGTGGATTCTCCACAAACACACACACACACACATACATACACATGAATATATATATATATATATATTCATTTATTTTGTGTACAGTCTAATTTGAAATAAAGTTTTAAATAGTTCGACATTTCTTTCTACTTCTACTTCACATCCCAAGGTATACCCGCTTTCTTTGGTGGTTCTGTTTGTAACCTACATGCTACATAGCAAGCCACCAACTGCTCATCCGAACAGATCTTTTGGGGGTAACTCGCTTTTAACTTTAGCCAAAGTCTGAACAACAAAAAAAGAGCCTCTTCTTTCTACTTCTCAACCTTTCCTACCAACATGGTCTTAATTTCAAAGCTGGTGATGAAGACTGAACGTGGAAAAGGGTCTGGCTTATGGCTCTTTCTTTTGGCAGCAGTAACCTTGGGAATAATTTAGAGATCACATTTCAGACCCATTTTGCACACCATCAAAGCAAAGTGAGTAGGAACTGGTGCTTTTGAAATTGGAGGGGTTGGGCTGGTTTTCATGCTACTCTAGTTGAAGTTCTTTGGCATCATAAGCTCGGCAGATGGATATCATACGCCTGTTTCTGGTGTTCTGGGTTCCTTGGGAAATACAATCCTTGGTCTCACTTTCACCATGCCTACCACAGTGCTTTAGGCCAAGGGCTCCTAAATCACAGCCTCATGCAATCTCCCCTATGGGTGGACATTGTCGGGATGTCAGTGCCCCCTCCCCAAAGGGCTACCTTTTCAACAACATCATTGTCTTCAGTAATGATGTGATGCAATTTTTATGAGAATTTAGGATGTGAGGCAACTTCATAGAATGCTCCAAAATCACTTTGACTAAATATTTAGGAAGCCATGTCAGCAGGGACCAGAATAAAGTTAGAGATGCTTTAATGCAAACACGTTGCAATTTTACTCTTTTCCAAAGGGCAAAAGAGGGGCAACAACTACCCTGGACATCTCAGAACTGACTTTCTTGCATTGTATTGCATACATTAGACCAAAAGTATGATTTACCAAGCAGCTCATTTCCATAACAGCACTCTGGGATCCAGGAGTGAGTCACAGATGCTGAGAAGCATCTCAATTGCTCACTTTGAATAGTTCATATTCAATTATTGAAAGGACAATGCACTAGGAGAAAATAGGAGAATGTCTCCTTCTATTTTCCTATCCCAGTAAAACAATGTTTTTTTTTTTCATAAGCAAAGTCTTTTGAACTTCACTTAAGAGCATGGACTTATAGTCAGATAGACCTAGGACCTGCCTATTAACTGCTCTGTGAACTTGGCCATACTTACCTTCCCCATTCCTCAGTTATATCATCCCTAAAGTGAGGATAAGCAACCAACTCCCATAGTTGTCATTAGAAATAAATGAGATAATACCTATGTATTTAGCATTGTGTTTATTATAAAGATGCAAAAGTATTCACTACTCTTATTGATATTGTTAATAGCACATGACAGTGATTTTCAGTCATGAGAAGAATCTCAGTTGGTTGAATGACTTGTGAGTCTTGGGACCAAGATACTTCCATATGGTTCTAGTCCCAACATACTGATGCTTACTTTGCGCTCAACCAAGTCCATGATCTGGTATCAAACCTGCAGTGTGTGATGTTCTAGCCTCAGCTCAAGAGTGTGGCTACTGGGTAGCTAAACCTCTCTGAGGCAAACTCAGAAATTGCTTGCTCCATTATATCCCTGGCAAGACATACAGAGCTGTTCGCCTCCTTGCTCAGCTGCAAAGTGCACATTGACAGGACAGGTCTGGAACCCAAGGATTGGATAAATATGAATTACATGAGGCCTTCCATTTGATCCTCTGTTACTGCTTTCTGATGAGGTGTAGACATTTGGCTACCAGGAGCCAGCATCCTCTCAGGAGCAATGTAAGAGAAGAGCACACATCTTTGCAAATGAAAAACTGATCCCCTGGTCCTGCTTACTCTGCCACAATCATTTCAGCCATCCATTGGGGACTCCAAAGGATATGTCATTTCCAGTGCACTCTCCACCAATAAAATGTGATAAGAGTGCCCTTGGGGGATGTTTTGAGGGACTCGATTCCAGATCAGGAAAGATAAATAGTGAATCTGGAGAATCTGGCCTAAAGGTAAATCATAAGTCATGCAAGTAATCCTGAGAAGAGTCCAAGGTCAGATTGGATGTTTCTTTTAATTCAGTATTGGACCAAACTGATAGAGGGTAATCAGTCCACTCAGTCTCACATTAGAATGATGCCAATCCCTACTATATCTCCAGAGTCTTCCCATGTCCTGACTTTGTGCCCCTGGTGAGCCCAAGCTTAGTTGAGTCTTTCTGGCTATGCTTGGGGAAGATTCTCAGCCTATATGGGACCCACGATGGTCTCCTAGGCATGGGAGAACAAAACAGGAAGTAAAAAAACATGTTTCATCAGACTTCCTTCCACCAGAGGGCAAAGGGACAACACACATTCACCACATTTGAATTCTGAGAAGGTGGAAAACTGAACCTAGAATTATACTTTCTGGCAAACTAATGTTGATTTCCCTCAGAAGGAAAAGGCAGGAAGAGAGCCAGGGTAATATTTATTTATTTATGAACTTGGCACTTACTTAAGAGAATATGTGTGAAAGGGATGAGTAACCATCGAAGGGCTAGAAGGATCTTTTGTGTGTGGTGGAACATTTTAAAGCTACCATCGTCACCACCAGACACTTGGCCTGTGAATTATTTCTGTGATCGTTAGACTTAGTTGAAGAATTATAGCACCTTCTCATGATGCATTGGTCATTCCCTGTGTCCCAGGTTAATTAGCACTGGCAAGTCCATTAAGCTTGTGTAATATCACTCACCCCCTAACCCAGAACTAGTGATTGAACATCTTGTGTGCCAAACTCCTTCTTTACCTCACTCTATCCATCATTACTTTATCCCTCCGTTGAGCTGGCTTTGCTCAATTTACATTCTGTGAGGTGACTAATATTATTAAGTAGAGCAACATAGGTAGAATTGCTGTTTTCTCTACAAAGTTTAAAGGGGGTTTTAGTTTAAAGCAGGACAGAATTGGACCAGCAGATGGAGTAGTGGTTACATTACTGGATTCTCACATGGCCGACCATGTCTTGGACCTGGTGGCTTGAAACTCACACTGGGTACATGTGTGTGTGTTTGTGTGTGCCCAAGATCCTAGGAGGAGAATGGAGCATAAGGGATTAGACATGGCCATCCCCCCTGGGAGGGTGATTTCTCACTTTCCCTTTCACTGTCTCTGTTTTTTCTTTCTCTCTCTGGTGAACACACATGCCCTAAGGCACAAACCTCTTAAAGAAATAAAGTAGGGCAGAATGATTTTAGGCTCTATGGCATAAGAAGTTTCGTTATTTTTTAAAACACAAGGGGTACCTCGCTTTGTTTGTTTGTTCTTCCTATCTGAAATGACTTAGAAGTGCAAAATGAGACTGATAATATTTCTGACTCAGTGTGTTCTAATACAGAACTTCAACTTCTTCCCCCTGTTTTGTTGGCTGACAGATTTTGACAAGTATTTTTCTGTAAGAAAAAGATGCTTGCTTCTGTACAGTTAATTACATGAGATCAGAAACATTTCCTTTTCTTCAAATTATGTTGGCAATATGATCTGTAGGATGTGATTGAAGTCCAAGCTTTGAACTAAATTATTATAGCTTAAGCCTCTCAAAGTGTAACTTTAAGTTCACTTGAAATACATAAGGACATAAATGATGAGAGAGAGAGAGAGGAATGAGTATGCTCTCTTATCCTAGATTTTATCTGGGATTTTTCCCTTCAAATAATGTTCATGATAAAAAAAAATGTAAAAAAAAAATCCCATAAATGAATATACTTAGACTTTATCCTTACCCACTGATTAAAATAACATCTGTGAGAGTGTCTGGGAATATTAAATACTTTTATAAGATGATATTTGCAAGTGTTTTGGTCTGGTATTAGCACAAGACTGTATAAGGTGTGGGTGGGGAGCAATGCATGCTGAAAACCTGTTACAGACACTTCATCTAAGAGGTATAGTAGATGCCTGTTTGCTATCATAGCCTTTGGCAATGATAAGAAAGGCATGCACAGCTCAGCACTGCTGCAACTTAGTGAACTCCAAACATCGATTTCTAGCCCATGAATGAATAATTTTGGTTCTTAAGTTCTAGGATTGGCCTTGGTTTCATTTTTATTTTTGTTTGAATTGTTTTAGGTAGAATTCATTCTCTGATCATCACACTGCCCTTGTGAGCAATCTAACATGCTAGAACAGTCAAGATAGGAGAATTATTATACAGCATTTTTTAACTGTGTAAGAACTAAGGATGAACGGTAGGGAGGGTCTAGAGGAGGACAGGCAAATGCACAGTTTATGGAAGAGATGAAAGTTTTTCAGGCTTGATAAGTTTTGAAACTTTGAGTTTACTTCAAGATTTGGTGTGAGGCAAAGGCAAAGTTTTCAAATTACTTACGTTTTACTAGAAATGAAAGGTAAAATGTGAAATTATACCAATATTCATGTTGTATTAAAGCCAAAGGTGTGAGGTAACAGGGACAGGAACTATCAAAGAAATAGCACAAATACACACTTTAAAAGTCATTAAATAGATGTTCTTTCTTAGAAGAGTCGTGGGGGTTCAGTCACCACACAGAGAAATCAGCAGTTAATCCCAGATGATCAAGTTTCAGCCTCTCTGCTCCCACAGTACAGTGTCTTCATACAGGGTCCTTTGAACCAGTTATCAATGTCTGGTTCTTTCTTTTTCCTCTGTTCTCTTTCTACTAGGTTGTCAGGTTGTCATATTTTTCTATGCACAAATGTGTCATGACTTTCCAGATAACCCAATATTTGGGTGGATTCAATCCAAAGTGAGGGAACTGAAGGGGCAAGTGAAATAAACATGTAAATGAATAATCTCACGTAAATAGTCATCATATTGGTATTCATCTTGGGGCAATCATGGACCTTTTGTTTCTGTTTCTTGAGGGGGTAGGTTGCAGGGGTAAAGATGATGTCTGAGCTTTAGTGGAAACTTTCTATTTTAGTTTGGGGGAACTGGTAGAAAAAAGACTTCTTCCAAGATGTGTTATTGAGAACTTCATATGTTCACCAGAAGGGTAAAAGAAGTAAGGTAAATGTGTAATATTTGTATCTAATCTAGTCATAAATAGATCATGTCTTGGCATGTTTTCCTCCAGGAAAGGTAATTGTCTCTCTCTCTCTTTCTATTTTTTTTGCCATACTACTGGTTTTATTTGTGTCAATATTCACAAATTTGGACTATTTTAAAATAAAGGTGCATTTCCTAATGTCTTTCAATATGGCTAACCAAACTGTGGTACATTCATACCATGGAATATTACTCAACAAAAAAGTAATGAACTATCCACAATAACTTGGGTGGATCTTAGGGGAATTATACTTAATGGAGTATACCAATCTTCAAAGATTACATACTGAATGACCCCATTTATTTAACAGTTTTTTGTTTGTTGGTTGGTTGGTTTCTTTTTTATTTATTTATTTTACATACTTTCACTGGACATCATCACAGCATACAAAGTGAGATTTTCCAACCAGAATACACTGTAGAGTGGCTTAAACGTACATGTTATCATCAACAAATAATTTTCTATTTCTTGTTTTTTGTGTATGTATATATACATATATATACACATACATGCATATATATATGTATATATATACACACATACAGACATATGTATATATATTCCCCCTATTTCTCTGCCATTTCCCATCCTCTTCCCACCCTGTCTTTGGTTTCTCCAGTTGCTTTCAATTTCTTTATTCTTTCCCACATTGTATTGATTCACAAAATATATTAATTAATCTAAATACTTTCAATAGTATGTTCAGCTGATATATACATATCTGTGAACAAAAGTTAACTTTAGGTATAAAACTCTGTGGATAGAATGAATAAACTATAAAATAGCACATAGCTGAGGCTATATAGCTTACTGTGGTTATCAAATAGGTATTTTTTTTTAAATACACTTTTTAATTTCAAGAAAGACAGTTTTAACTTTAATAAATCAAAATTAAAAAAATGTTAAGAGAACTTTGCTTAAGACTTAAAGCCAGGAAACAGGTTAGGATTCTGTTTGAATAGTAGGTACATAGACCTGTCCACAACTTATGAAAAGACAAAAACTCTCTTACACTGGAAAGCAAAGCATAGAAGGTCAGTAATATTTTAGTCAAAAGTCATAGAATTCTATTTCATCAATTTAAGCTCATGTACTTTATCTTCTGCTGTGGTTCAAACTCTCTGTTTAAACTCAGAAGATAACATTCAACTCTGGACTTGTCCCTATCATTAAGCTGGCCATTTTCTTAGCTGTTTTAGAACTCTTATTTCTGTATGTCTGACTTTAGTTTTCCTGGGATAACACTTCCTTCAGAACTTGTTGGAAAGTTGGTCTGGTGTTGGTAAATTCTTTCAGGTTTTGTTTATCTGAGAATGTTCTTGTCTCCTCTTCCTATATGAAGGATAATCTTGCTGGATATAGCATTCTTGGTTGAAATTGATTTTCACTCAACACTTTGAATATATTTTCCCATTTTTTTCATTGTTTGCATTGTTTCTGATGAGAGGTCTGCTGTTAGCCTGATGGGACATCCTTTGTAGGTAAAATGACGTTTCTTTCTTGCCAGTCTGAGTATCTTGTCTTTGTCTGTGGTTTTGGTCAATCTGGTTATAATGTGTCTTGGAGAAGATCTTCTTGGGTTGATCTTATTTGGGATCCTTTGTATTTCTTGGGTCTGGATCTTTGAATGCCTCTTTAGCTGTGGGAAGTTTTCTTCAGGATTTCATGAAATAGATTGTCAATGCCTTTATAAGTCTCTTTGCCTTCTGGGTTACCGATTATCCAATATTTGGACATTTAATGGTATCTAGTATTTCTTGTATATTATTCTCATTTTTGGGGCTATTTTCTTAGCCTTTGTGGTGGATTTTACTAGTCCAGCAATCCTGTCTTCTACATCTGAGACTCAATATCCTGTATAATCTAATCTGCTTTTAATACTTTCAAAGGAGATTTTGACTTCCTGTATTGTACCCTTCATCTCCAGCAGTTCTATTTGACTCTTTTCTATGGTGTGTATGTCCTCTTTCAGCTCTCTCAAGAAATTCCTCACCTCCTGGAACCTATCAGCTCTTTTCTTCTGGTGTTCATTGTCCCTTTTCTCTTCCATCTCTGCTAGTTTTGTCATTATGAATACCCTAAATTCTTTATCAGGCATTTCTATGATTTCCATTGTACTGTCTGTGGATGAAGAGGAGTTATTCTTTTCCCTAGGGGGTGAGGTATTTTCTTGGTTTTGCATATTTCTTGTGATCCTGTAGGGATTTCTAGTCATCTGATGGGTTGTCCATTTCTTCCTAAATTCTAGAAGATCAATCTGAGCAATCAGAGGTGCACAGGAGGATGTGGTCTGCAAACTCTTTGGTGTTGCATTTTTCTCCCAGGGTAGATTCTCAGCAAAACATCTTCATTGCTCATATCTCTGAAATCACTAGATCTCAGCTCTCATGGCCTTGTATATGTAGTCGACCGCTGTTCGAGTCCTGGAACTGCTTAAACTCATGCCAGGTGTGTGTGCCTGCATGCCCAAGATCCTGAGAGAAGGGAGGAGAAAGGATTGCAGTGTGGCCATCCTTCCTGGGGGTGTGTGTGTGTATGTGTGTGTGTGTGTGTGATTTTTCGCTTTCTGTCTCTCTCTCTCTGTCTTTCTAGCTAGCGCATGCGCCCTATAGCAAAAAACTTTTCAAAATTAAAAAAAAAAGAAAAAGAGGTTTTTGCTATAAGGGCATGTGGTTTTTTTTTCAGGAGAGAGAGAGAGATAGAGAGAGAGACAGAAATCAAGAAATCACCCCACAGGAGGAATGGTCATACTGCAACCCCTTCTCCTCCATTCTCTGCTTGGGGTCTTGGGCATGCATGCACATGCACCTGGCATGAGTTTTTAAGCCACTGAGTCCAGAACTCAAACTGTAGTCAGCTACGTGAGAGTCCAGCAACACAACCATTATGCCACCTACTTGTCCCTATATAACAGTTTTGAAATGACAAAATTATAGAGATGGAGATCCTATTAGTGGATGCTAGGAGCTAGGTTTGGGTGAAAGGACTAAAATTGTATATAGGGTTATCATGAGGAATCCTTATGGAGGTGCAAGTTTTGTATCTGGATTGTGGTAGTGATTATACAAATCTATACAGGTGATAAAATTTTACAAAACTTAACACACATACACGAGTGCATGTAAAACTGGTGAAATCTTAATAAGCTCTGTGTAATGTACTAACTTATATTTGCTGTCTTTGGTACTGTACTATAATTACATAAGATGTTACCACTGGAAGAAACATGCACACCCAAAACCCCGAGAAGAGAATTGGAGAGAAAGTACTGTGGTGTGGCCATGCTCTCTGGAGGGTGATTTCTTACTTCCCCTCTCTCTGACTGCCTTTCTCAGCATGCACATGCACCTTATAGCTAGTTAGCTAGCTAGCTAAACAGTGGAATGATTTTTCTACAGTCGTTCAGAACTTGCAAGTATGACTCAATATATTTTGTGTTGATCACATCCTAACTGTCAAGGCATTTTGTGTACATTCAAAGAGGTGCTGGGCAGTGACTCCTCTGAATCCTTGTTAGAAGTAGTGCCAGCTCTCTTATCACTATTCCTAAAACTTTCCTATCTCAGCCAGATGACCTAACAGGGAGGCAGATGCATTGGAAATGCAGTAGATTGTTCAGAACTTGGGCATCCCAACAGGTGGAAGCTGTCTCGAAGAAGGTGTTTGTTGACAGTGGCTACTAATGAGCCATGATTGAGATCTGAATGTGCATAACATCCTGGTGTGAGAGTTTATATTTCTTCAAGGAATGTGATGCATTTGAGGAATAGTGACTGATTTGTCTGGGACCCTTGTCTGCTGATATTTTGGGTTGGGTGTTTTTTCCATTGAAACCCAGTGATTCATATGTGCCTTCATTTTGGTTAATCAGTTAGTTGATAAGTTATAGTCAATGGTGCTTTTAAGTTAGAAAACAGTGTGGATGGTTTTGCTATGAATTTAGAGATCTTTAGGTAACTAAATATATTCATTGAGGTGTGAGGAGGAATATGTGCTCAGGGGATGTAATGGCATACTCAGGGCATGCGTGTCTGAGAAGTGGGCTGTTTCACAAGTTTAAGGACAGAGCTTATGTAAGAATATGAGCAGCATACGGTATTTAACATGATGATGGGACCAGCACGTGGTGTAGTAGTTAAGGCATCGGACTCCTACATGACCGACCACCATTCAAGATCTGGACCCAGTGGCTTGAAACTCATGCTGGACACGTATATGTGTGTCTAAAATCCCAAGAGGAGAATAGAGGAGAAGGGATTGTGGTGTGTGTGGCTATACCCCTGGGAAGTGATTTCTCACTTTCTCTCTCTCTCTCCCTCTCTGTCTCTCTCTAGCAAGTGCACACACCTTATAACAAAAAAAAAAAAAGAAGAATGTGAGCAGCATACAGTATTTAACATGATCATGCGTGTAGAAAGACACTACCCATTTGCAGCTGTGTGGCACTTAAAAGTTTCCAAGCTATTTCATGGTGCATCTTTTTGTTTTCTAAAATTTTGGTAAGGTAGGAATTACACCACTCACCCACATTTTTAAAAAAATAAATATGGGAAAAAAGAAGACTAGAATGGTGGTGACTTACAGGAAGTGAAGAATCAAGGACTGGTTGTGAAATTTTAGTTTGGGTGCTCTTTCACTGGATTACATTACCTCTGCACACACCCTTCATACCAAAGAACTGTGGTACATTCTGTTTCTTCTTCATATTGGATATAGATATTTAAAGGAATTTATTAATATGTCTATGGTGAGGTTTGGGGTTATTTTCTACTGTCAGGTACTTATGTATGAAAGAGATTTTCTTTGATAAATGTCAATGAAGTCATCAGGTTTTGACTATAGAGGCTTTGGATGTGTGGTTGAGTTTATTAACCATCCCCTCTTTTGTTAAAATGGAATTATATAATATAAAGCCAAACTGCCTACCTAATTGTGTCTGGTGTCAACTTTCCAATCAGAAGAATCAAAACTTTCCTCTTTAAATAATAATTTCTATTAGAAAAGAAAAAAATCAGGGGCCAGCAGGTGGCAATGGTGGTTAAGGCGGTGGACTATTACATGGCTGACCAAGGTTCGAGTCCCAGATCTGGTAACTTGCTTTCTCACTTTCGCTCTCTTTCTTTTTCTCCCTCCCCTCTAGTGAGCCTGTGTGTCCTGCAGCAAATTAAAATAATAATAATAATATTTTTTTAAAAAGAGAGAAATCAAATCACACAGAAAGTTATCGAAGGACATTATAAATAGAATAATAATGATAATTTAGGGACCAGCAGGTGGATCAGTCACTGGTCAACATGGCCCACATGGTCAACCGAGGTTCAAGTCCCAGACCTGATAGCTTGGTGATCATTCTGGGTGTGCGAAAGTGTGTGTCCAAAATCCCAGGAGGAGAAGGGATTGAGGAATAACTATCCCCCATGGGGAGTGATTTCTCTCTTTAAGATATAATAATAATAGGGGCCATCTGGTGGTGTAGTGATTAAGGTGCCGGATTCCCACATGACTGACTTTGGTTCTAGTTTTGGACCTGGCAGCTTGAATCTAACACTAGATGCATGTGCATGAATGCTCAAAATCCTGAGAGGAGAATGGAGGAGAAAGGATTGTGGTGTGGCAGTTCCCCATGGGGGGTGATTTCTCACTTTCTCTCTCCATGTCTCTCTCTCTGGTGAGTTCACATGCTCTACACCAAAAATCTCTAAAATAATAATAATAATAACAATGTTCTTGATAATTTATGTTCTAAGACTAGAATGACTGGCAGACAATATCAGCTCCATAAAGAACTGGATACTCTTGGGACCAGCAGATGGCATAACAGTTATGCTGGTGAACTCCCACATGGCCAATTGCAGTTCAAGTCCTGGACCCAGTGGCTTGAAACTCATGCGGGGCATCTGTACATACGTGCCTGAGATCCCAGGAGGCAAATGAAGGAGCAGGGATTGCTGTGTGGCCAACTTCCTGGGGGGTGGTGTAATTTCTCACTGTCTATCTCCCTCTCTCTGGCAAGTGCACATACCCTAAGGCAAAAACCTCTCAAAACAAAAACAAAAACAAAAACAAAAACAAAAACAAAAACTGGATACTCTTGCCTGGTCCTAATAAGAAAATGAAAGTATTCAGGCATTAAATAGTGAAAAACATAGAAAATAGCTTTAAGTGAGACCAATATTGATCCATTCAGAAATGATCCATAATCGCTTTGCACTTTTTTATTTTTCCTGAATTCTTCCAAGTATTGTTAGGAAGACCCATTTTGTGCCCTGATTAAATCATCAAGCATTTATCTATTATCTGTTTCGTCAAAGACATAACAGTCCAAGCATATGTGGGAAAAACGACTCAGAGATTCTTCTTATTTTCTATTTTGAGTCTTCGTGTTTGGAATTCCCTTATTCCCAAAATATCTTTTTTGGGGAAACCCAAACAATGTGCTAAAATTAATACCCCAAAAGGAAATGAACTGGAATTGACCTTTGTTGCTTCCTGCTCTTCGTTTCCTGCTATTTTAGTCACTTTCTCAAAAGTGGCACTAGTCCCTCTCTGCTCTTGTTATCAGAGGCAAAGCTGGTTTCCTGACCATGAGATTTAGGAGTGAGGGGCACAAGGCTTTGAACAGAACGTTCAGTTTGGCAAAATTGAGATTAGAGAAGCTAGATCGACTTTCACTTACATGAAATTGTAGAACAGACAAAGTATTCTATAAAGACAAGCAGATCAGCCAAGGCCAGGAAGGGGAACTGGCTGTGATGGGCATGAGAGAATTTTGAGGGTGACAAAAATGCCTTATATTTTTAATGTACTGGTGGTTACAAAGGTATATACGATTGCCAGGAGCCAGCAGTTAGCATAATGGCTATGTCGCTGGACTCCCACGTAGTCGACCATGGTTCGCGTCCCAGACCCAGTGGCTTAAAACTCACGCCGGGCGCATGTGCGTGTGTGCTCAAGGTCCTGAGAGGAGAATGGAGGAAAAAGAATAGCGGCATGACCATCTCCCTGGGGGGTGGTTTCTCGCTTTCTGTCTCTATGTCTCTCTCTGGTGAGCGCACGCACCCTATAGCGGAAAAAAAAAAAAAAAAACTCTCCAAAAAAGAAAAAATGGTATATACAATTGCCAAAACCTAATGCCTGTACACTTGAAATGGATAAATATTATTATATGTGATTTTATCTCAATAAAGTTGACTTTTAAAAAATTGCAGTTAGAGGGCCAACAGATGGCATGGTGGTTAAGGTTCTGGACTCACACGTGGCTGACTGTGGTTCAAGTCCTGGACCTGGTGGCTTGCTTTCTCACTTTCCTTTTCTCTCTCTCTCTTTCTCTCTCTCTGTATGTGTGTTACTCTCTGGTCAAATTAAAAATAATGATAATATTAAATAATAAAAATATAAAAATTAAATAATTTTTAAAATTTCAGTTAGAAATAGATTTGGAGAACATTTATGGCAACTTTTTGAATATCCTTTAATCTTGTCTACAAAGAAGTGGTTGGAATAATATATTGAACAATTTTCATGTTTGTAAGATTCAAATGTCCATGAAATACCACTGAAAGACAATTTAGCTCATCAAGAAAGATTTTCCTACTTAATTAGAGATATTTACAGTCTGATTTACAAGAAGCATCATGCCTGTGGGTAGAGCTATTTATTTTTAACATTAAAAAATGACATTAATTTCATTGTGGCCCTACTGAGGCAGTGTAAACAATTACCTGGTGCGTTATCTCCACATCCTCTTGGTTCAAATCACTGATCGGTAGGACCATCCTTCCTGACAGAAACCTCTGGAACATTGGCCCAGCATCTGTGTAAGGACAGTCACCACCCCAGGAACAGAGCAACCAGCATGGCTGATGTGGCACTTTCCCTTTACCTCTCAATTCTAAAATGTTCCCAGTCAGACCTGGTTCTTGTTACACCTTTGCAAATTCTGTTAGTTAGGCACAGCTTTTCTCTGTCTATAGGCCCTTTTTTTCTCTTTATTTTTCAGTTGGTCAGGAATACTATCTTATGTTACTCATACAAATAGTCAGAGAATCAAGGGAAAAAGAAGCAAAACGAGGAACCAAAAAAATGGAAACGTATCTGTTAATGATAACATGTATGATAAGACCTCTAACTGGACTAATACACAGTGTCTTCATGTAGGAGAAATCCATTTTACAAGCTGTGATGACAGACAGCAGTTGAATGTATAAAAACAAACATGAAGTCTTGAATTTTAGAGAGTGATGTTACCAGTATAGAACTTTTACTCTATGTAATCTTTCATTCACATTGAATTAAAGAAAAGGTATGAAAACGTGGGAAAAAAAAATCACAAGTAGTCAGAAACAAACATGGGTCTAATCTAGTGGCCAATGTAATGATCCTTTTGAAAAGCTTAATTGTGATTTCTCTTTTTTTTGAGAGATTTTCGCTATAGGGCGCGTGCGCTCGCCAGACAGACAGAGAGAGACATAGAGACAGAAAGCGAGAAATCACCCCCCAGGGGGGATGGTCACGCCGCAATCCCTTCTCCTCCATTCTCCTCTTAGGATCTTGGGCACGCACGCACATGCGCCCGGCGTGAGTTTTAAGCCACCGGGTCTGGTACGTGAACCGCGGTTGACTATGTGGGAATCCAGCGACATAGCCATTACGCTAACTGCTGTTTCCCAATTGTGATTTCTCTAGTGAGACGTTAGAGGCAAGTACGTTGTGATTTTTCTGACCTTCTTGTTGCACTCACTTCAGAGAGATTAGAGCTAAATGACAACCCTTTAATATTTCAGAAACCTGAACTTGCAGATAAAATCTATAAAATGTGGCCCAGCCATGGTGGCACAGGTGGTAGGTACTACAGCACAATGCAGGAGTCACGTGAGAGACCGGGGTTTGGATTATCTGAAGACACTGAGTGCTCCATGGCTGCTCAGGATCCTGGGTGGCTGGGAAGCTGGGGGAATAGCGGTGAAGAAAGACTGTCTTCTCTCTCTCTCTCTCAAAATAAATAAATAAAAATAAACTTAAGAAAAAGAAAGAAACAAGAAAGAAAGAAAGAAAGAAAGAAAGAAAGAAAGAAAGAAAGAAAGAAAGAAAGAAAGAAAGAAAAGAGAAATGTATCAGGTTTAAGGACCTAAGACCAGATACACGGGAAATATGAAGAGGAAAGACCTCGTCTGGGACGCCCCAGAATGGAAGCAGAACAGTGTGTACTTACATACACGGGGGCCACAGTGAGGCTTTGCAGAGACTGGAAAGTGCGGATAGATTTCTACTGCCCTCATTGACCAGAGAACCCAATCCAAGTAACAGGCTCATTCACTTTGCTGCCATGTGAGAAAATTGTGTCTAACTTCAGTAGTTGCCTTATGAAACTGAAAAATCTTAAATCAAGTAGGAACTCAGAGTTTCAATAAGTGTGCAGCTCTGAGTTGGTTACAAGGCCAAACTCTGGAAGAATGATGCAAAGGAAGAAAAGTGGTTTAATATGGATTTATTTGTAAAATCGTGAAATGATAAAAGCCCACTGACTCTTATCTAAAAAAGACCAGTACCCATATGTTTTTCTTTGCCATGTGCGTACCTGGAAAGGTAGTGTTCTAACAACATTATAAAGCCAAGCTTGGAATTTCGCTTGCTTTTAGGGCTCATAGCAGTTCAGTTAGACTGAACTTCTCTTCCTCTCTCTGGTTTTCCTCCAGACTTTGCCCTTTGAAACAAACACTGAGCAGCACAGGACATGGTATTTCCTGGGTAATGTCATTGGCTGTGAGCTTTGTTTATTAATCATGACATTAGGGCACTGAGAGATCTTATTTGGCTTCCTCTTTACCCCACAGATTTTACACACAGACACACACACAGACACACACACACACACACACACGCTCCCTTTGCCCTTTATTTTGGTTTATGTCTTTAACTCTTTAGGAGAAAGCAAGACAAAGAATCTTACTCTTTTTAAATGTGTGTTCACAGGTTCTGTACTTTTCTGTTTTCTTTCTTCTTTCTTTCTTTATTTAATTTTTTTTTTTTTTTTTTTTTTGTAGTGGCGGGGTGAAGGGTGGATGGTAAAGATAGGACTTTAGCAGGAAGATGCCAGGAAGATCCTTCGGGGAGTAATGTTTTACTTTTTAAACAGAAGGGAGAAAGGTGAGTGAAATAGTATGTCATGGAAATGACTAAACTGGCCAGAGCCAGGCAGAGTTTGTTTGTGAAGGATGCTGTGCTAAAACTCTATATCACTTCAATCCCAGTCTTCCTGTCTCCCTGGCTCCAGAGCCCGCACCGCCCACAATGTAGCAGACCAAACAGGCCAAAATCCAAGCCATAAGGACTGACATAGATGACCTTAAAGCAATTTTACAAAATCAGATTTTGTTGTTTACTCCTTCAGAAGGCATTACTACTTCTCTACTGAGGGGTCTGGGACAACTTGATGGTTTAACATATGGGTATATGAGCACCTCTTGGATCAGTAAAGGTTAATAGTAGAGGCTGTTGCTTATATCTAAGTGTAACTATTGTCTGGCTAAAATATGAGAAGAAACAACATTTCTTCTTAAATTACTTCCATTTAACAGGGGGAATTTTGTAATTTTAAGCACAAAAATCAATAGCAATTAGTCATCAATGTCCATTCACAATGTATGACCTACTTGTTTATCATGCTGTAGTTGCCATTATAATATGAAAGTCAAATAACTCCTTTCCCAGCTGATCACCTAAGGCAGGATGTCAGAGGTGCTCCTTTAACTAGCGTTGCAGATATATTTTTCTAAAATGTAGACCTGAGATAAATATATGTAGCCACTGCCCATGCTGAGCAACAATGATTTGAATTTGAACAGTAGCTTGAGTACTGAGTTGTGTGTTCAAATGACCTTTTAAAGATGTGTGCTCCTCTCAGACATGCATTTTAGACCTAGGTTAGCTCATTTTAGATCCTTATTTCTTGAATTTCTGAACCCTGACTCACCTGACTCTAGGCTCTTCAATTCCAGGAGCATATTTGCAATAAGACTTGCTCAAGAATGTTGTTTGAGTCTAGAGTCCTTTGAACTACGAGGGGCCAGCAGATGGCATAGTGTTTACGTCACTGGGTTCCCTCACAACCAACTGCGATTCAAGTCTCAGACCTGGTGGCTTGAAAAGTCAGTCCCAGACATATGTGCCTGCATGCCCAAGGAGAAGGGATTGCAGCATGACCATCCTCCCCCGGGGGTGATTTCTTACTTTCCCTCTCACTGTCTCTGTCTCTGTCTCTCTCTCTCTCCAGCGAGTGCACATTCCCTAAGGCAAAAATAAAATCTTCTTAAAAAAAAAAAGGACTATGATTTGTATGACATATGAAAAGATTCCATACAAGCAAAGGGCCCCGATACTATTATGGTTAACCTGTGTCTGTTTAGAATGTTCATTGATGAATGAATAGGAAATATTTTGCTACACCTTAGCCTAATGAAAAAAGTATACTTGGCTTTCTGAATTCATTGAAAATATAAAAATAAATGATTAATTAAAAAAAGAATAGAACCATAAAAACCATATGCATTAAAACAATACAACATGACAACTATTTACATATTACATAGCATTTATGTTGTATCAGGTATTAGAAGTAATCTAGAGATGACTTAATATATAAGCGGAAGATGTGTGTAGGTTATATGCAAATATCATGCCATTTACATAATGGCCTTGAGCACCTATGGATTTTGATATCTGCAAGGGGGTCCCAAAACCAGTTCCCCATAAACACTCACGGACGACTATAGTTTTAAAATAGAACAATCTTCTTGTATGTATTTAGATTTTGATTTGGTTCTGTCTTTAGGTTAGGAAGAGTTAACGAAAAGGGGTTTTTGTCTTGTTTTACTTTCCTCCTGCTACATTTCTGTTTAATGAGCTGGTTTTCTCCTTTTGGTTCAAATCTGATTGGACCCAAAGCCACCCTGCTGAGTTTGGTGCACCAGGGAACAGGTGTGGGCTGCTGAGGTGCAGAGACTATGGCTTCTTTTCTGAAGCACAAAGCCACTGTGCACACTTGCCTGCTCATAGGCTCTGGCACAAGTGTCAGGGTAGGAGATGGGAGAGAGTTGGGCATGTGGGGTCAGAGGAGGAAGGAGAAAAGGTCAGCTAACAGACCACAGATTGTCCAAGTTACTATTGCCAGGGGGTCTTTTGAGGGCCCAGAATGGATTCCCTGAGTGCCAGACAATGTTGATGTGAATGACTAAGCTTCAACATGGTTGTCAACCAAGAGGTGGAAGCTATCCAGGGACATCTTAGCTGAGTCTTTGTAGTTTTTCTTCTTCCTAAGCACTGTCTGCTTCACTGACCTCCTAAGCATTGTAACGCTTGCTGTCAGATCTTCAGTTCTGCCCTTCCAGGGCCTGGTGGAAATCTTTTATGGCATATGTTTAAAGCCAATCGCAGTGTCTCTTGTTCGTCTTGGGCTTTCTTTCTGCGTGCCTCTCTGCCAGCTGAGGAAATAGAGGGAGCTGGCAACAAGGAGAAGGGTCAGAGGGAAGGTGGTGAAAGGCATGCTCAGAAGTATCTGGCTTTGGGTTTTTGCAGAAGTTGATAGTGTTGGGCTTAGTGGTCACAATTCAATTACAGGCACCACGCAGCCATCCTGAGTGACTATATTCTTGCCAAAAACTGCTGTGTAAAGGCGGCTGCATTTTTGTTAGCCGCGCCTGATGGATTTTTAAGTATATTAACCACATACATTCACACAAAGGGGAAAATTTACTGCCTAAACAGAGGGACCTAAATCCCCCAGGCTAAATAAACCCAATGAAAACACAAGAACTGTATTTACAGGCCTCCCGAAGATAAGAATTCAACCTTTAAAAAGGTTTCTTCAAATGAAAAATGGATGGCTGAGCTGCTAATGGCCCAGTAACCTAGGAATTTAACTCTCCCCTAATGTGCAAGGACCTCGGACAAGTTCCAGCTTCTTGGGGGTGAAGGATTTGCACCACAGGCTTCTGCGCAGGTCTGGGCCTGGAAGGTCTAGTCAGTGGCCTTGGAGAGTTAATGACCACCGTGGAGAATAGACTAGCTTGGCAGTTTTTGTGTTGCTTGTGATTCGTGCAAGTGCATGTGTTTGGGGTGTGTAAGTGGTGTGTGTGTGTGTGCGCGCGAGAGAGTTGTATATTTGTGTGGATGTGTGTGGCTATCTGGCGGGGAGAGGCACAGGTTTTGGGAGTGTCAAGACCAAAGTTTTAGAGGTGTACCCAGTTTTTTCCCAGTTAGAATTTGCTTAAAGTGAGAAACGTAAGGGAACTGTCTTCTTATACTCAAGGGGGAATGTAAGTCTTCCTTTTAAACTCCGTTGAAGAGCTAGAGAGTTAAGAATGAATTCATGGAATTATGCCGGTGCGTGTGTTTCTCTGAGGAATAGGTTATCCATTAGAGTAAAATTGAAACAATAGCCCCCTTCCCCCAACATATTCTCAATCTTCTGCTGGTGCTGGGGGTCCCTGAAGCCTGTCACCAATAAATCCCACCACTATATTAAGGACAAGTTACAAAGATGTTCATGAATCAATGTGTAGTTGAATTCATGCTTCTGTTGTAAATCATCTGTTATTTTAAAGTAAATATGCTGAGTGGGGAGAGGAGTTAACTACACGGGGCAAGAGAATTTAGGGAGGTTATGGAATGGTTCTATATGTTGTTCATGGTGGTAGTTGCATGAGTGTGGGCATTTGTGAACTCTCATAGAACCATATATTTAAGAGGGTAAATTTTACTATTGGTAAATTATGGCTCAACAAACCTGACCTCCCTAAAATTATACAGCAGGAGAAATTAAAAAAGAAAGGAGGAAGGAAGGAAGGAAAGAAAGAAAGAAGGGAGAAAGAAAGAAAGAAGAAAAAAGAGAAAGAGAGAAGAAAGAAAGGAAGGAGAGAAGGAAGGAAGGAAGAAAAAGAAAGAATGAAAGACAGAGAAAGAAAGAATTAAAGAAAGGGAAGCATTACTTTCACTGTCCCCTTGTGGCTTAGCCATTTAGATGTTGCCCCCTCCCAAAGCAAGGACACCGTGTAGTCAGCTCCAGCCTATGAGCTCACGATGCCAGTAAAGCTGTTCCAGAAAAAGCAGAGATGGCGTGAGTTGCCTTCTTGGGCAGATGACTTAACTCTCCAGGTAGCAATGCCCTTGTATGGTTAGCTCAGGTAGGGAAATACCTAGCCTCATGCTGACTCACCAGGTAAAAAATCATTTCTCTGAATGAGTCAGAATCCCAAGTATGTTCTGAACCATCTCCTATGTCCTGCATGGCTGAAGGCCCAGGGCATCAGTCAGGGCACCTGCTTGCGGTCTCCCTGGCCCTATATGGATAACATCTACAACCCGCCACTCTCTCATCTCTCAGCCTGCTAATGTTAAATTCAAGTCCGTTAGCTCACTCAGTCATATACCAGTTAGTTGTAGGAGAAACAAATTTAAATTTATGACATTCTAATATTGTTATTGTTCATTCAGTTATAGGTAAGCCCAATAATGATAGAATAAATTCTTCAGTGTGAAGTGTATTTCTGGACATTGGGAGAATGTGTGTGTGTGTGTATGTGTGTGTGTATGTGTGTGTGTGTGTGTGTGTGTGTGTATGCAGTTAAAACAGACTTGGGCAATGTAAAATACCACGGAAAGTAGGGGTTTCCAAGGAAAACATGGGGCAAACTCTGTATGGGAATCTAATGCATGCTATAGCTTTTAAAAGGAAACATTAATCGTGAAACATGCCCTCAAAGGGCAAGCCAGTAATAAATTCCGTGTCAGAAATTACCTGTCAGTAGGATTATGTTAAATAATGTTGAATTGTTATTAGTTGGAGGGGAAAGAGAAGAGTAACTTCTCAAAAATGTTCAAAGAGTTTAATGTTTCACACAAATCCCATTATTGTTTAATGGGATTTTTGTGCTTAACCTTCTCAAAGGCGTATTGAAAATGTTGGCCACTTCTATTCATTCCCCCAAATGCAGCCATTATAGGAAAACAAGTCAAACTTTTTCAACACAGGAATTTGGCATTATCCAGAGGATATATCTAATTAGATGTCTATTGTAGAATGTCCTAATCGATAAACTTATACTTGTTCACTGGAGCTACAGGGAAGATAGTTTCATTTCTGTATCTTAGTCAATCATTAATGAAATGACTGGGGGGCCCCACTATGTCAACATTTGGGGTATTTTTTTTTTCTTGGTTTAGTCAAAACACTAAAAATAGGTTTTTACCCTTGGGAAAACTATCATTGCAAAAGTGTGACCATCTCAGAATTTTTGAGACTCAATACAATATATTAGATCCGAAACCAGGCACTCCATGAGCCAGAACTTGTTCTGCAGTGAAGATGGGAGCAGGGAGCAAGAGCTGAAGTAGTGCTAAACACAACTGAGGCTTCAATGTGACCTAACACATTGCTGCTGGGCTCGATCGAGACTATCTGCTTTACAAAGGGCCACTTATGACTCATAGGTGCCAAATCATTAAGTCATTATGTCCAGAATGAAAGATCATTTCACCTTTATGTGAATGGAATAAAGAATGGCTACTGCATTAGATTAGGGTTTTAGAAGGACAAGAAGCTTAGATTTAAGCTTTGCAATTTCTTCACCTGCTTTAATTTTACCCATCAATGACCTGCCTATGGTCTCTTTTGGAAATTGTCATATCTGATGTTTTATGACATTCAGAGTAGATCTGGCCAGTGAGTACCTGCATAAGCACATTTGACATCGGTAGAAATCTTTTTTTGGATTTTTTTTGGACCCTCACATTTCAAAATTAGTAAATAATCTCAGCAGTAATTTACAAATGAGCTCAGGGTGGCTTAAAGTCATAGATACCCTTTCCAAAGTAAAACCCAATACATTCTTTCTGGGGCAATGTGCAATTCAGGTAGGTTCTTGACCGTTGAAGCATTCAGATCTCCTTCAGGCATGTTGTGTCTCCGGAGTTTGTATAATAGTATTGTTCAGATGGCACTCATTTGTGCTCTCCACATGGGATTTGGTCTTGTGGTTATGGAGTAATCTTTTAATTACTTTGCAAAATGTGTGGCTTCAGAATGTACCATTATTAGTTATTTAAAACATATCAAAACAAACTAAGGCTGCTGTTGTCACCTGTACCACAGACAATGAGACCAATACAAAGTGATATCAAGCTTACTCCCATGAGACATTGTGTTCACAACCAGGTCCCACGTTCTCATCTAGTCTAGCTTCAGTTGATCAGATTGGAAGGGCACTTTCTGTCAGTCACTTCTGAGTGACTCCTGTGCCCACTTCCTGTAGGAGAACCCTGCATTTCCAAGTGCCCTTTACCCTTGTGAAATCTTTCCTGGCTTTCAGCTTTCAAATTTCATTTTATTTCTAGCAATCAAGAAAAACTTTGTTACAATGGTGAACAAAGTTTCTTAAGTTCCTTTTATTGATGGAAAATTTCAAACGTACTATGTCACCAAAAAGATTGGGATAATGACTGTCCCTTATACACCCACCAACCAATTTAAACAAGTATCAGCTCACAACCATGCTTATCCATGTTGCTCCCCATTTTCAGCCTCTCCCTAGGTTATTAGAAGCATACCCAGATATGCTAGCAATTCATTTGTATTTCAACATGTATATATCAAAGATAATCTTTAAAGAAAATGAATCAAAATACCATTTCCACTTAAAAATTACCTATAGTTTCTTAATATTTTGAAAATATACTGGGACCAGCAGATGACATAATGGTTACATCATCGAACACCCACGTAGTCAACAGTGATTCAAGTCCCGGACCTGGAGGCATGTGTGCCAAGATCCCAAGAGGAGAATGGAGGAGAAGGAATTGTGGCATGGTCATACTCCCTGGGGGGGAGGATGATGTCTTGTTTTCTGTCTGTCTCTCCACCAAATGCATGCTCCCTATAGCAAAAAAATCTCTCTTAAAAAAAAAAAAGATATATGTATATACACTTTACAATTAATTTATTGTCTCTTTTTTATGTCTCTTATGAGTTATTAAAAATTATTGTTTTTCTAACGTCATTTGGTGGCCATGGCAGGAGCCTGTGTTCCCTGCAAAGACTGGTATGGATCGTTAGGAGATGGCCAGTGAATTACTGATTGGGAGATTCTGTTAATGTGGTTTATTTCCACCCATGGGGTTGGAGATGAAATAGCTGGAGGTCTTGGAGATGGCAACAGAGGTGGCCCAAGGCAGAGTCACCCAGAGTGGCATAGTAGTCATAGATATCAGCCTTAAGGAGCAACTTCTTAGGGACAGGAGCCAAGGATGCCAGTGCCTCTGAGAACTGGGACAAGGCCACCAGGTCAGAACTGCAGTGGTAGTCACCTCATAAGAGACTGCATGGGGCTCCCCAGTATTGTCCCCCACCCTTGCATCTCTGCGCTTGGGGGTGATAAAGAGCTTGGTCAGCATGATGGTCTGTCTATAGCAGTAACTACTCAGGCTGACATGGCCATTGTAGTCTCTAGTGACAGCAAATGCTGGAAATCTGGTCTTTTGGCTAGCCTAGTTCTGTTTTCGTGTGGTCTTTTTTTTTTTTTTTTTGAGAGGTTTTTGCTATAGGGCATGTGCACTCACCAGAAAGACAGAGAGAGACAGACAGAGACAGAAAGCGAGAAATCACCCCCCAGGGGGGATGACCACACCGTAATCCCTTCTCCTCCATTCTCCTCTCAGGATCTTGGGCATGCACACACACATGCTGGGTGTGACTTTAAGCCACTGGATCCAGGGCTCGAATTGCAATTGGCTACATAGGAGTCCAGCAACACAGCCTTTATGCCAACTGCTGGTCCCGAGTGTGGTCTTAACCTTTAAAACTTTGTTCTTGAGGAGTGTCCTGAGGAAAATGTTGATCTCTAATTCCTTAACAGGGGGAATACGCAACTCTCTTCCATGGACTTGATCTTCCTGTCCTTGATCAGTTGGCTCAGCTTGGTGAGGAAAACCACTCCTTGTCAGTGACACAGGATAGAACTCCAGTCTTGACTCTAGATGTAGCTGCTGAAGTCTCCCATCCCAGAACCGGCGAGCAGAACCAGCATCATCGTCATTAGTGTCTGCTCAGAGACTCTGAAATGAAATAAATCCCTATATTGAAACTGGATAATAAACCTTAAAGGGCTTTTAGAATCACAGGTCTGATCCCTCCCTTTTCCTTTCCTTGCAGCTTATTTGTTGGCCAGTTTGTATAGTTTTGTACAATCCAAATATTGCTCACTGAATGTCCATGGTGTCAGTTTAACAAGTTTCTGTTTATTGTAAATTGGTAAGTAGGGACTTTCTAGGCTTGATTTAGAGTCAAGTTCAAATTTTTGACAGGAATACATCCCAGATGGTGTGGTGTGCTTCTGTCAGGTAGCACCAACCATCAGTTGGTCTCTCTCTCAGGGGTATGGACATCAGCAAGGTCTAGTCTATTCTTTCCTTAGGAATTGCAAGGTGGTGAGGTTTGATTGAAATGATTCTATAAAGTGGATCATGCCCTCATCATCTATGTGTCTGTCCTGAAGTCCAATTCAAAACTTTCTTTTTTTAAAAAATATATGATTAGCTATTTAATTAGGTTCTTTGCAAAAAAAAAATTAAAACACCAATTTGTGAGGATAAACTCCATTTGTAAGGGCAAAGACGGATTGCAGGTAGCCCTGGAGCTGAGGAGCAACTTTGATTTTTGGTAAAATTTGCAAGTCCATAGCTTTCTGATCAATCTTGCACTACTCTGGAATCTCATATTTCTCCTTCTCTGTGTCGGAGATCTCACTTTCCTGGTGTCTGGGCTTCCATAGTTTCTTTTTCTTGAAGTAAGCATCAGTAAGGTGCTTTGAGATTTTTATTTTGCTAATATCAATGTTCATGGAGGAGGCAATGACAAATTTCTGGTGTGTTCTACGCAGTGGAACTCGATTGAGAACCAGCGGTCCAGTTACAAGTAGCAAGCCCCTGCTCAGCTGCTTCAGGAAAACCACTCTCTTGCCTCTGTGGCGTCCAGTGAGGATGATCAGAATGGTCCCAGGAGTGATGCTAGCTCGCAGCTTTCTCACATGCTGACTGAAGGGGTTTTTTTTGCCGTGGCTCAACAACTTTTGAGGCACATCTTCAGTAGGATAATACCTAGGCATTTTGCACAGTTTAACCACCCGGTACCACCATTCTTGTCTCCACCAATTGGTTTTGTGACAGTCACAAAACCTTCTCCTTTTTCTTTTCAATCCTGGATTTGGTGGTTGAGTATTTCCTCTTGTACATGGTCTTCCTGGAACACATGGCAAACTGAGAGTACCTGCCAGTGCCCTGGAGTAGGACGGGGTTTTGGCTGCAATGGGGCTTCCCCTTCTTGGGCTTTTTTTAGCCTTGGGGTCACCCTTTTTAACCTTGCCACTGACATCAGCCTTCTTGGCTTCAGGTTTCTTCTCCTTAGTATCCTGCTTTGCAGTTTTTTCACCTGCCATCTTGTATAGTGGTAAAGACCCAATTCAGAACTTCTTAAGGGCTGGGGTTGACTTATTTTAGTGTCAGAGAAATGTCTTTTTACCTAGTGAGTACCCAGAAACAAGTAAGGGAAATAAATCCTTACAACCTTTCACTCGCGAAGGGAGGTGCTATATAGCAGAAAACCCCATAACAGAGGTTGCAATCAACCCAGAGGCTCAACTTCTAGCATCTGTGTGATGTCAGATAAGCTGTGTAATTCCTTAGGGTGGTGGGAAGGTCATTTCTAGGTGGACGCACTAAGGTCACTTCTAAGAATGCATGATTTCATTCATTCATCCAGTATTTTTTTTCTTAATCCATACAAGTGTTTATACTAGGTCACTATAAAATATAAAGCTTGAGCGAAGGGAGTGTGGGCAATATCTTTTTCAGGTCTCCTAGAAGTGCTGTTCTTGAGGTTTCAATCTGACGAGAGTTGAGGAAAGAATGCTGGTGTTGTTGGGATTCTTAGAAGTCTTTATTGAAATCATCTGTGAGAATGAGTCCCTTTTTTTTCCATGGAAACTCTGCGATGTGGAGCTAGCATAGTACATACTTAGCAACATCCCCTAGAGGGAAAAGTAGTTTAGGAGGACATCTGGAGAACTTTCATTAACTGTTTATATGATAATACTGATATCAAATTGTAAAGGAAAACTATGATCAATGATCCCTCCTAGACTCACAGCATATGGAAAAAGAAATACAGGTCAGAAGCACAAAGTCTACTTGGAGGACAGTTTCAGATTCCACATAAGAAATATAGACCCTGTTTTCTCATCAATGCAGCTTATATTTCACTCTGGGTATGTATATTAAAAGTGGTTAAGGTTGTGTCAGCTGCTGGTGTAGTGGTAAGGCAGCTGGATCCCAAGTGGCTATCCATGTGGTTTGAGTCCTGGACCCAGCAGTTTGAAAAACATGTTGGGCACATGTGTGTGTGGTGCAAAATTCTGAGATTAGAATAGAGGAGAAGAGATTGTGCCAGGGCCATCCCCCTGCCTTCCTGAGGGGATGCATTCTCACTGTCCATCTTTCTCACTGTCTGTCTCTCTCTGGTGAGTGCCTTCTAGCAAATTTTTTAAAAGGTGGTTAAGGTGACCAGCCTGGCAGTACAATCAGCATCAAACTGTACTGTGTGCTGGAAGCACATGGCCAGAATGAGTTTAGATCCCCAGATTAGGCTGAAGCATACTAGGCACTTGCCTATAATCTCAAGAACTGGAGGGCTCAGGAAAGGTGATTGTCCTGTGATGAGACCTTGTCAAGGTTTCTTCTCTCTCTGTATGCATGCACTATCATGAATGAAATAAATTGATTTTAGAAAGCTGATTAAGGTCAAGGAGGTGAACAAGGAAAGGAAAAAGGGAAACAATTCTGAAATTCACCATGAATCACACTGACTGACAGAGCAGTACAAAAATAGTCTACAGTTCTTACCTCTGAGACCAGAAGCAAATGGGGGGCTTCCCCTCTTCACAGTTTCACTCAGTTCTTAATCATAGAAGGTGCTGGAGAAGGGGTGTTGGGAGCAGTTCCTGGCAGCAGATATTATGAAACAAACTGAAAGAATAAGCAGGAGGTGGGAAAGCAATGCTCCATTTAGAACCTTCGGAGCCTTTCTGGGAGGCCATGAAGTTCTCAGTTCAGGTTAATTATCACCAACAAATATTTATTTATTCACTCGATGAATATTTATTGAGTGACTCCTTAGAGGAGCATGCGGTATAGGTGTCACAGTGACACAGAGATGACAAGTAGCAGTTCTTTATAAGCTAGCAAGACAGAGATGTTTTATACAGCTCAATCTGAACGGAGACAACCTTGGAGAAGACTACATTAAAAGTATTCAAAGGAAAGTTTCATGAGGACGCATTAGAAAGAGACTTTGAGGAGGAAGACTGAGGATTGAGAGGACAGCAATAAAGGAGATGGCATGGAAGCTACGCATGGAGAATTGTGTAGAACTTTAACAGGATACCTTGACAGGGAGGAGGCAATGAGGGCTCAATACACACTGAGCCAGAGAAGGGCATGGGGAGCAACTGTCCCCCTAAGCATCTGCGTCTTCCTTACAGACCATTAAAGCTTGTGCCCATGTGTATGCCACTGGATGAGACCATGATGTGACCTGCCGTCTAGCTAAAGAGAAAAGAAGAGATACGTATTGTTAATTTCCTACAGTTGTACCAACTGCACTCCTGCTGATCCTGTTGGAAATGACGTCTTTCAAACTCTGGAAAAATAGATTTCATTCTATGTTTTACCTTGAGTCAACTTGTCTACTTCTCTATCAGATGTAGCTCTGATTTCAGGACTGTTGTCGCCCTAGGCTCCCCTGAGTAGCCACCCACACAGTAAACAGTTGTCCCACTTTTTAGGGCTCCAGGCTGCCTGTTGGCTTTGCCCAGGTAATCCTGCAAGACCGGTAGGGTTCTCTGACTCTAGATCTATACACCGATACAGCCACACCTGGCTGGGACATGCCTCTTGTACCAGCAAAAACAATCTCTGTGAGCCTCCCCTTGCAAGTGGAGGCCTACCAAACCTTAGATCAATACTCACCTTGGCTGGACAACACCTCCAGTTCCTTGGTTCCTAGATAACAAGCTACCAAAGAGGTTATGACAGAGATTTCTATATAAATGACTCTTGGTTTAAAGAGAAAGAGGAAATTTGAAGGCAAGGTATAGTCCATACATTGCAAACTTCTCTTCAAGGCAATAACATGCATTCACTACATGCACAGAGCATTTTGTGATTTACAGACAGTTTTCAAAGACAGGATCTAATCTGATTTTTGTTAGTGAGCTTATCGTTTTCACTTTGTAGATGAAGAAATCAAGGGACTTGGTTAAGATGATAAAATAGCCTGCTCTCATTGGGTCTATTGCCAAGTTCTCTTCTAAGCATTCCATATTTCACTCATTTAAGTCCCTAAGTTGTCCTATGACGTAGATACCATCATTATTGTCCCCATTTTGCTGCTGAAGAAGGTAGTCACAAAGTAGTAGTAGAAAATGCTGGAGGGCCACATCTAGTGACCATTAGAGGTAGAATGTGAACCCAGTCATCATGGCTCTACACTACATGGTCCACAGGTCAGGTTCAGAAAAGAAGGGTTATCCAAAGCTGCGATTCATTCACCTTATCAGGAGTTTATCTGGATATCTCAGGGAATGTTCCCCAGTGGTTAAATATTCCTGTTGGCAAATACCTTCTCTCTTCTCTGGTGTAACTGGGGTGGATTTTGAGCTATATAGAGAAAATTGCTGCCTGTTTGATTTTGCTTGTCACTCTTCACTGAGATGTACACAATCCTCTTTGGTGAAAAAAAATCATACATCTAAGCCCTCCCCTGTTACTCCAAGATGGCAATGAAGCAAATTCTGGGAATAAGAGGGAGTTCTTAAGTCTCATGGGGAACAAAGGCTCATGAGAAACATCACTAAACAAAGCACCAGAAAACCTGGATTATGGTTGTATGCTAAAAGTGAGATCTAGTGCTAGCTGTCATATCTTTCTGAGTCAGCTGTATTAGTGATACTCCTACCTGTGTTGTGTTTAAAACAAGTTTATAGACATTGTTTTAAAATACACTGCATGCCAGGACCAGCAGATGGCATAATGGGTTATGTCACTGACTCCCACATAATTGATCATGGTTTCCATCCTGAGCCCTGCGACTTAAAACTCACATCGGGCACATGTGTGTGCACACCTAAGATTCAAGGAGGAAAAGGGAGAAGGGATTGCAACAGTGTTTTCACCACCCCCCTCCCAGCGGGTGATTTCTTGCTTTCTCTCTCTCTGTGCCTCCATATATCTCTGGCGAGCACATGTGCCCTGTAACAAAAATCTCTCTTAAGAAAAAATAGTAAAATTGCATGCCATACTTTAAAAAATAAGATTTGACAACTTTGTAAGCTTCTACATAATTAATTTGGGCATTATTTATTTATTTTTTGGGGGGAGATGTTTTTGCTACAGGGCACGTGCGCTCGCCAGACAGACAGAAAGAGATAGAAAGCAATAAATCACCCCCCAGGGGGGGATGGCCACACCGCAATCCCTTCTCCTCCGTTCTCCTCTCGGGATCTTGGGCACGCACACACACACACCCGGTGTGAGTTTTAAGCCACCGGGTCCGGGACACGAACAGCAGTCGACCACATGGGAGTCCAGCAACATAGCCATTAAGCTAACTGCTGGTCCCCCCAGGACATTATTTTAATAAAAGTAAAGATTTCCAAAATCTTAGCTTTTAAAATGGTAAAATTTGAATTAGGGATATATTTAATTTGCATAGATAAGAGAAACAGCTTCTGCAATCTTTTCATGAGTTTTTCTAGAAAATTCAGAACAGGTCAAACTCTTTAATTGTTTTTGTTTTTCAGATTTGAAAAGGTTTCCATTTGAGAACAATGGATCCTTTTTTTTTAAGTTTATTTATCCATTTCTTGAGAGCGACAGACGGCGCCTTTCATAGATCTTGATACTGCAACGGCACCTTTTATAGATCTTGATACTGCAATCCACCCCTCACCTTCAGCCAGCCATTCCATATCATGGACAACCATGTGACCAGCATACTTAGGGAAGTCTCTAGACTTGAACAAGTAACCAGTGCATGTGGGATTGCCTTGCAGAGCATTGCATTTTTACCTTCATTCTACCACCTGGCTCCAGAAATTGAGTTTTGATGAATGGAAACATTATGGAGGGGTAGCAAAGAATATTGACTTGAGAGACAAGCAGAACTTACCTGAAATCAGAAGACACAGGCTTGAATGCTCATTCTGCCTTTTATTGCTCTGATACCTTCAACAAGTGTTTCAGCTGCTCTTGTAACCACTCATCAGTAAAAGACTTAAAAATTAATAGCTCAGTGAAATAGTCAATGCCAAGTCTCTCATTCCTTCTCTGTTGTCTAGGTAGCAGAACCAGAAAGAATTCACACTTTGAAAATGAAAAAAAAAAAAAGAAAAAAACCAGCAAAAAAAATCAAGAGCCCTTTATGCTGATATAGTTGAAGTCTTTATTTTGGAACCATCTGTGAGGAATCCCTTTTAAGCCCTTTTATTTCTTCAGTAGCTAAATCCACTTGGAAGAGGCAGACCCACTTAAACTGAGAGGTTCAGTGAACAGTGCTACAGGGATTCTGTTATTAAAGGAAATATTACTGAGTCCATCTTCCCAATGAAGTCACACTGTCTAAAGCTATATCTTACTATCTCCAGATCTTTACACAGGCCTAGTGTCCAATAAAAGATCATCATTAGCTGCAGAAGGAATTCTCTCAGGTAATGAAGGTGCTCATAAGGTTAGTTTCTAAATAAAATTTACACTTCGTTTTATGAGATACCACAAGCCATATATCCAGGAAGTGACTCTGTCTTTCCTTTTCTATACCTGGCCCCAGGCTCCTTCCACTTCGACCCTGTTATTGGCATCTAGCCATCATGACCAAGGAGAAGGTCACAGATTTACTTGAATTCAATAATAATTCTATTCTGCCAAGTACTTCAGAGCCAAGGTTGCCGATACAGATGGTGATGTCTTCTGCCTTAAAAATGCTTTACCATAAAGAGAATCAAATGAGAAAATGGACCCATTCTATGATCCAGTTGGTGTTAAAGGATGAAGAAATGCTTGCTGGTGTTGACATTTCACAAAATCAGTAATAAGTCTCTAAAATTAATTTCACCTAAATTCCAGTCCCAAATTTGGAATTGAATACTAATCCAAAAAAGTTATGTTAAATCTTTACTTCCAAAATAATTTCAGAATGACATGAACTTTCCATATGCCTAATATGGCAGCATCTCCCAAGAGCTGTCAGAACCGAGTGGCCTAGGAATTGTGCAGTGAGACTGGGGCAGCCCCTAGAGATATAAGACCAGAATTAGTCACAAGGTCCAGTCTCGTCTTGGCTGTCTTTGGGGATTCAAGATTACCATGGGGAATCCCACATCTCTGCAGGAATAATGTTTTCCAGGTCAGGTGGTATGTAACCATTATTGGCATGTAGGGTCACTAAAAAAATGCTGAGAGCTATAATAGAAAGTTTGGGTTATGATAGTTATGAATAAAGGAAAGTATTTACAAGATCCCTTTTGCCCTGAAATAGATTTTAAACACTATACAACCACAATGGAATGCATCCATTCATTTCTAAATGGGTTGTCTCCTACCCCCGTGTTTAGATCATAGTTATTTCTAGACTTTCATGTGATAAGACCTTCACAGATTCAATCCAGTAGTGTCACCTTCTGAACAAACTGGTCACATGCAGTATGGTTCTTCCTGGTTTATTTTGCCTTGTTTTGTTTTTACACAGCCTGTATCGCTAGCCTCCTGAGCAAGGTCAGTAGATTGAATTCAACCCCATTTATCTAAAAGAGTGATAAATTCATGCCAGTACATGATCTCACCCCCCTGAGTAGCAGAATGTGTCTGTGGTGCCCTGTGAAGTCAACCTTTTAGACACAGTGTTCTGTGTGACCCTGAGAGCACACCTGAAAGCAGGATGTAGTCATCGTACCAAGCATGCATTCTGGCTGTAACTAATGTAGTAAGGACTACATGTATCCAGAGGTGAGGAGAAAACTAAAATGGCTGATTCGTTGTTCTCATGAAGGAAGAGCTTGTGATCCAAATAAAATCTGTCAATGAAAAAGACACACCCAAACACCAGGTAGAATTTTCTAATACATACTGCCATTTGTTAGCGAGTAGATGGTTGGGAAGTCTCAGGTAGATTCGAAATGTACACGGGCCAAAGAAGATCTTATTACCAGAGCAGAGGTCAGTGATTAACTCTGTGATATGAAGTCATATTTTCTTGTAATGCAGCTCTTTGCAGTGTGCCAGGTTTGAGATCCATATATAGGCCGTGTGACTACCTGATGGTTGACATATATACCTATGAGTGACACTCAGGTAAAGAGGGTGGCAAATTCCTCCTGTACCAAGGTAAATTCTGTTTTGTTTTGTTTTATTTTGTTTTGTTTAGATTCTTTCTTTTTTTTTTTTTCATGAGTGAGAGAGATAGAAAGAGAGACAGAGCAAGAGAAAGAAACAGGCACCTTTAACAGGGTCTTGATGCCATGATCTACATCAGCTTCAGCCAGCCCCAGATCATGGAAACTTGTGTATCCAGCATGTTCACAGAGGTCTCTGAACTTGAATTCCAGAACCTTCCCATGTGGGGTCAACCTCACAAAGAATTATGTTACCACTCTACCACCCTCTGGACCCTGGCAAAGTGAATTCTTATGCACACATTCTCTCTCCTCTTTCACACACACACACACACACACACACACACACACACACTCCCACACTACATGAGTGTAGTGTGCAACTATATATATAGAATGAACTATATCTCCTTATATAGGTTCATTGCACCAGCCATGCCTATGCAGGAGGTGGAAGAAAACCCATACCAACTTGTAGTCGCTAGACTTGCCCCCCAAGGCAGTTATTTTCAAGACTATGAAGACATGCTTTACAAAAGGAGGAGCATTCAAAAGCATAGAACATAGCAAAGAAGAAACTTCACCTCCCAATAACTTCCAGCTTGTGGGGAACAGAAGAGTAGCTGACATTCCTTCAAGGTTCATTATTTATACTGAGTGCATACCTTTTTTCCCCCTAATGCCACAGATTCATGCTGTATGCATGCACATGTGTGCAAGAGAAAGAGGGGGAAGCACCTCCCATTGGGCCTGGTCATGCCACAATTTTTTTCTCCTTCATCTCTCTATTTCATTTGGATCCTAGGCATATGCATACATGCCTGGAATGTTTTTCAAGCCTCTAGGACTGGAATTCAAAGCCCAGTTGGCCATGTGGGATCTGGTTCCCTCTGCATAGTACTTAACTGCTGTGCTATAGGGCTAGCCCTGCATTATGTTATTTAATCTTCACAACAGCTTCCTAAGATAGGGGCTGTATTTATTTCCACTTTACAGGTGAGGAATCTGAGGCTCAGACATGTTCATTGGCTTGTTTGTTGGTCACACAAAGTCATTCAAAGTCACTGTGTAATTCAAGACAAAATACTCCCACCTACTTCTTACAGGAGAATGTATGGAATGACAACTGCTACTCCATATCAAATTCAGTGTCTACTCATATACATATAGTATGGGCAGATCTGTAATATGTTCTGAGTGCACACACCTAGCTATATGCATGTACACTCTACTGTTAGTCTTCCTGCTACCAAATGTTTAGATCTTGTGGTCACCTCTAGCCATATTCTATTATTTTTAGCTAGGGTGATGATAAAAAGAGCCCTTATATTTAAAATAGCTTTATAGATCAAATCCTACACTCTCTTAAATGCTGCTTCTTGGTAAGGGTTAAACTGTTGTCTCAGGCCAGTGTTTAGTTCACATTCTATAAATGGCTCTCACCCCTTGATCTGACTCACTGTATGTATTACAGCAAAGTCACTTACAGATCAATTTATTTTTAGAATCTTAAAGAAACAGATTCTACAGGGAGTGTTTGTTTCTGACCACAGACTAATATGAGTGAAAACATATCTCTGTAAAGAACTTTTTTCCATTTGACTCCCCTGCCTATGACTCTGTTAGTGATACGTCTTTACATGTTGTGTTAAACTGTCTTGAATTATTTAACAGCAGATTAGTAGAATTTCATGTCAGCATCTTACATAAGAGAGGAATTTTGTTGTGTGCAAGTAAGATAACCCTTCTGATTTTGAATTAAATATGTCAGAAAAGTATGAACAATGTTAATATTCATAAAGGAGAGAAAGATTATGTACCTGTTGCCTACTTTATGCTTTGCAATAGAAACTTTTTCTAAGATCTAAACCCAGAAATATTATAAAAACGATGATAATGAAGAATAAGATGATTACGATCACCATCATCATCAGTGGAGATTCTAAATTCATCCATTAAATAAATATGACATACTGCCCTCTACAGGTATTCAGTCTAAACCAAATAGTATTAATGTACACAGATAGATTAAGCAGTCTCAAATACATAGATCAATGCATATGTGCAAATTAAATATTGACACCAACTACATAAGTAAAACCTTTATACTCTGCAGATCTAATTTGGGCAAATTCTAAAGCCAAAGAAGCAGGCATTGAGAAACTCACTTTAATTTTCTTTTCCACATGTGTATATCTGAGGGTGTTGTCAGAAGCAGGAAAGAACAACTGAGAATTTATGAACAGATTTCTGCTTATGTTTGAGAAAGCTAATTGTTCTTTGGCTTGGCTAATCCTATTAGTTTTTGATAAGAGATATTTAATCAATGATTAATCAATACTTAGTTTTGACATCTCAAGTTTTTATGCAGCTTTACAAAACCTGAATTTCATACCACATTGAAACAATGTTTTTAGGTACTAAACTAACAGACTTTGTTTAAAAAGGTCTACCTGGTCCTTTCTTTAACTCTCCATCTCTGTCATACTCCATTCAATATTCTTGTTATTTTGGTATCTAAATTGAGTTTGTTTGTTTGTTTGTTTGTTTTTTAATCAATTGGTTCTTTGCTTTTCCTATCTAGGGATATAAGCCAACAGAGGGGAAAAAAAAACCCACTGGATAGAATCCAAAGAACTGATTTTTTTTTTTACCTGTTTCCCACCCCTGAGCTTGCTTTCAATTAATTTGTTCTGATCATTGAGCTTCTATTAATTCATTCCTCCTATAAAAGGAAGGACTGGTGCAGTTGGTCTGAAAGCTTTGACTCCTAAAATCCCGGGACTTTGTGATATGGATCAGTGAGTGCCTAGAGGACCAGCTTGAAAACTAGGCAATTCTGGGCTCATGGCCCAGCTTACTATACTTACCTGAAAAGCTCTGGGCCAGTTATATAATGTCTCTGATTCTCGATTTCCCATCACCAAAATCAGTACAGTGATGCCTACCTTATAAGATTTTCATATGCAATATAGGGTAAGGATTTTATAAGAACCATTTCACTTAATTCCCATGACTATATCCTAAGATAGAAACTATTATTACATCCATTTTACAGATAAGGAAATGGGGTTTATGGCAATTAAGCAACTGAATCTAACTCACAGGGCTCGTACACATGAAACTCATTGAAGCTGGCCTTTGTCATGCTTTTGACCATTGTGCCATTCTCTTCAGTGTCTCTATCCCACACATGTTAGCAGGACAGTGAAAAGGAAGCTTCACTCTACTTTTTAAGACAGCCTCCACCTCTATTGTTATGATTTCTTGCCAGATGTTGGTACCCGCCCCAGGGACAAATACAGAGGACAAGAAAACCTGTCCCTGCTAGCTACACTCTCAGGGCTTGGAAGACATAGACAGAACTACAAAAAAGTCACTCAACTCCATGGCTCTCAGAGTTGACTTATATAGTCAAAAAGAAGGGGATCCTTGTTAGTGGCTGGAGTTAAAATCCCAAGGCGCAGTCAGCCAAAACCTCATCCAGATGTGAGTGTGTGGTCACTGGTCATGCATTTCTGTTTGCTGAATTCCATACAGCCAAGGCAACTGCCTTGCCTCGCTGAAGATCCACAGGGGAAAAAAGTTATGTGCGCTAATATGAAAAAACATGCAAGCAGAGTTCTTCCTCATCGTCAGGAATGTTTGATACAGTGGTGTTTATTCCGTGGCCTCTGTCCCTGGAAAATATGCCATCAGTCTTTATGTGGGGGAAATCACCACGTGTCTTCTTTATTGACTTCTCCTTTTGTGAAAATGACATTGTGTCATAGAGGATAATCTGTTTCAACAACAACGATTTTGTAAAATTATAAAAGTACATGCATGTTAGTAAGAGAAATAACTACAATTGGCTGTCGTCGGACTAAAAAAAGTACATAAATTGTCATTAAGTACCATAGGCTCCTTTTCCCCACATAGTTTTTTACATCCTTTGGGAAAAGTTTATGATAATAATATCCTGGCAAGTTATTTTCTTTCTTCTCTTCAGAATACTCATTTTATGAGTTCATTCTTTGGAGACGTGTCATTTTAAGTTTAACATGTGTATTAACTGCTTTGACATAGTGTAATTCATTATTTTCTATATATTCTTATTATAGACCACTAGAATAAGTCCCTCGTTTGTGCCTTAAAATACTCACTGACTTTCCTGTTCCTGTAATTTGCATTGTATGATTTTTAATATAAACTATTTAGAATGATTGAAGTGTGGAAGAGTTTAAGTTTCAGATAAACATTTCCTGGTAGTCTGTTGGATAATAACACTAGCTAATGCTCACTGACTGCTTGCTCTGTGCCCAACCTGCTCCAAGCTTCATGTCTGTTAATAGATCAATCGTCATAATTCTCCAAGGAGCATTATTATTATTATTATTATTATTATTATTATTATCCCTATTTTATAAATAGAAAGACTGAAACATGAAAGGTTAAGTAACTTCCCAGTGTCCAGGCAGCTACCCCCTATTTTATAGGGATAATATTAATATTCTATTTTATAAATAGAAAGAGTGAAACATGAAAGGTTAAGTAACTTCCCAGTGTCCAGGCAGCTACCAAGTACTGTTTTTGGGGTGTAGGCCCAGAAAATCTGGCATAGACTCTGCTCTCTCAACCCCTCCCCTCTGTGATCACCTCAGCCTATGAACTGATGAATCAATATTAATCCTTTTAAAGATTATTAACTTACTCTTTTAAAGAAGTACAAGTAGGTGGTCATCTTTAGCTTTTTTAAGAAGGAGGTCTGGGGACAAGCAAATGGCATCGTGGTTGCATCGCCAGACTCCCATATGGCCGACTACAGTCTGAGTCCCAAACCTGGTAGCTTGAAACACTCGGGGTTCATGTGCATGTATGCCCAAAATCTTACAGGAGAATGGAGGGGAAGGGATTGCAGTTGGCCATTCCCCTTGAGAGGTGATTTTTCACTTTCTGTCTATCTCTGGCAAGAGCAAAAAAAAAAACAAAAAAAAACAAAACAAAACAAAAAACGTCTCTTTAAAAAAAAAAGGTGGGGGAGAGTCTGAACCATAAGCAGAAATGTATTCTTTTTCATGCTCTATGGGAAGGCCTGGTGAACAATGCAAAATATGTCTTACTCCCCCTGGTGTTCAGAAAAGGAGCCTATAGAGGCCCTTAATCAGATTTGGGTAAAGGAACCCCAGGAAGGCTTCATTTCCTTTCTGTTCCAAAGCTTGAGAAATGAAAAGCAGTCGGAATGTGATACAGGAGTTTCTTTCCTCATCTGTTTTTGTTCTTAAGACTTATAATAAGCTAGAAACAATTTAGCATCCAGTTGCAACCACTGATGGTCAAAGTTATTAAAATTTCTAATTTCCTAACATTTCTCCTGTCCCCCACCCCTATCCGTTCTGCCACACCCCTGGCCTTCTGCCAGGGCATCTGGTTTTCCATAATTAACATGGCAGTTCTCAGGATCTTTTTCTTTCCCTCCTTGTCTTCTACCCTAGCTGCTGGGTGTTTGTTTCGAATATCCATCATCGTTGCTCTGCTGTTACTGACTTGGAATTTCTGATAGCTAGTATTCAATGGAGACAAATGTAAGAGCACCTTGAATTCTCAAAGCAACTTGAGTTTCCTTTTTTAAAAAAAAAAATGAAATGAAATGGTAGTTGGACCATTTGTTTGAAGAGTGCTTCAGCCCTGCCTACCTGTTGCTCACTAGGGGAGCTTTACAAACCCCAGAAGGTTTGAATCATTTCTGGGGTGGAGCTCAGGCATCAGTACTTTTTAATGTGAAGTCATGATTGAGAAACGCTGGGCTAAAATAATCTTTTGGCTTAAATTTAAATACCAAGACCCTGAAAGTCCTTGACTCAGAAATATGTAAAATTCATGTAAATGGTCAATTGTAGTTCCCATGACCTGTCGTTTAAAATGTGAATTCAAGATGTTTGGTATACAGTTATGGTCATTCCCAGATATTAAAGGGAAAGAATGAAGTTCATTGCATGTTTAAAGTGCCCTCCAGGCCTGCTCTGGCCACATCCTCTCTAGAGGCCAAAGCTTTTGATGGTTGAGAAGTTTTGCTCATCAGCAGCCCGAAACAAATGAAGAAAATCACTAGAAATTATTTTCATGACAGTGCTTGGCACATACTGAGTGTTCAAAAAAATCAACATTTGTAGGCGGCTTAGTACCAAGAGCAGGGCTATTGTTAGTGTGTGGATTCAGAAATGAGTCTGGCTTTCACATCTGTAAAGTAGAAGCAGTGATGCCTGCCTGCCAGGATTGTTTACAATTTACATGAAATCATTGTTGTGGGCTACCTACTACTACCAGTAAGTCTGCTCCTTTCCAGTGATCTGGTCATTCTTCCAGTTCAGAGCAGGGAATTCTCATTTTATTAGGCAGCCTACCACCCCCTGCCCTGCCCCGTTATTACGGGATTGCCTGACTTGGTCAACTTTGTCTTGCAAAGATGTCAGTGAGGAGTAATTCTCATATCCCTCATTCGAAAGACCCTAAAGACAGACAGCAATCCAGGAACTGTTGTGGTCTGTATTTATAGCACATACGATAAGACTGCATAGGTTTCCTGAACTTACTTCTGTTTATTTACTGAAACCTATTCCTGCCAGGGCCACCGCAGCAGCCGACCACGCCTGCTTATTGTCGGTCTCCTGTCTGGTCACCTCTCATAGTTCTGATTTGCCCCAGAAGGCTTAGCGTCTGTCAATCTACTTTGCCCTCAAAACCTTCCAGAAGATGTTTCAGCATCCAAGGAAAATAAACAGGCTCCTCCAGAGCCCAGGGGACATGGCAAAGGAAATCTGTGTTTCAAGGGGGAAAAGGATACAACAGTAGGGAAAAAATCAACAATTTCTATGTGGGCAGCCAGTGGAGACAGGACTGGGGCATAGGAAAGTGTGAACCCATAACACCATGTTCTCTGGTAGTTTGGACAGGTGTCACGGAGATCAGGGGACAGGTTAAGGGGTATCCTCTTAGATAAGATCTGAACACTAGAGATAATATGCTTTGTTATTGCTTTTAATGCTACATTTCCCTGACTTCTCTAGAAAACCTCATTAGACATTTCTGCTTCGTTCGTTAATTCAGCAAACACTAAGTCCCTATGCTGGCACTGTAGGAATTAATAGTTAAGAAGAAGGAAGAACAGCCTGACCCATGGAGGGCAGTCTAATGGGGGAAGAAAAGATCATTAAACAGTCATTGAATATTGATAGATGTAACTACATTAAAAATGAACAAGCAAGCCAAAAACAAAACAAAAACAAAAAACCTTAAGCCAAACTTCCCCTTCTCCCTTGTCCCCTCTTTTTGTTTTTAACTTAGGATAGTAAAGAACTTAGATACCCAAGTCAGACTCATTCAATGGTGAGTTTTTACCACTTACTACCTGTGGGACCTTGAGCCAAGTGGTGCCACAGTTTATTCATCTTACAATTGATGTAATTAAAAAGACTCACAGGTTATTCTGGAGAATAAATGAGACAATATGTGCAAAATCCCTAGAGATCTGTTTACTCCATAGTAAGCACTTAACAAAGGTTGAATAACTATTGATAGTATTATCCACTAAAGTATGTTAAAAAAAAGAGAGAGAGAGAGAAGTTAAGGGTGGACACACAGGCAGGTCCTACAGGGAAATCCAAATGACTAATTTATTGCCCCATCCTCCTTCTACCTCCTCCCTTCCCTTGGAGAGTTGTTCTGGAATCACATACACGGTATACCGGCCAGCCAAGCTGTTCAGCAGCTGATCGTCCCTGAATTCATTCTTCTGGATTCCATAGACAGAGCAGAGAGGATCTGGGGCAGCCAAGAGACAACTCTGTATTCACTGCTGAGCAGGGAGGTTGGCACAGGAATTTCTTTGCTTCAAAAGACAGCAGGGACAGTCAGGGGTTGAACAAGATGTGTTTATTTCAAGAAACTCATTGGCCTTCTAGGATTAGGAAGGCCCTTTGCACATGGGGCACAGCATTCTCCTGTGATAAATGTTGCTCCTTGGGAGTTCTAAGTCTTATTCTCAAAGCTATGACCCGTTTTGATTTAGATATTCTGATCAGCTGAATCAGTTTTGTATAAGGGATGATGTCTAATAATTGTAAAAGTTCATCTTTGCTTATCAAACATATAAACCTGCAAAGGCTCATTGTTACATTGAGAATTTCTACCATCAGTCAGAGACGCTTCAGTATTGATTTTGCTTCTCAAATATAGAACTTTTGACCATCGGTGGGTGAAGGAACATAGATTTAGAAGTATAGGCTTCTGTAACACATTCAGAAAACTTGGATTCTCAAGGTTGGAAGGATCATTAGTGATCTCCTGATCCCATGTTCCCATCCAATGGGCAACTTCCAAACAACCTTGAGAGGCATCTGCTCAGCTTCTGCCCAAGCCATTCCATGATACTTTGGTCTTGCTAGCTCCTGCAGCACTCTGGCCAGCTGATGGCTACTTAGATAGCTTTGGATTGTTAGAAAGTACTACTTCTATGAAGCCAATTATGTTTTTCTGGGATTTCTACCCATAAGACTTGTTCTAAATCACTCAGCCTAACACTAAACCCATTTATCCTTTCTCCCAAATCATAGCTGTCTTGTTTCACTTGAATTTTCTTTTCTTCGAACTTGACTTCCCAGTTTGGTGAAGTGTTTTGGTTTTTCTGTTTTGTTTTTCCACTTGTCATTATTCTGTAGTATCCCTCAATCTGTGACAGTAGTAAAGTTTGTTCACTTCTAATGTCAAGTTATTACTTATCTATTCCTAACAGCAACTTCAGGAATGATTGGAAAGCAACATTTCTGTCTGGTCTGTTTGGAAATGTTATTCTCCAATCTATATATTTTTTGGAAACCCATGAATATTTAAAACCAAGTGCTGAAAAAACATGTGTTTTTCATTTTCACCTGACATACTGCATCTGAAGCATCATGCTGGGTATGCAGCAGCTGAAAAAGTTTGGGAAAAAAAATGGAGTCTCTTGAAACTATGGAAATATAGGGACATGTGGCTAAGGAAAACAGGAGATGTATAAAGCATTTGGTTTATAGCTTGGGTATTATAATCATTCTGATTTAATAGATTTTCATATAAGATAGTTAAAAGTCTCAAAAAATCCAAAATACATATCAGCCATTTTTCACCTTAATCTCCACCCTGCTAGCTAAGAGAATGACTTTTTATACATAGAAAGGATATAGTCATATCATTCCAGTATTTATTCAACATTTATTTACTGGGTACTTTCTTTGTATTCTAGACAGAGCACATATGGTTTTAACATCATAAGGTATGTACAGCTTCATCCTATGTTAAAGACAAGAAAACTAGGCATAAAAATTAATAATTTGTCTTAAGTTGTATAGCGAGGAAGTGGTTATATAGGGGTTAGAGTCTGGAGATCTGGTTCTGGAGTGCATGGTCTCAGTTACCAGATAGTACCACCAGTGGGACTCAGAGACGTGTGAAAAATTTTCAGCCCTGAGCTGCTCTTAATATATCTTAATATATCTTCAGGCAAGACCATTGACTCCTCTTCTCTGTAGTAAAGATTTCAGTAATTTTTACTTCTTTTTATTTTTTTTAGACGTTTTTGCTATAGGGTGTGTACACTCACTAGAAAGACAGAGACGGAGAGACAGAAAGAGAGAAATCAACCCCCAGGGGGAATGGCCACGCCACAATCCCTTTGCCTTTTCTCAGAATCTTGTGCACACATGCACATGCGCCTGGCATGAGTTTAAACCACCAGGTCCAGGACTTGAACCACAGTCGATTACATGGGAGTCCAGTGACATAGCCATTACACCAACTCCTGGTCCCGTGGGGATTTTTATTTCTAAGCACTATGTGCTTTAATCTGCTTCCCATCAGCATACTTGGAAACCTCATGCTTCTCTTTAGTACACTTAACAGCCATTTGTGAGTTGCCCTCTGTGTGGTGTTAAAGAAGGAGCCTTGAAAACCAAGCCTCAGGAGCCCTAAGTTAGAGCCCTAGCTCTGCCAAGTACCCCCTATGTGGCCCTGGACAACACATTCAATCTCTTGAGATTCAAGTCTTCATTGGTAGAAATGTTCTCCTCCCAGGCTTGTGGTATAGATCATTTCTTATTTTTTCTTGTTTTTTTCTTTTTATTTTTGGAGAGGCTTTCACTACAGGGTGCGTGCGCTCGCCAGACAGAGAGAGAGAGAGACATAGAGACAGAAAGCGAGAAATGACTCCCCAGGGGGGATGGTCACGCCATAATCCCTTCTCCTCCATTCTCCTCTTGGGATCTTGGGCACGCACGCACACACACCCGGCGTGAGTTTTAAGCCACCGGGTCTGGGATGCGAACCGCAATCGACTACGTGGGAGTCCAGCGACATAGCCATTACGCTAACTGCTGGTTCCCAGATCATTTCTTATTTTAAGAATATTGTCGCAAGTGCTCACCAGAGAGAGACAAAGATACAGAGAGACAGATACAAAGAGAGAGGGAGAGGGAGAAAGCACCCCTCCCTTCATGAAGCATGGTCCCAGGCTATTCCTTTCTCCTCCATTTCTCTACCATCAGGATTTAGGAGATACTTGCACATATGCCCAAGCAATTTTTCAAGCTACTGGTCCGGTATTTGAATGTCACAGTCTGCATTGTGGAATTTGTCTGTCCCAACCACCAGACCACAGGCCAACTCTAACTTCTTTTATTCAACAAATGATTAGCATGTTGTATGTGCCATGCACTTGGTGAAGCTTTGGGTGTGTGTTGAGAGAGAAAAAAGACATAGGTGTGGGCTTTTCATGGAGCTGCAGTCAAGTGAGGAAGCTACACAAAAAGGAATCGGCAGACACATGAATCATTATAAATTAGGATAAGGGTTCTGAAGGAAATCAAAGATGTCAGCCCTGGGAATTGAGTGGGTGGGAGCACCTGCTTCAATAAAGCAGCCAAGGATGGTCTCTGTGAAGAGAACATGGCTGAAAAATGAGAGGGCTTCTGCCAAATGGAAAGCAGAGAGCATTTCAGGTCTAGAAATAGCACTGTAAAGGCTAGGACACAGGATTAAATGAGAAATTATTGTTCATGTATATAGAGGTACTTTGTAAACTAAAATAGGTTAAACCTAGGTGAGGAAAATATTGAATAGCATTGGCCATTTGGAAAGTCTAGCCCAGACCATAGTCTTCTCATAGGAGTCGAGACTAGCATTCCAAGCCAGTGAAGTCTGTTCCATTTCCACAAGATAACAGCCTTTATCCCCTCGTACGAAAATTCTAGGTGTCTGAACTGAACAAACAGCAGCAGTCATTTTTTCCCTGATTTCCAACATCTACCAAGGAGCAGAACTTCCTCCCTCTTACTTTTCCATTTCCTCGACCTCCTGTCTTTGCAGATTGGGCAACAATTTCGAAAAATTTCCTGAAGTTGACTGATGACAGGACGTGGGTGTCTGAAGTCTGACTGCCTGGCTAGGGCTAGGAAGAGAGGTTGGAAAAGGAGCACTAAGGGTCGCTCTCTTACCTTTCTCTCGCTCTCTCCTGCTGGCGTCTCCATTTGGAGGTGACTATCCACTTCAGGCTCCTACTTTTCAAATGCTTTGGTCTTCAGATGCTTGGTTTATCATCCTTAAAAGTATGTAGGATGTGCTAAGAAAATACATAATATGAAAGCAGGAAGGGCCTCGTCTTGGAGAATGGTGAACACCTAGACTTGCTTCAGCTCTGTGTTTCTTACAGAAGAGGTAACTGAAGTATCAATCCTAGTATCATTGCGAGAGGAATTTCTACCCACCTTGGGTTAGCCAGCCCCTGGTCTCAGTTGCTCTCTATGACATGGCCTGTGTTATTTTCCTCATGGCATTTGTCATTGTCTGAAAGGATTGTTGTTTATTTATTTATGTTTTGCCATTGAACTCCCCCACTACAATGTAAACACCGTAAGTTCTAAGCTCTTTTCTGTCCTAATCACCTTGTATCCCACATTCATAGACTACTGTCTGTCATATACTGGGTACCGATGGCTCACTGATGAATGTTCCAAAAGGTCAAATTATAAGGGCAACTAAAACTTCAGGGTTCTTATCATATTCCAGGTACTTCTCTAAGCACTATAAACATATTAGTTTACTTCATCCTTATGATGAATACATGAGGTCTTCACTAATATTATTTCTATTTACAGATAGCTTACAGTTGGTTTACGAAGGCAGAGAGAGGCGAAACAATTTGCCCAAGGTCATGCAACCAATAAACTCCAGAACTAGAATTCAAATTCAGACTGGTTCTAAAATCCATGCTTTTATCTGTCTACTACATTGATATTCTACATGACTACAGGACATGTTATAAATACTATTTCAATATTGATGATACCTATGCAAATAAAACTGTTTTACAACAAAATTATTTCCCATAAATTAGAAGTTTCATAAATTTAATTCAAGGATTCTGCCCCTTTCTCTCTCTCATTCTCTCTGTCTGTGTGAGTGTGTAAAGAAATATAAAAACAAAATAGGCCACAGTAGGGCCAGCAGGTGGCATAGTCACTAAGATGCTGGACTCCCACATGGCTGATCATGGTTCAAGTCCTGGAATCAATGGCTTGAAAATCATGCTGGACATGTGCACGTGCGTGCCCAAGATCCCAAGAGGAGAATGAAGGAGAAGGGATTGTGGCATGACCATGGGGGGTATAACTTGTCACTTTTCCTCTCACTGTATCTCTCTGTCTCTTTCTGGCAAGTGCATGTGCCCTATGGCAAAAAAAAAAAAAAAAAAAAAACTAAAAAAAAAAAAAGTCACTGTGATTATGTTCTCAACCTGAATTTTTTGGTTATCAGGAGTAATCTCTGCTCCTGTCTACATCTAACACCTAGAAAAATATTTCTGCAGGCACCTGAAGTGTCCCTTCTATCAACAAACACCCTTTCTACCTCGTGCCCAGTGCTCACACAGTGGTCAGATCAGGCTGAGAAGGATGAATCATGATCTAATGGAATATCCTTCAATGAACTGGTCACTGTGTATGGTCAGCTTTGGAACTAACAGTGATGACAGTGGTGTTGGTGGGACTCACCGTAGGGAGAGCAGGGAAGGAGAAGTAGGAATGTGTGAGCTCATGACCTCCAAGTAAGAAAGATGGGGCTAGGGGTGGTAGAGGAGGCAGGCACCGAGCAACAGCAAAACATGACACTGTGAGGTTGACCCACATGGGAAGATTCTGGGTCTGTGTCAAGAAACCTCCTTGAACACACCAGGTACTCCATGATCTGGGGCTAGCTGAAGCTAGAGGTGAGTTAGGACCCTGTTGGGAGTGCTCTCTGTGTCTCTATCTCTTTCATTCATGGTAAATAAGTGGCCCAGTGTCCCTCTTGAGGCCCCCTTGGTCATACATCTTCAAACCTAAAAGATAATGATCTTGCCTGTCTCTAGTTACTGGGCAACACAGAATTTGTGCTGCCTATAAAATGAGACCAAATCACTAAATCACTGTGATCTGTAGCCAGGAGCCTGCCACTTAAACAAAAGAGTGAAAAGAAAATCGATGTGTCTGAAACTTTAGCCTGTCTTCTTGGCTATCTGATCAGTTAAGATTCCCAGAATAAAAAGTAAAATGAAGGTAATTGATAACAATTTCAAGCCTCATCTTTTTCTCAGAAGTTGACAGTGTTTTATAAGTGTGATCTTGGTGTTTCCCATTATAGCCTTGTAAAATGGCAGACTAATCTCCAAACAGATTACATTTAAGCTTTAATCTACCCATCCAGCCTGTCTCTGAACAGCAACTGCCCATCTCTTGTCTCCAAAAGAAGTTTCTTTTAAAACACCATTTTCATGCCAAGCTTTAATCGTGTCATTTTCGCTTCAGAACTGTTGAAAAGATAAATGCATACTTATGAATTAAATTAAGCTATTAATAGTATTTTTTATTGGGACAGGCAAAGAATAAAGTATATATTGTTATATTTTCTTGACAATGTTTATTTAAAAATTACATATTGAATATCCCTTATCTGAAATGCTTGAGTTCAGAAATATTTAGAATTTTGGGACCAGCAGATGGCATAGTGGTTACATCGCTGGACTTCCACATGGCTGACCGTAGTTTGAGTCCTGGACCCAGTGGCTAGAAACTCATAGGGTGTGTGTGCATACCTGCCCAAGATCCCAGAAAGAAAACGAAGAAGGGGTTGTGGCTTGGTCTTTCCCCTTGAGGGTGATTTCTCACTTTTCCTCTCATTGTCTCTATCTTTGTCTCTCTCTCACCAACGAGCACATGTACCCTAAGGCAAAAAAACTTAAAAAAAAAAAAGAAGTATTTAGAATTTTAGATTTGGTAATATTTACATAAAACATAATGAGTTATTTGGGAGATCCAAGTCTAAACACAAATTTCATTTATGTTTCACACACACCTTATACACATAGCCTGGAGCTGATTTTTTTTGTATTGCAGTGTTTTGCCTATTACCTCTCACATGAAGTCAGGTGTGAAATTTTCCATTTGTGGCATCATGCCAGAGCTCAAAAAATTTTGAATTTTGGAACATTTCATAGTTTGGATTTTCATATTAGGGATACTCGACCTTATGAAATTCTATTTTCATCACTTCACCCTGCCTAAAAACCCTTGATGGTCCCAATTCACTGTTTGACTTCTAACAGTGAATTGCAAGTCCTTTTCTGAGTATCTTGTCTTATTGCCTCAGTTATCAAATTGATTCTCCTTAGCTACACACATCTAGATCTTTAATTATAATTATGTGGTTCTTCTTTTTCTTTTTGATTAAGTTTATATTTTTTCATGAGAGAGAGAGGCAAGCACCTTTAACAAGGTCTCACAACCAGTCCTACCAGTCAGCCAGAATCATGGACACATGTACCCAGTGTATACATGCTGATCGGGGAACTGAACTCATGATTGTCAATACAGATTCAATGTCATCTGAGCAGCATGTTACCACTGCACCACCAAACCAGTCTTCTTTTCTTCTCTTTATTTATTTAAAAAAAATTTGCCATCTGGTGTATGTGCTTGCCAGAGACAGAGAGCAAGAAAGAGAGTACTTCCCCAGGGAGGATGGCCACACCACAATCCTTTCTCCTCCATTCTCCTCTCAGGATTTTGGGCATGCACACATACACACTTGGCATGTTTTTCAACCCACTGGGTTGGGGACTTCAACTGTGCAGTTGGCCGTGTGGAATTCAGTTGTCTAAAACTCCACACTATCTCCTGGCCTTCTTTTCTCTCTTCTCTCTCTTTTATAGAGTGAAATTGTACCTACCCACCCTTCAAGTTTTACTTTTCTCTCTGACTTTCTCTAGGTTGTTGGTAAAATCATGACGTATTTTTCTATGCAAAAATGCATCATGACTTTTCTAACAACCAACTAGTTCTTGTCTATCTTCTTTTCCTACTTCTTAGAAGAATTTGGTCTGTAACACTAATATCTTCCGTTAATGTTATTTATTTAGTTTTTATGCTAACCCATTTGTATCTTCCATAAGCAAGAGACAGAGAGATAGAAATACGCACCCTAACAGGGTTCCTGCTATAGTTCAAATAGGTTCCCTCAAAATGTATATATTGGCCCTTTGAAATGGGATTAAGAGACTGAAAACTTGATTGATTTATGGTGACAAAAGGTAGTGCTTTGGGGAGGAGATTAGTGATTGTGTAGTTAGGGAGGGACTCCTACATTTGAGTCCTGATGGGTTTATAAGGAGAGGAAATGAGTCAGATGGAGGCCCATATGAATATAGATCACTCTCCACTCTACTCAAAAGGTTTGTCTGCCTCCAACTTGTGATGCCTTTGGACTGGCCAACCACCAGAATCATGAGTCAAATAAATCTCTGTTTTTTAAAAATTACCCATTCTTTGTACTTCTGTTAGTAATGCTTTAACAGACTAAGACAATCCTCATGCTGTGATCCACTCAGTGTCAGCCAACTAGATCATGGACATGTGTACAGGGATGTCTTAGGACACACATTCCAGACCTTCCCACATGAGTCAGCCTCACAGAGTTACAACACTGCTGTACCACCATCAGCCATGTTCCTTTAATTTCATGTTTTTATTTTTTGTAGGGTTTACACACATTACCATTGCCTTTTTAAGCAGATATAAACAGCTTCAGGGTAAAGCATTATGTTAGGAATACATTTATCTACAGGTAGGGAATAAAATGTGGAGAGGTTTATCTTTCTTATGTAACAAGAAATTTAGAGGTAGGAAGTCCAGGGTTACCAATTCAAAGGCATTGTCAAGGACTTTAGTTGGGTCTGTTTATTCCAGGGACTTTTCACCTATGCTTCATTTGTCAGAATTGTGTCACATTCCACTTTTAATTAGTAGAGAAGCTAGGATTTCCAACACTTCAACTCCCTACTTTTATAGTAGGCAAGGGCAAGAGAGAAGGGTTGTGACAACAGTAAACTGAGCCCTCAGAAAGTATGCACCACAAGACCATTGGTATTGCTAACATTTTATACTGCAGATATAATACACATTTGGCTGATAAGTTTTTGATTTGTTATTTCTATAGTATAGCCTACACTCATTTATTCCACTCTTCAATAATTTCTTCTCCATTTGGAAGATGGATTCTCAGTTCTAGACAAGGGCTATAGTAGTAGTGCTGATAATAATGAACAGTTGTGGCCATATGACAGGTACGATTAAGCACTTAATTTGGGGGACCCTCAAAAAGTTCATGAAAAATGAAAATGAATATTATGGAAAAACTATGCATGGATTTCAAAATTTTTATACCAAAATTAATGTGTACTTGTTTTCTTTGGGGGGGGAGAGGTTTTTGCTATAGGGTGTGTGCACTCGCCAGAAAGACAGAGAGAGACAGAGAGATAGAAAGTGAGAAATCACCCACCAGGGGGGATGGCCAAGCCGCATTCCCTTCTCTTCCATTCTCCTCTTGGGAATCTTGAGCATGCACACACACGCACCTGGCATGAGTTTAAGCCACCGGGTTTGGGTCTCGAACCACAGTTGGCTACATGAGATTCAGCAACATAGCCATTACGCTAACTGCTAGTCTCTAATATGTACGTTAATTCCATTTTTTCCACAAATTTTTTGAAGTCCCTTATATGTGCTTTATTAATAGATTAATCTTGGCAACCCTTCCAATTCTTTTTTATCAATATGTAAAGAAGGTTTCTACTGGAATGTTTGCCTTAGCTGACAAGCTCATAAACAAGAGATGTTAGCCATTTTAAAACCACAAACTCCCCAACTTAGTCAACAATGTTCTTTTGTCATACTTCTGTGCTTCTTTATCATTTACTAGAGATTGTCTATCTTATCTGCCTGTTTATCAGCCGTCACCATCATTGATCTTTATTTATTCTGGTTTAGAGTTTTATTTTTAGGCCCAGTTATTTCATTTTTCAACCCCACAGGGTCTTTTTAATTTTTTTAATTATTATTCATTCATTCACATGGCTCTCTGCACCCAGTCACATTCCAGATTGACATAGCCAGGTGGCATGATGCTTCTTGCACTTGGCAACCCACCTGAAATGCTCCTGATCCATGCCATTCTTGCATATTGCTCATACCCTGAGCCAAACTTTCTGAAGACATAACAAAGCATATCCGGCAACTCGTCAACTGAGCATGCCAAAGAAATAAAAGAAAACCAACCAGTAGTTACTGAGCAACAAAGTCGTAGGACTGCAGAAATGGATGCAGCCTTAGAGATCATTTTTCCAATTTCCTTTTTTTTTTTTGAAGAGGTTTTTTTTTTTTCTATAGGGCGCATGCGCTCACCAGACAGACAGAGAGAGACAGAGAGATAGAAAGCGAGCAAACACACCCCCCAGGGGGGATGGCCACGCCGCAATCCCTTCTCCTCCATTCTCCTCTCGGGATCTTGGGCACGCATGCACATGTGCCCAGAGTGAGTTTAAACCACCGGGTCCGAGACTCGAACCGCGGTCAACTACGTGGGAGTCCAGCGACATAGCCATTACGCTAACTGCTGGTCCCTTTTTTTTTTTTTTAAGTTCAATGTGCTGTTCTCTTATTTTTATATTTTAATCTTCACCTTTTTTTTTTTAAACAAGTATATATGTTCACACTATACCACCCCGTTCAATGGCAGAGGAGAATCACACAGCTAGCGCCAGAAGCCACATTCTTGCTGCTTGTTCATACCCTCCTTTGAGATGCCATGTCTAGTTAGGTTGTCTGCTGGGGGTGGGAGGGATGAGGAGTAGTCCCTTTCATGTCTGGAATGTGTTTAGAGCACTTAAATATTTGATCACTGTCACATAGAAGGGATTGGTGAGGATTACCAACACCATGTTGCTGATGACTGTCATCTTCCTCCCTTTGGATCTCCTCTTCGTCTGCATTCTCTACCTCAGCAAAGACAATGCCATACACTGTCCCCCTTTTTCCTTGTGCAATAGTTACTTCTGCTATGATGAAATAATTTGTTTACATAATTATTGTTTGATGTCCCCTCTGCTAGACTGTAAACTCCATGATGTCAGGTATCATGCCTACCTATTAATTATTTGGGAAATGAATAAATCACCATAGTCATACCAGACTTTTCCCTTTCACTCTTGACCTATAACCTGGCAGTTTGTGTTTTCTATATAATTTACCTAATTGGGAAGTCTTACATTTTTACTTATGTCATCATCCCTATTATACCTGCCTTAGTTCAGGCCCTTATGACCCATTTTCTGGCCTCCTAAAGGGTCTCTCTTATATATCTTCCTTAGTCCTTCAGTTATCTTCAAAATCTCAAAAAGATATTTTTCTCAAGTGTAAATTTAATCACTTGCTGCTTTCTAGTTTAAAATATTTCCAGCTTCAACAATGCCCTCTAATTTCTATGCATTCATTTATATACTCATTCACTTAAGACATAGTTCTTGAGATACTATAATTGAGTTTGTTGGAAAAGTCATGATTTTTTTTTCATGTTTTTCTATGCAAAAATACATCACCACTTTTCTGACTACTCGATATTTACTAGGCTTAGTAAGTAGAGGTCAATACAATAGTTTGTTCTCAAGAGGCTTACGACCATGTGAAGAAGGCTGATAATAAACAAGTCTAAAATACTTAAATATATAATTACAATTTGTGACAAATTGTCAGTATGAAGCAGACAAGTAGGATGCTAAAATACAGATTAACAGAGAAGGATAGGGAAGAAGGGGAAAGAGACAATTTAGATGGATTAAGTAGGAGAAGCATATCTGAAAAGCGATATTTAATGGAGACCACCAGGATCTGAAAGAGCTATCTGTATGAAGATGTAGAGAGAAAAGCATTTGCACAGATGGAATGATGCAATGAAAGCCCTTTGGTGGGGAAGAATGTGCATTGTTTCGGTTTGCGAATTGAGGGTGTTGCTATAGGTGATATCCAAGTCCTAGTTCTACAAGTTAACCAGTTAGGAATCTGTTTAGAGGACTAACAGATGCGTAATGGTTATGTCGCTGGACTCCCATGTAGTCAATCATAGTTCAAATCCCGGACCTGGCAGCTTAAATCTCACACCCGACACATGTGCATGCATGCCCCAAATCCTGAGAGAAGACTGGAGAAGGGATTGTGGCGTGGCCCTCCCCTGGGGGGTGATTTCTCACTTTCTGTCTCTCTATTTCTCTGGTGAGCACATGCATCCTGTAGCAAAAATCTCTCTTAAAAAAAAAAAATCTATGTTTAAACATCAAATACTGGCTGATTTACAATTTTTATTTTTATTTTTACTGTGTCATTGTTTTCTCCTAACAACCCTTGGTGACTAGTTTGGCCAAGGAGAGCTAGAGGAGGTCTGGAAATGAAAAGGAATTTATATGACATGGTACTTTAAATTGGATGGACTTATAGAAGTGTAGCTTGATCTAATTATTATGAACTTCTTATGCATGTTTTGAAATCTTCATTACTTACCTCATGAGCCACAGGGACTCCTTCCTTGGGTATAAACATTGATTTGCAATGTTTAACATTTTTTTCTGGGATTTTTTTCAGTATTCACCAAATTATGGGCCTGTGAATGCTGAATTCCAAAGTTTTAATGAGCTGTATCAGCAAAGATATGACTAAAAACCTATAATATGCAACAATCACTATAATGTTGCTAAAGAGAAAACATCAGATCCAGCCTTCATTCATTCAAATTACTATTCTAAAGAAAGACACACACACACACAGAGCGTGCATGCTGATTGTTAGGAATGTGGACATATTCTTTCTCTCTTAATCTTAAATAAGACAGAATACACCAATGTAATTGATGTTATTACCTTTTTTGTAATTAATAATAATATAATATACTCCACATAGCCTGTATCAATTAATTTATTTTATATATGAAAAACCCAAGACTGATAATCTACAAATAATGTTTCTCAATTCACACAGCAAATCAGAGAACAAAACTGGGGCATTTTGTGTCCTCTGAAAAGGTAGTTAGATCATTAATAGAGAAAAATTTGTATACTTCTTCCCAAATTCCAGAGAAGTGAAATTTTTCTCCATGGTTATATATTTTATGAGAAGAAAATAAGTGGGTTCACATATCTGAAATACATTTTGGTTACACTTAAAAGTAAATTTTTAAGTAGAATATTTTATTTTTTATTTTTCTGTTTGTTTTTAAGAATTACTTTATTTTATTTATGTATTTTTTTTAAATTTGATGAGTGAGAGAAAGAGGAGAGAGAGGGAAAGTGAGAAAGCAAGCCTCCAGGTCTGGGACTTGAACCATTGTTGGCCATGTAGGAGTCTAGCACCCTTAACCACTACACCATCTGCTGGCCTCTAGTGGACTATTTCAAACTGAGAATATGTGGTGCCACACCTGGCCCAGTAGCCTCATGAAATTCTTCATGAATGCTTCGTAGCATTCATTTCCCTGGACCAATTGAAAAATTCTGACTCAGAATAATGATTCTGATACTCAGCAAGGGCGTGATAAGTTTCCTGGCCCTAGACTTATCTTTGTTTGACCTTCAGCATTTTCTAGAATAAGTTCAATATTTTGGTGTAAGCATGAGTCTTTTCTTAAAACAAATCAGAGTAGGGAACCAGCAGTTAGCGTAATGGCTATGTCCCTGGACTCCCACGTAGTCGACCGCGGTTCGCGTCCCAGACCCGGTGGCTTAAACTCATGCCGGGCGTGTGTGCATGCATGCCCAAGATCTCGAGAGGAGAATGGAGGAGAAGGGATTGCGGCGTGACCATCCCCTCTTGGGGGGTGATTTCTCGTTTTCTGTCTCTCTGTCTCTCTGTCTGGTAAGCGCATGTGCCCTATAGCAAAAAAAAACTCTCAAAAAAAAAAAAAAAAAGAAAACAAATCAGAGTAGAATAAAACAAAATTCCTTAAAACAAATGTGTTGTATTAAATGTAACTAGATATTCCTTAGTTCCTGAAAAGGGATTAAAGGGTCAGCCAGTGGCATGCTATTTAAGGTGGCTGGATCCTACATGTCCGACCGCACAGTTCTTGTCCCAGACCTGAAGGCTTGAGGAACATTCCAGGTGTCCAGGTGTATGTGAGTGTGTGCCCAAGTGCCTGAGTTGAGAATGGAGGAGGAAGGATTGGGGCATGGCCATCCCACCTGGGAGGTGCTTTCTCACTTTCTTTCTTCCTCTGCCTCTCCCTGGTAAATGCATGTGCCTTATAGCAAATTTTAAAGATTAAAAAAGAAAAAGGATTAAGCATTTGAGTTGGCTTAATTTTTGTGTCCCTAGAGAGATGGAATTAAGCAAATGAAATATGGATTTTGTGGTATTTATTACATTCTACCTCAACCATACTTTTTTTTTTTTTGAAAAATAAGTGTTGGACAATATATCCAGATTTAATTAAAAGAATATATATTTCATTTTTCATACTATGTGAGTGAATTGAAGACAGAGTATCCA
>NW_006204591.1:1002193-1010325 GCF_000334495.1 Tupaia belangeri chinensis
ATGCTGGCTAGGCATGAAACATGGACTCAGAGACTTTATGAGCCCTTAGCTTACAGTCATGGAGACAGACCACAAGGAGTCCTGAAGTCGAATCTTATCTCTGTGCACCAGAACCCAGTTCCCACTAAGTTTGAACTGGAACAGGCAGGGGTTTGTTACAAACAAGCTTTTCAACCTGAGACCAACAGTGTTGCCTGAGTCAAATAGTTGTTAAGATCCTGCGTGAGACCACAGGAACTCACAACTGGTTGTATTTGTGGTTTTTCATGAACCCGCTCCTGCAAAAACTTAACAGCATACGTACACACACATACACCAGTTGGACATAAAAGATTATTATGCTCATAGTGTGTGAGGTATATAATCCCCTTGTTCTTTTTTTTTTTTTTCTTCTTTTTCTTCACCCTGAATAAAATCTAGACCTCAGAGACTGCAGGTCTGGAAAGAATGAGTTGAAATCTTAACCTTAATAATTACCTGTGCTAGGGACCAGCAGATGGCATAATAGTTACATTGCTGGACTCCCATGTAGTGGACAGCAGTTTGAGTCATGGACCTGGTAGCTTAAAACTCATGCCAGGCTTGTGTGCATGTGTGGCCAAAGGCCTGAGGGAGAATGGAGGAGAAGGGATTGCAGCATGGCCATCCCCCTGGGGGGTCATTTCTTGCTTTCTGTCTCTCTGCCTCTCTGGTAAGCACACATGCCCTACAGCATAAACCTCTCTCTAAAAACTAGAGGGGCCAGCCAGTGGCATGGTAGTTAAGGCAGCTGGATCTCACATGGTTGGCTACATGGTTCAGTCCCCAACCCAGTGACTTGAAAAACACGCTGGTACAAGTGTATGCATGCTCAAAATCCTGAGAGGAGAATGGAGGAGAAGAGATTATGGCATGGCCATTCCCTAGGGGGCTGCTTTCTCTCATTCCCTCCCTCTCACTCTCTGTCTCCAGCAGGCACTCTCCCCTGATACCAAAACTTAAAAAAATAATAATAATAATTACCTGTACTAGAACATCATAGGTATCATCTATAGGGAGTGGGTCTCCCTCTCCCTATAGATGCTTCGTACTCTAAATTTAGCCCCAAAGAGTGATGTTCTAGAGAATCATCTCAGAGCCTATACCTCAGAGGCTAACTTTTCCACTCAGGCTATTCACATCATGAAAATGTGATAAGCGACCTTCACTGCAAGGGCATTGCTTAGAGTTCTTGCATTCTCACCACATGAACCCATGGACAACACCTCTGTCTTTGATCACACATGAACTCTAGGAATGCCCAAACCACTGTGATGTGGGTGAAAAACTTAACAGATATCTTTCCCAAACCAACACAGAAATAATGTCAACATCTAACATAAAAAATACTTAGCTGTTCATCTTACCATTTAGATAAAGTGCTTATTTTCTATCATTTCAAGTAATGACTGTTTGTGACTAAGTTAGATTAAGAAAATGTAGACTAGGGGTATTTCTGTGTGTTATGCTAATCGTATGGTGTCATAAGAAAGAATCATGAGACCAGTTAGTGGCACGGTAGTTAAGGCCACTGAAGCCCATGTGGCTGACTGTGCAGTTCAAGTCCCAGACCCGGTGACCTGAAAAATACACTGGGCTCATGTGGGTACACTCCCAAAATCCCAAAAGGAGGGAGAACTGGAGAAGAAGGATTGAGTTTGACCATTTCTCCAGTGGGGAGCTGGTGCTTTCTTACCTTCCTTTTCTCTGTCTCTCTGTCTCTGTTTCCAGTAAACACATGTGCCCTCTGGTAAAAAAAAAAAAAAAAAAAAAAAAACCAAACCACAAAAACTAAAGCAAACAAAACACCTATGGAAGTAACTGTGACATAGTAAATTCCATAATTAGGATAGATTACAAAATATGAGCTGGCCAAGTGCTGTAAACAGATGAGCCTTGAAATTGGGAATGTGACAGGACAGTGTTTTAAGTTTTAAAATTATTTATCTCCTATAAATGCACAATGTATATGCCTCCCTTTTTTCAAGCCGATGTTTCCCACCTAGCTCTACAGAGAAGTCGCCCTTTTCTGGCTATTGAGAGAAAATTACATCCTCACTTTCAGTTCATTGGCCTTTGTAGTGGTATAACCCTGTGAAAAGAGTTTGAATATCGACTTCTCTTCTTCCTGAGACCCTCACTGGCAATACTTTAAAGTCGGGTCCTATGTCAAGCACATTTGGCTTCTTGTCCTGATTCTAAATCTTTCCCACAGCTGAAGTTCCTTTAAGAATATTGGCTTTCTCCAGCTGGTTGAGGAGTGTCATCCTCAAAGGCATCACCCAAAACTCCCCCTTCAGCTCTGTGTCAAGTCAGCAACTTACATTCCATTATCCATGTTCTGGCCTTGAGAATCCTAAGTTGAATTGCCATGCCCTGAGAGCTGACACTCTTGGATGAATGTTAGTTCATTCCCCCAGAGGAGATTATCCAATCTAGATAACTCTCACAGAACTCAAGACCTAGTGGTTAATAAATTCTATGGGAATAATCCAAAGCTGGGTGGGAACATCATGGCACACCCTATCAGGTGGCTGGGACCATCTTTGGAAGATAAAAGCTGAGACTACAACTTCAAAGGGGAAACCATGGGATTGAGAACTTTGACAGTCTTCTTGGGAAGTCTATCATTCAGAAACAACAACAACTTTAGACCCAAGTTCAATTATTTGCCAACACGCACAGCAACTTTGTGGTGGGTAGCAATCAAAACAAAGCTCTCCACTTCAGCCTAGACTCTTCCTATTCTGCCGGAAAGGTCTTGCCTTCAGGCATGGCAATGCATAGACATTTGTTTCTGAGGAAAAAACAACAACAACAACAAAAAAAAAAACAAAACTGTGCTTCAGGTCCCTCACATTTCTAGCTACATCATTTTCTCCAGGAGAAAGGAAATGGTGAGTTAGCCTAAAATAAGAAAAGATTTCATAGAGCCAGCTCAGTGAGGAGTGTTGTCACCTCCTCATTCTTATCCCACATAAAATATCCTAAGTCCTTTAGGATTTCTCTTTCATTCCTTACTTTCTGCTTTTGTGACCTCCAGTCCCTATCCCATTAGTTTTTATGGCTGGATCGTGGAAACCAGAAATGCACACACACAAAACACATCTGCCCATTGGGTGAAAAGAAAAGCATGTGTGTTCATGTGCATGTGTGTATGTGTGTTCCTGTGTGTGCTACCACCATATGAAGCAAGTTATGGTTGCACTGAAGTTAACAAGTTCTCTCACAAATAGCTGGGTGCAAGATGGCCTTTATTCAACCCAGCAATTGTGCTGGAACCCCAAATTAGAGTCTTCATTGTTCTTTGTTGTCTTTGTTTTAAGTTCAGCATGAACTGGTTTTTTTTTCTCTTTTTTTTCCCCTATAAAATAATAAATCTGAAAACAATAAGTCTTGTTCATTGACATAAACCGGCTGTCGGTTCCTTGTGGGACCTATGCTGATAAAAACCAGGGAAAAAGTATTTTATTTGCAATGCAAAGAATTTTTGCCTGTGGAGATTTTTTAGTTCAACAGCAGTAAAGGTAGGGACAGCAACCAAATAAGCTGTTAAAATCTATATCCCCTGCCCTCACCCTTCTCCCAGTCCCAAGAGACATAATTAAAGCCCCAGAAAGTGAGAAACGGTTACTAACATAGCTATTTCGTTCAACAGAATCTTGCATTTACCAATTTCATTTTAGCTCCGTTTTTGAAATGGTCCAAGCTGTACTTTATTTTGCTGTCTCACATACAAAGGTCTTTTCTGCAGTAAATCCTTTAACATGATTTACCGGTCACCCTGTCAAGGTACAAACATGGTGGCCAGCAAGGAGGCCGTAGTTACTGAGGCCACTGTATGTACTTGAAATGTGAACGTCACTCGTTCTGCTGAAAGTGTCCTAGTATGTTGCTTAGGTAATAACCTCATCCCAATTCTGTTAAGAGTTTTGTCATTCTAGCTGACTGAACTTGTCCTTTGTGAGTTTGTGTGCAGTCAGAATAGAGAAAGGGGCAGATGCAAATGTCCATATAGACTAGTATGCCTCAACCTTGGCCCAGAGCATATGAAGAGATTTCAAAAGTTCATTGGAAAATTAAAGTACAGGGACCAGCAGCAGATGGTGTAGTGGTTGCTTCGCTGGACTCCTATGTGATCAACTGTGGTTCAAGTCCCAGACCTGGAGGCTTTATTCAGGTCCCAGACCAGGAAGCTTAAAACTCACACCAGGCCATGTGTGTGTGTATTCCCAAACTCCCAAGAGGAGACTGGAGGAGAAGGGATTGTGGCATGGCCATTCCCCTTGGGGGGTGATTTCTTGCTTTTTGTCTTCCTGGCAAAGGCACACATCCTATAGCAAAAATCTCTCTTAAAAAAAATAAAAAAGAACTGAAAAAATATGAGCTTATTTTGAGTGCAAAAAATTTTTGATATTGATGCACAGTTTTTTCTTTATTTTTTTTTTCTATTTTGTCAGAGGGCATATGTGCTTTCCAGAGAGAGAAAGAGAAAGAGAGATAGCACCTTCCAAATTCTCCTTTACTTCTCCTCTTGTCAGGACTTTGGGCATGCATGTTCACAAGCCTGGCTTGTTTCTCAGGCAACCAGAGTTGGGATTTGAATTGCTGTCAGACATGTGGAATCTGGCTTCTTTAACCATTAGGTCATTGACAAGCTTTTCATGAAGTTTTTGAGTCCCCCTTGACTATAGATCTTCAAATTTTGCCACAAAGAGACTAGACCCTGACTTCTAAATAATGAATTATTTCTCTCATAAGTGAGAGTGACTGAGAGAAAGAGAAAAAAAAGAAAAAGACAACACCCTTCAACAGATTCTTGACTCCACAATCTATCCCCGCCACCAGCCAGCCCTGGATTATGATGTGTGTGCCTGGTGTGTACCCGGAGGTCCCCACACGCAAACCTGGAACCTTCCCTTATTTAACCTTTGCTTTTCATGTTGGTATGCTACTGTCAAGGATGAGCCTTACAGGACCAGCAGTTGGTGTGATGGCTATGTCGCTGGACTCCCATGTAGTCGACCGTAGTTCGAGTCCTGGAGCTGGTGGCTTAAACTTATGCTGGGTGCGTGTGCGTGTGTGCCCAAGATCCTGAGAGGAGAATGGAGGGGAAGGGATTGCGGTGTGGCCATTCCCCCGGGTGGTGATTTCTGTCACCCTGTCTCTCTCTGTCTGATGAGCACATGTGCCCTATAGCAAAAATCTCTCAAAAAAAAAAAAGAAAAAAAAAGATGAGCCTTACCATTTTCTTCAACACATGTGCACACATGCACACACACACACACAGACACACACACACATTCACACCCTAACTTGTCAGTCCCCAATGTTCTAGAGACCTTATGAGGAAGCTTGTTTTCTCAAGATTACATTCTCAATTGTCAGTTTTTGAGGATTTGTAGTGGTACCTGCTTTGAACTTTTAGACCTTATAAATTTTTCTTCTCACTCTATCCGTGTAACAGCATTAGTATATAAAAGGATGTGCTGGCAGAGTCTTAGATCTGCCCCAGGAGCTAGACTTCCTGGGAAATTCTAAAAATACTTGCAAATTCAAAGGGAATCTCCAAGCTAATTTTAGGACGTATTTTCCTAAGGTCATTGAAAGCTGGAGTTTATACAGGGTCCGATTTATAGGTGTCTTTATATGTTTGGTACGCCCATCCCATTCCAAAATGGTTAGAGAGGAACGTTCTTTTTTACCCACTTTCAGGGTTCATCCATTCTCATAGTGACCTTTAGCCATTCCCCCCTCAACATCCTCTTGCCCTGTCCACATAGACACATATCCTTTCTAAATTAAATGGCACTGTATGACCTTAGAGATGTTAATTAATTTCTCTGCTTCTGTGTTTGCTTATCTGTAAAGGAGAGATAATAGAAATACCTACTTAGAAATACATGAGATAACACATGTCATGAGGTTAGAAACGTGTCTAGCACATGGTCATAATTCAAAAAGTGCCTGTTTTTACCGTCACAGTGACCACTCCTTTGAGCTAGAGGCAACTCTGTATAAGAAAGCACCCCTGACCTATCACACAATCTAGTGTCCAAGGTGGTGGATTTGCTCAGACACCACCCTGAGCTAAATGATAGCTTCTCATCTTTCTTCCAAAGGTACAAACCCTTTGATGACTCCCTTTTCTTCAGGCTCTCCACAAGAGCAGCAGAGGAAGGTGTTTCCAGTCTACCAAGGAAATTTCAGGTTATTCTGATGTGAACCCATTTTGGCAGGGCCAGACTTTGTCAATGAAATTGATTCCAATGATGACAAAAATTATAACTCAATCTAGAAACATAAGCCTTCATCAGACCCCTAACATTCCACTCTCCTACAAACGAGGCAATGTAGGAAACCATCTGTGAATGAATGTAGAGGGAAATGGAGGAGGTCAAGAGATTAAAAAATTAGGTTTCGATTTGAAATTTTATTGGCAGGTATTAATGCTAGTAAAACAAAAAGATAAATAAAATGCAGAAGTATCCTAATGTATTTATTTGTATCTGAATTTTTTTTTTCTGTTAAAGGAAGAGTGCCTACCAACCCTCAATACTAGGCTAGACTTTCTCCCTCAAAAGCCAGTTCATTTTGTGGGCCCATCAACATCATTTTCTACTAGTTACTCTAGATTGTTTTACCTTGTGAATGATATTCAGTTATACTTCACACACAAAACCTAGTGAACTTATGTTTATCACGGCAAAGACACAGGAAGAAGAGTTGGATGGAAACTTTTTCAGCAATCCATGGCCAACCTCTTGTTTTCAGATGGAAGAGCTCCAGTGCCACTTTCGAGATAGGAATATCTGAACCGTTCTGCTTCTACTCAATTGCTACACCTCTTGGGTCATATAACTGGGCTTTGGCCTTGCTTTTAGATGACTAATAAAGAGTAAGCCTACAAGGACTTGAAGCCATGGAAAGTGGGCGGCCTTATGAATAATTTTCTCATTTTAGCCTGCAGACTGTAGGTCCCTTGATATTATAATTACTACTGTGATAAAATCCTAATTACCTTTGAATCTTCATTAGAGAGAAGTTTTCAGGCTGAAAGCGTGATCTCCCTAAATACTAGCATAAAACCCCAGCAGTTCTGTTCATGGTGATTATACTTCCTTTCTGAAGAACCTGGTGAAGTGTCTGGTTCGTGGGTTTTGGATAGAGTAGGTTGTTAGCATGATATGATACTGTTCCCAACTAGGGTGATTTTTGTGATCTGAGAATCTGTGCTATGAATATACAAAACTCTTACATATGCCTGAGTTTATGTAGATCATAAAATATAAATATATATAGAGAAAGAGAGGATATGTTGTGATTGTCTGGAGGTATTTGTTTTTCCAAATGGTCAGAGAAAGAACTGAAATGCCGCTGGGACCAGCAGTTAGCGTAATGGCTATGTCACTGGATTCCCATGTAGTCGACCACGGTTCGCGTCCCGGATCCGGTGGCTTAAACTCATGCCGGGTGCATGTGCGTGCATGCCCAAAATCCCAAGAGGAGAATGAAGGAGAAGGGATTGCGGCGTGGCCATCCCCAGGGTGGGGTGATTTCTCACTTTCCGTCTCTCTCTGTCTGGCGAGCACGCGTGCCTCATAGCAAAAACCTCTCAAAAAAAAAAAAAAAAAAAAACTGAAATGCCGTATGATCACTGTTTCCTTGATGCCACTATGTACAAGGAAGTAGTTGAATGTGTGACCGAGGAGTTTTTCTGGTTGGAGAAAAATATCTTTGCCATGATGGTTAGTTTTATGGGTCAACTTGACTGGGCTAAGGGATGCCCAGGTAGATGGTAAAATAAAACAATATTTCTGAGCATAGAAGGATGTTTCTGGAAGAAACTAGCATTTGAATTGATGGGTTCAATTAAGATCATCTGCACCAATGCCACTGAGCATGTTCAACAGATCTGAATAGAGCAAAAAGACAGAGGAAGGGAAAATCTGCTCTCTGTTTGATCTGGGACATCCCTCTTCTGCCTCAATCGTAAGTGCTCCTGGTTCTTGGACCTTCAGGATGGGATTTATATTATTGGCTCCCCTGGTTCTCAGGTTTTTAGGTTTGGACTGGAACTATATCTCCAGCCTACAGAAGGCAGCCCGTGAGAC